>NC_046154.1:62795698-63166049 GCF_011064425.1 Rattus rattus
GACAGACAAGGGTTGTCAACCAAGGAAACAAGTTAAAGAGATTCTTTTTTAAATTTTTTTTCTGCAATCTTTTCCTGAGTATGGCCATGGATTCCCTAACTATGCCTGAATGGTTTGCATAAAAGCAAGATATTTTCCCTAAAGGCTGCACGTAATGCTCCTTGTCAGAGAAATACCTTATCAAGACCTTTCCTGTTTTTTAGAACTAGGGAGTCAAGAGAAATTTTTAGAGCTGTGGTAGATTGTTTTATTTTATTTTTGTTTCAGCATCTAGGACCATGTATAGGGCTTTATAGTTTTGATCTTACATCACTAAAGCTGAAGATCCCAAGCCAATTCTCCAGGTATTCCTATGCCTAGCAGGATAGATAATACCGCAGTAGTCAGAGCAACTCTTTTTACTAGGTGAATTGGGCTTAATTGATTGAGAAAAGCTTTTCCATAAAATAAGTTATTTCGGGGAACTAACTGAACCAGAACACAGAAATGAGAGGGTATATTCACAATCAGGGTGTGGGTACGAGGGGTGAGTCCTGAGGTGCACACTCACCAAGCATTTTTGGCATGTCTTATATTAGTAGGAAATAGAATAGATTTACACAGATGTGAAGATTTTGGCAGAATCTGATTTTCAACACAAAGGCCCTGCTCTGTTATTAATTACAGGGTCAATTTGTCTTTCCCTGTCCCGTGCCATCTACATTGGTTGCTACTGTGCTCCCTGTGAATAGTCATTAAGAATTGTAAAACCTTCACAGAAATTGGGCTGAGCACCCAGACATATATACCAGCAATCTTGAGTCAGGTCTGAGTGCAAAGAATTGAAAACCTGTTAAGTGCTAATAATCGCAGGGGTCCTGGTTCAGAGTGGATATTGCAGTTAGTGCTGGGGTTCAGGCCAATATTTTATTTTATTTTTTGGCCTGGTAGAGGTTGGCAGACTTGGGGTTGACCTTTTTAATCTTTCTGTCTTGAGCTGGGAAATTTGTCTTGTCTTTATTTATTTGTCTCTCCTGATGTCCATCAGTGTTGTAATTAGAGTCAGATGGAATCAAGCGAAAGGCATTGTCAATATAGGCATGAACCTAGACCGGCAACCCATTTGCCCCAGATTCTACTTTTTTTTTCTTTTTACAATTTTTTATTTGGTATATTTCTTTACTTACATTTCAAACATTATTTCCCTTCCCAGTTTCCTGTCCATACACCCCCATTCCCTCCCGTCCCCCTCCCCCATACGGGTATTCCCCCCATACATCCCCCTTATTGCCCTCCCCCCATATTCCCCTGCACTGGGGGTCCAACCTTGGCAGGACCAAGGGCTTCCCCTTCCACTGGTGCCCCAACAAGTCTATTCTCTGCTACATATGCAGTTGGAGCCCTGGGTCAGTCCATGTATATAGTCTTTCAGTAGTGGTTTAGTCCCTGGAAGCTTTGGTGGTTGGCATTGTTGTTTTAATGGGGTTGCAAGCTAACTTTTATGTGGCAACCACAGTCCTCCCCGTCTCTTCTATAGTGAAGAGGATCTGCAGCAGTTGCTGACAGTCATTCCAGGTGGACTGCTGAGTCAGCATGACTGTATGACTGAGTCTAGAAGAGCTATAAGAGCTGATGGTCTTTCTGAAAAGCAGGGAGTGGAAGTGGGGGCGGGGAGTGTTTTATCTTCCCAATCATACAGATCATTACTGGCAAAAGGCAAGTAGGTTATAAATTGTCTCCTCAGGAGATCTGGGGTCCTGTAGCCCTGAGGGGTAAGGTTGTGGTTGAATCAGCCCAATATGAAGTTGAGTCAGCTTTCTGGGTGGCTTGAGCCCGAGTTTGGGGTAGACTCCAGGTTGAGTCAGGAGCTTTCTCTTCTTCTGCCTGTACCTACTGGGCAGAGGCTGAAGCAGCAGAATAAGGAGGGGGCCAAAGATCCTCTTAGGGAGCTGAAGTAGGTCATAAGCCTGGCCACTGGGGTCTTCCGGGGAAGGAGAGCAGAGGGTGGTGGTACAGCTGGAGGCTAAAAGGGTTTCATCTAAAGAGTTTCTTTTTCCCACTATATACTGCCATGTGATGATGAAAAGCACCTGGTCTGGTGATCTGTTACCGCAGAGACTATTTTACCAGGCACATGATGGGGAGACGAAAAGTTCCGTCCTTTGGCCAGCCAGCCTTAAGGGTGGGCCATTCATCGATGCAAAGGGTGGTGTGGGCTTACTGGAATGAACAATCAGTCCTGAGTCCTCTGCAACCTAGCAGAAGTCCCCCAAATGGCTCAGGACCAGACTCAGAGGAGTGATCTGTGCCTGTGTTTTGTTTTGTTTTTTTGGGTTTTTTTTTTGTTTGTTCGTTTTTGTTTTTTGTTTTTTAAATCAAGAAGATAGTCTAAAAGCTGGTATAGAGTTGAACAAAGAAAGACAATCCTGGGAAAATGAAAGCCTAACAGGAACAGCCTTTCAGATGGCCTCGCCCTGCACGAGAGTGATGGTTCAAAAACCAGGTGAAAATACTCAGACTCTCCAGAAACCAGGTGAGAACTCTTAGGTTCTCCAGATTCCAGGTGAGAGCACTTGGGACCTCTCCATGTGAGATTTCAGGGCCATCTCCCTTAGTCCTAGGCCATTGTATGGCAAAAATAAGTGTCAGCTTTGTCCTTCTGGGCCTCCAAGTTGGTGATAGGCAGAAAACAAAGCAAATATATACACAGAATGAACATTCACAAACTTACTGATCAGTGGGGGAGAGAAGCTCCCCGAAATGCACAGCATTGAGTGGGGTATTCAGTGCTTCCCAGCCAATGAACCAAATGTTAGTGTTCACGAATCACTGAAGAATAATACTGGAGACTCAAAGAACATGCAAAAGTAAAGAACCTTTATTGGACAAATTACTTCATGCAGAGGTACAATTCCACTGAGATGGAAGGACCCAGACTAAATTTGAAGATTCAGTTTTATAACTAAAAGGCAGAGTAAATGATACATTTTTTTTGATTAGTGGGATCCATCTCTGGGGATCTGGGTGATGTTTTGATTGGTTAGGGTCTTGCTTCAAGCATATTTGACTAACTATCCTTGCTTCATGCCAAGGAGGGGTGGCTCATGACCTCTTGGCTGCAAGCTTGGCTAACTTTCCATTCACAAGCTGGAAAGGGGTCCTTTTTACATAGGCCTGTGGTTGTTCCAGTAACTGACTTGGCTAGTTCTGGGAAGCAGAAACTCAGAACTGGTCTCCTGAACTGCTAGTTTGCAGCTTGTCATGGAGTCAGCCTGGCTCAGGTCAACTTACTCCTTTCACTAATACTATATAAGCGTATCAGCATATGCACATGCACTTTTGAAAAAGGGACAAATGTTTAACTTACTGATTTGTCATAACCATGGTCATTCAGAAAATATCTTATTCAAGTATTATTTTTCAAAGCTTTTTAATCAATTAAATCTTTTGACAATTTAATAAACCGCAAGAGGAAATTAATAAAAGCATAGGAGTAAAACCGTGTCACCATTAACATTTAGAGAGCTTACAGAGAAATTACAGAGCTGTTTTGTTTTGAAGGTTACTTACTTTTCATCTTACTCTTCTATTTCAATTTCTATTGTGATAAAGCAGCATGACTGAAACAACTTACAGAAGGAAAGGTTTATTTGTCTTATGGTTCCAGAGGGATATGCAGCAGGTCTGGAGACAGGGGCTGAATGCTGAGAGCTCACACCTTGAAAGCAAGCAAGAAGCAGAGCTAGCAAACAGGAAGACACCAGGCTTTGACACCTCGATAAGCTCCTCCAGATATATCCCCTCCAAGATAGACATACCTGGTAACTTACCCAAACAGTGCTACCAACATGAGACTAAGTGTTCAAATTAGACTATGGAAGTGTAGGAGCAGGGGGAGCTCAGTGAAGTAACCATACTTGCTATGACTTTTTGTTGGTTTTCTGAACAATGCAAGTATTCCCTGTTAAAAGTCCAGAAGAAGGATCGAAAAAAATGACTATGTTATTTAGGCCAGTCTCAACGTAACATTTGTAATTAACTTTTAAAGCTTCATTCACAGGGAATAAAGATCAAAGAATAAGTGGTATCCATTGAAAAATTAAGTGTTCTTAGATTTCCTTTTCTTCCTTAGAGAAATTCTGGGGTGTGCATTTAGAAGGGTCTTTTACATAAGAGAAACATTTGCCCTACAAAGGACTACTGGCTTGGGGAAGAATATGTGTGGGCTATCCATGAAGGATAAAATACATTCTTTTCCTTTGTTATGGCTTTAAAATCTGAAAACACTTAAATCTAGCAATGTTATTAAGTTTGTTTAATATATATGACGATGTCTTATAGGTATTGATAGTGATAAGTTATTTCTCAACCACCGAAATGAGCCAATTCAAGACACAGACACTGTGTGTGTGTGTGTGTGTGTGTGTGTGTGTGTGTGTGTGTGTGTGTGTGTGTCTTTATATATGCAGGTTTATTGGGAAGCTGCCCAAGGAGGGAGGACAAGGAAGCCATCTTGGGGAAGAAGACAGAGGGAGGGGGAAGAGAAAAAGAGCAAGTTCAGGCACAGAAAGAAGGAGGAGGAAGAGGAGGAAGAGGAAAAGAAGGAGACAGAGAGGAGGTGGGGAACAGCAGAGAGACCAAAATGTCTGAACTATATAGGGAAGACCCTCTGGGGAACAGCACCTGCTGGGTTGAAAAGTTCAGGGCTAGGGATGGGCTATGCCAGGTAGGTACTGAGAGATGCTGGAAGAACACGGAGGCCAAGTCTGCTTTGGTATGTGAAATATGCATCTCGCCCCTTTTCTCAGGTCTGAAACCTAACAGGTAGTACACCAATAAAACAAAACCACCATCATAACAACAAAAATAAATAAAATATATTTTCCCTCATGGGGGGAGAAAAATAATAAAATAAAAAATCAGATCTCAGTAAATAAAATCTGGAATAACTGTCACAGCAAGCTGTTGCTTTTGAGTCTGAGTCCAATGCTCTGGGACTATACTGCCCACATGGGGTTTGTGAGAGGGGAGCCTCTGTATAAAGATTTGAATGAAAATAAGGAAGTGACCCTGCAAATGAGCATTCCTGATAGAGGCTAAGATTCTCTAGGCTTTCTAAGGAAAGAACAGGAAGAAAGGTCACTTATCCTAGAAGAAGCAAGGGGAGGAAGCATTTTAGGGTGCATGAGGATGATCGTCCCTCAGTGTTAAAAAGCTCGGATAAAGCAACTGAGGAAATACCTTGAGATTCACAATATAGAGTTCATTGGTTGTTTTTACAAGTTTCCTCTGAATGTACAGAGAAAGTGTGGGTAGAATAGAATTAACAGTTGAAGGTAGGAATTAAAAATACTGCGTAGATATGATTCAAGGGATCTCATAGAGTAGGGAACAAAAGAACGCTCAACAAAGGAAATTAGATCCAAGAGAGGTTTACACAGTACAAAAGCCAACTGCATATCCCTGTGATCTTGGAGAGAATTAAAGATATAGGTCATGGAGAAGTTCTGGTCTGATGCTACTGAGTATTCAGAAGGGATGAGATCACATATTAAGAGAAAGGTTTGTCCTAAAGAGAAATGATGGTAACAAGGATACAGGACTGGAAAGAAGTTCCATGTTAAAGCATCAGACAGGGTCCAAGACGGACAAGCATGGCATATCAAGCTGTGCTGAATGAGGTGAATTTTCTTAGATTAGAGAAATATGGAGTAATTTTGAGTAAACAAGTGCATGCTAACTTATGTATTTGATGGTATTTTATATAAGTAAATTCAATAAGATGACTATGTAAGAATAAAATGAAAATGAAATTAGCTGCTGTCTCAGCTGTACATTACACAGTGGAACAGTCTAAGAAATCGAATTATCAGTAAGATGTTATGTCATTAAAACATTAATAGCATTTTCTTTTGATAATATTTTCTTTTTTGGTTTAAAAATGATTGAAACTGATGTGCCCTGATGCATGTGATGGCCACTGTTAGATCAGCGTTTCTACCAATCGGTGACCTTTGGCAGTCATTCCTTCTCCACCCCAGACCCATTTGCAGAAAATACTTCCTACTGCTTTCCTGCATTTGTTTGCAGTCTGGTTACAGACATGTTATTCTTTCCCTAAACATTCACATTGGAATCTACAGAGTCAGCTGTGGCTCTCACCTCATCTGCACTCTTGTTTTATGTTTTTTATTGATTTATCTCATCTCCTATAAATACCAAGTTAACATGTGTTCCGTATATTTTGACAAACATGCAGCAAAAACTTGGAACTTTTTTTTTCACCCCAGTTTTACAAATGTCCACTCTACTCTCTTTCTGTCTTTGCTTCTGTTGCCTTAGATGATTGTTGCCTAGGCTTGAACCTCATGGAAGTAGAACTATGCTGCCTGCCTACATTTCTAACTAGCTGTATGTGTTTGTTTACTACGATGTTTTTTTAATAGCCATCTCTGTGTTTAATGGCACTAGTGGTTCATTAACTATTTTTGTTAGTTAGTAGTGTTTTATTTTGTGAATATGCCGCAATCTGTTTATCCATTCTTCTGTCAGTGAATATTTGAAATGCTTCCAGTTTGAATTATTGTGTTAGTAGCTAAACATATTTTTGCATAATTAGTTCATGGGCATGTATTTTGTTTCTCCTAAAGTGAAATAACATTCATAGGAATAGTTGTGTGTTTCATTTTAAGAGTAATTGCATAGTTTGTCACCATGAATGTGCCATTTTATACTCTTACGATCACTGCATGGAGGTCTGCCCCCACTCCATTTTCTCTATGTAGTGTTCTGCATATGTTTGGTCTTGTTCATCGTAGTGGGCGTAGAGGTACACCTGATTTCATTACCTGTTAAAATGCATCACACATGCCCCTGGCCATCCATCATTCATGTACCTTCTTTTATAACACACATTTTCTTTTCTTTTTTTTTTGTGTCAATATAACACACATTTTCAAATTCGATTTTTAGTAGGATATGGGACTTCTTTTTACATCAAAATATACTTTCTACAATTCGAGAGCAAGTCCTTTACCATATATTTGTATAATTACAAATTTTCTTCTAACTTATGGCTTGAAGTTTCAATTTCCAAATATTAGACTTAAAATTTTATGATATTGATTGGGATTCCTTTATTTTCTTATTTTAGTTACATAGCTTTGGCTATTCCATATTATATACATTAGTTTCTTGACTATCCTAGAGTTAGTAGAAATAATTTGGTATGACTTATTGATGGTTTGTTTGTTTTTGGTTTTTTTTGTTATTGTTGTGTTTTTTTATTTCAACAACTAGTTGTCCAATGTTATTCCAGGTTAGAATTTTATTTTACATTTAAATATCTTGTCTCTTTGACCAAATACTGTTTATGATGTGGCTGTCTGTGGCTGTCCTGTATTCTGTCTACTGTTCTAATTTTCTCCCTTGAGTCAATATGGTGCCATCATAGATTTACAATAGGCATATCATCTAGTAGCATGAATCACCTGAAATTTCTCATCTTTTCTAAAATTTGTTATCTATGATAGATCATATTTATTACTATTTTGGCTACTTTTTGGTTATTGGAAATCATCATCAAATAACTATTAGTAGTCTGGTATTAAGCTGGAACTGAATATACATTCTAAGAGAAGTGAGATCTTTACAGTTTTGAATCCTGGTTTTACTGGTTTTTGCTTGTTTGTTTTCTTTTTCTTTTCATTATTTTATTTATTTACATTCCAGCCATTGCTCCCCCCCCCCGTTCACCCCTACATCTGGCGCCCTCTCCAATAGTTCTTCATCCTATTCCTGCTTCCAAAAGGGTGTTTCCCATTACCAGGCCTCCCCTTTATCTGGGACCTCAAGTCATCAAGGATTAAGTGCATCTTCTCCCACTGAGGCCTAACCAGGCAGATCTCTGCTATATTTGTGCCAAGGGCCTTAGACTGGCCTATGTATGATCCTGGTTAGTGGCTCAGTCTCTCGGACCTTCCTGGGATTTGGGTTAGTTGAGACAGTTGGTCTTTCTATGGGGTTGCTTCCCTTCAGCTTCTCAATGCTTCCTCTAATTCAACCATAGGGGTCTCAGATTTTAGTCCAATGGTTGGGTGTAAATATCTGTTTCTGTCCAGGCAGCTGCTGGTAGGGCCTCTCAGAGGACAGCCACACCCGGCTCCTTTCTGTAAGCACATCATAGCATCCATAATAGTGTCAGGTTTTGCCCCCCCCCCGCCCCTTTTCCCCCTTCCCGCTGTGAGATGGATCCCAAGTTGGGCTGGTCATTTGACTGTCTTTCCTTCAGTCTGTCTCCATTTTTGTCTCTGCAGTTCTTTTAGACAGGAACAATTATGGGCCAGAAATTTTGACTGTGGGTTAGTAACCCTGTCCCTGAACTTAAGGTGGACTATCTACTGGAGGTGGACTCTTTATCTCCAGTGTTGGCATTTTGGCTAAGGTCACTGCCACTGAGTCCTTAGAGTCTTTCACCTCCCAGCTCTCTGGTGCTTTCTGGAGAGTCTCTCTACCTTCAGTCCCTCTACCTTCCACCCAGGCTGCTTATTTCCATTTGTTCTCTTGACCCTCTGGGCTTCTCTCCTGCCTACCCCAACACGATCCTGTTTCCCTTCCCTGTCCCCTCACCGACCCCGGCCCCTCCTTCCCTCTGCCTCGTGATTATTTCTTCCCCCTTCTAAGTGGTATTGAAGCATCATCACTTGGGTCTTTCTGCATGTTTCACTTGTTACTGTCTGTGGGCAGATCCTAGATATTCTGTAATTTTTGGCTAATATCCATTTATCAGTAAGTACATAGTATGCATATTCTTTTGGGTCTGAGTTACCTCACTCAGAATGATATTTTCTAGTTCCATTCATTTGTCTACAAAATTCATGATGTCCGTGTTTTTAACAGCTGAATATATATTTCCATTGTGTAAATGAACTGCATTTTCTGTATCTATTCTTCCGTTGAGGAACATCTGGGTTGTATCTAGCTTTTGGCTACTACAAATAAGGCTGTTCTGAACATGGTAGAGTCCTTGTGTCATGGTGAGGTATCTTTTGTGTATATGCCCAAGAGTGTTATAGCTGGGCCTTCAGGTGGAACTAATTCCAGTTTTCTAAGGAACCACCAGATTGATTTCTTGAGTGATTGTACCATTTTCCAATTCCACCAGCAACGAAGGAGTGTTCCTTTTTTTCCATATCCTCCCCAGCATGTGCTGTCACTTGAGTTTCTGATCTCAGGGTTGTTTGATTTACATATCTCTGATGAGATACATTTGAACATTTAAGTGCTTCCCTACCATTTAAGACTTTTCTGTTGTGAATATTTGCTTTCCTCTGTACCCCATTTTTAATTGGGTTATTTGTTTTTTTTTTTTTTTTTGGAGGTTAGCTTCTTGAGTTCTTTATATATTTTGGTTAATAGACATTTGCTGGATATAGGTTTAGTGAAGATATTTTCCTAATCTGTAGGTTACCGATTTGTCTTATTGACAGTATTTTGCCTTGCTTTTTAGTCTTATGAGGTATCATTTATCAATTGTTGATCTTAGAGCCTAAACCATTGGTGTTCTGTTCAGGAAATTTCCCCCCGTGCAATGAATTCAAGGAGGCTTTTTCCCACTTTTTCTTCTATTAGATTCAGAGTATCTGGTTTTATGTTGAGGTTCTTGATCCAGTTGGACTTGACATTTGTGTAAGGTGTAAATACGGTCTATTTTCATTCTCTTACCTACATACTGACAGACTAGCACCATTTATTGAAGATGCCTTTTTTTTCATACTGTATGTTTTTGGCTTCTTTGTTAAAGATCAAGTGTTCCTATTTGTGTGGGTTTATTTCTGGGTCTTTGATTCTATTCCATTGATCAACCTGTTTGTCTCTGTACCAATACCAGAGAATTCTTACAGCTGATAAACAACTTCAGCAAAGTGGCAAGATATAAAATTAACTCAAGCAAATCAGTAGACTTCCTTTAGACAAGAGATAAGCAGTCTGAGAAATTAGAGAAGAAAACACCCTTCACAACAGCCACAAATAGTATAAAATATCTTGGCATAACTCTAATTAAGCAAGTGAAAGATCTATATGACTAGAACTTCAAATCCATGCAAAAGAAGTTGAAGAAGACCTCAGAAGGTAGAAAGACCTCAGAAGATGGAAAGATCTCCCATGCTCATGGATTCCTAGGATTAACATAGTGAAAATGGCCATATTACCAAAAGCAATCTATGGATTCAATGCAATCCCCATCAAAATTCCAACACAATTCTCATCTTGATAGGGAAAAACAAAAACTCAGGATAGCTGAAACAATTCTCAACAATAAAAGAACTTCCAGGGAAATCACCATCCCTGACTTCAAACTATAATACACGTTCATTCATTTCAGTATGTATGCATAGTGTTTACTTTGTTCATCACACTGGAACTTCCAGTGTGATGCTGATTAGATTCCAGGAGAGCATGTAACTGTACCTTGTTCCCAAGCAAAGCAGATGAAGTTTACCTGTTAATTATGATGCTGTGTCAGAGTTCTCTCAAAAGGAAATTCTTTACATATTCTAGTTTTATTCTGATACTCACTGACTTTTGTCAAATTATTTATTCACATTTGTTGTGTTGCTTTTAAGTGTTAAAGCAGCTTTTCATTCTTAGGTTAAACTTATGCTGTCATTATGCCAGTATATCTCTAAGTTCTATGAGCTAATTCATTATTACATTCGGCATACATGTGAACATTAAGTTAATTTGTCTCTACAGTTCTCATATTTGCCAGACTTTGGTGCTACAGTTCTATTTGACTATATAAAAATTTTGAAATATTTCCTTTCTGCTTTCCAATTTTTTTTATTTTGGCACTAATCTTAGGAGTTTAAATAATTAAGCATAGAATAATATCTCCTTGGAACATAATTTTTGAATATCTTTCAGATATTACCTTTAGCTGGAGAAATAGATCAACATTTAAGGGCACATATTCCTTTTCTAGAAACCCTTGTTCAATACCCATCACCTGTAGTCAGCATCTCCAGCTCCAGGGCCATGAAATGCCTTTTTAAGCTCTGGAGGCTCCTGCATAAATGTAAACATATGCACATTACAGATATACATATATATACAGAACTAAAATAATCAAACTTAATTTTAAAATAATCAATTCTATTTTCATAATAGATTTAGAAGTATTCAGATTGTCTATTACCTTTTCCCCTTCTTGTCCTATAAAGACTGGCTGAGTTTGCTTGGCTATGGTTCAAGAATCATTAAATGGAGAAAAAAAAAAGAGGAGAAATTAAGATAAATTACAATGACTAAGGAGTACATTAGTCTTTTGACTCTCTTAGTATAAACTTTGTCTTGGAGGATTAATTCTTTTTAATGATTTTTCATTAATTAATTAATTTATTTACTTACATCCAGATCAAAGCTTCCCCTCTCTCCACTCCTCTCAGTGTCTTCCTCTTATCTCCCTTCCTCAACCCTCCACTCTTTCTCCTCAGAGAAAGGGAGACCTCCTATGGATATCAGCCAGCCTTGGCATATCATATTGTGATAGGACTATGTGGATTATGTGTACCTTCATCTACTGAGGCTACAAAAGACAGCCCAGTTTAGGGAAAGAGATCCAAATGCAGGCATCAAAGTCAGAGACATTGCATGTTCCCAATGTTAGGGGTCTCCCACCTGAAGACTAAGCTGAACATCTATTACATATATGTAAG
This sequence comes from Rattus rattus, assembly GCF_011064425.1. NCBI lineage: Eukaryota > Metazoa > Chordata > Mammalia > Rodentia > Muridae > Rattus > Rattus rattus. The sequence goes on from NC_046154.1 coordinate 62,807,395, forward strand.
GGGCCTAGGTCCATCCCATGTATGCTCTCTAGTTGGTAGATCAGTTTCAGTGAGTCCCTATGGGCCCAGTTTAGTTGATTCTTAGGTTTTCTTGTGGTGCCGTTGACCGTCTGGCTCCTCGAATCCTTCCTCCCACTCTTCCACAAGGCTCCCAAGCTCCACCTGTTTGGCTAAGGGCCTCTGCATCTGTTTCTGTCAGCTGCTGGGTGAAGTCTCTCAGCTGCTAGGTTTCTGTCTTCAAGTAAATTAGAAAACCTTTAATATAGTGTTCAGGAGTGGGCTCCCTCTCATGGCATGGGTCTTAAGTTGGGCCAGTCATTGATTGGTCATTCCCTCAATTTCTGCTTCCTCTTTAACCCTGTACATCTTATAGTTAGGGAAAACTTGTGGGTGGAAAATTTTGTAGCTGTTTTGGTATCCCCCATTCCTCCATCGGAAGTCTTGCCTGATAACAGGAGGTTGCTATTCCAGGTTCCACATCTCCTACTGCTATGGGTCTTAGTTTCACACTCATAGATTCCTGGGTATTTCAATTGTTCTCAGTTTCCAGCTCATCAAAGATATGCCACCACTCATGCCAATTTGCACTAATGATCTCTCTTTCCCTTCTCTTTGACTCTCTCTCTCTCTCTCTCTCTCTCTCTCTCTCTCTCTCTCTCTCTCTCTCTTTCTCTTTCTCTCTCCCTCTCTCTCCATGAAGGATGAAGGCAGAGACTCACTGTGTCTTGAAGGGGGTGTTGGATCCCTTGAAATTGGATTTACAGGAAGTTGTGAGCTTTTCACAATGGGTGCTAGGAATTGGATTTGTGTTTTCAGCATCAGCAATGCATGCTCATAATTACAGAGCCATCTCTCCAGTCCCCACAGAGAATAAGTTCTAAAACCCAGATGAGAAATTATCATTGTTCTAGTAGGACCATGAAATTGACTCTAATTACCACATAAAAATAAATTATCTTAATCACTGGTTCACAGTTTTTGTTGTTGTTGTTCAAAGTGAAGTTGATCTGTTGAGTGTGCAGAAGATTTTTTAATGGGTAAAAGCTGGTGTTGCACAAGTCTGATGACTTGAGGTGCACCTTCAGAACCTGTGGTATAAAGAGAGAATTGATGCTAGAAAGTTGCTCTACAAAAATATTTCAGAATGGCTTTCACATGCTTGCCATGCCACATGCATAACTTTGTACATGTCTGCAATCATACATGCATACATACATACATACATACATACATACCAAAAATAAATATATAAATAATATAAATGCACTAAATATTGGCGACTTGCTGATAAACTTTTCCTCCTCTGAAGAAGGCACTAGAGTGATGAGTGGGAAGAACAACTGACTCCTTTAGATATTTTATTGTTTGTCTAGGACATACTTTTAGAAACTCAGCATATTTAAAAGAATGAACCCAGAAAAGGAGCAACCTAAATGGAAATTTAGGTCAAAAGAGCTGAAGAACTTCATCAAAAATAATCCAACAACACTGACCCACATGGCTTGCTCTGTTCCATGCCTCTTGGGTCCTACCCAAGCTGGCAATGCAGTTTTTCTCTTCTAGGCTTGACCCATTTGTGCATGGTGCTGATTATCTTGGTCTAAATACAGTATTTTAAAACCTCAAATTTTGCATAGTGCTGTACAAATGAATCATTACAAAAGTTACTTGGTTTAATATAAAGATTCTTAAAGGAAGTCAAATAATTTTATAAAAAAATGTATATTGTCTTAAGCCTGCAATTCCCATGTGTGGCATCTGCCAGTCAAAGTCTCTGGCTGTTTACTTTCCTGGGAGTGAGTACTATAAATCCAGAAACATTATATGCATGATTAGCTCTACTTACAAAAGCAGGCTTTTTTCCAAATATCTGGTTATTTATTTTCAAATGAGGCAGAACACTGCAAGGGAAAAGTTGACTCTGGAAAACTAGTAAGAAAGAACACAAGTAAATAATAACTTAGTAAGTAAAGAACTGAAAGTTCCAGAAACCCAGAGACTAAGCTTCCTGATAATCTCTTGTTAGGAACCATACAGGCCACCGTAGAGCACTACAGAGATTAAAACTTCAGAATTTCACCTAATGCGACAGATAGGACTATTGAAAAGACTCATTTTCTATTATCCACTATGATTTTGTAAACAGATCAATAATTGCAAACACTATATAAGAGAATAACTCCAGGGATAAAATCTACTATAAACACTTATTACAGAGTAAGATGCACAAGAGTTAAATGATGGAAATTAAGATTGGTCATTAGAAATTATAGGCGAAAAAAAACCCCAATTTTTATAGGTTTGATTGTCTTGAACTTAAGTATATTTTGGTGTTTTAAGTCAGAGTCTCATTTTTTAGCTCAGCTTAGGATTGAATTTTTGGCCATTAATTTCAAAATCTGAGATTTCAGGAATGTACCACAATACTTCTGATAAGTAATGTTAAATATGCCAAAACATTATATTAGACAAAGTAATTATTAAAGGTTAGTTCTTGTCATATTTCTTGAGGGAAAGAAACCTTATGAATAGCAAAATATTTAAATTAAATCTATTAAAATTAAAAATTAGATATATAAATAATTTCATAGTAGGACAATTAATTAAAAAGAAACTAATGAAAGAAAAAAAGCACATAAGCAGAGCCTACAGTCCTGATCTTGGTGCTCAGTTAAAGTAAGCAATTATTATCTAATAATTATAGAAATTAATAAACTAGATTTTTAAATAAATTAACAAACTAGGCTTATGGAGCCATAATGATTAATGCTTCAATATTCATCATTCTACTGATTTACCAATTTAGGACAAAATAATAGTTAAACATAATTACATATAAGTATGATACATAAAGTATAAAGGTTAGCTCAAATTTTAAAATATATTCTAAGCAAAATTAAACTTCTCTATATTGCGAAAGCTCTTTTTGATACTTTCAGATCATAATAATTGTTAATTATGTAAACAATAATAAAAATTCAACAATTTCATCACTGTCTCTAAAGATTTCAAGAAATATATACTTCGTATGATTTAGTTACTGTTTCAGACAGTAAAAAAATGAATATTTTTGTGAAGCTGCTAAAATGTATGCTCAATGTCCTAAATTACATATTTCTCCATTTTTGAAATGACTAATCTCATCTATTTTATAAGCATAAATGTGTGTAAATTAAAGAAGTACCATTTTAAAGCTATAATAAATTATAACTGGCTATGTTTCATAAAAACCATAAGAAAATGACTTTTAAATTTTATTTTTCTAGTATATTTTATATATTTACATTTCAAATGTTATCCCCTTTCCCCTCTCTCCCATCTCCCCTTCCCCCTACCCTGATTCTATGAGAATACTCTCCCACCCACCCACTCCAACCTCAACACCCTGGCATTACCCTACATTGGGTAAATAAGCCTTCAGGATCCAAGGGCTTTTCCTCCTATTTATGCCGGACAATGCCATCCTCTGCTACATATGTGACTGGAGTCATGGGTCCCTCCATGTGGGAGTATACACTGTTTGGTCGTTTAGTCCCTGGGAGCTCTGGTAGGGTCTGTTGGTTGATATTGTTGTTCTTCCTATGGTGTTTCAACACCCTTCAGCTCCTTCAGTCTTTTCTCTAACTCCTCCAATGGTGCTCCCTGTGTTCAGTCCATTGGTTAGCTGCAAGCATCCTCATCTGTTTCAGTAGGGCTCTGGCAGAGCCTCTCAGGAGACAGCAATATCTGACTCCTCAACAAGCACTTCTTGGCACCAACAATAGTGACTGGCTTTGGTGGCAGCATATGGGATGGATCTACTCCTTGTCCCTGTATTTCCTCCTGTGAGTATTTTGTTCTCTGTTCTAAGAAGGAATGAAGCATCCACATTTTGGTCTTCCTTCTTGAGCTTCATATGATCTGTGAATTTAAGAAAATGACTTTTATTGACAAATATAATACAACTAATATCTACAATGCAGAAGAAAGTTACAATTAATAATTTACTCAGGGCTAAACAGACTTTCTGATGAACATAAGCAAACAAACAAAACAGCAACTACAACAATTATCATCCCTTCCTTTCCATATGCCTTCCTGACCCATGACCCATGATGCTTGACCCCTGAACCCTGGCTACCAGTTCTCTTAAGGGAAGAGCAAAATAAGCAGTGTTCAGTCAGTGAGTTTTCTGATCCATGATAGTGCCACAAACTGTTGAGTATTTAGAACAAATGGATTAAAAGCCACATTTATCCTGTGGAAAACCTAGGGGAGATTCCACTAACCAAGGACAGTAATATCATAAATAATGTCAAGAATTTGTAACTGCTGGTCAGATTTTGTTTGTTGCCTATAAACAATATCTCTGCCAAATTGATAGAAAGCAAGAGGAAAACTGAGATGAAAATAAAGGAAGGGTATCCTTCCTAAAGGAAAACAGAATATATTCAGGATTAAAAGAGGCAGGGATTAAAAGATGCAGGGCACTCAAAGCCATCTATGTGCAGTTTAAAAGGCCGCATATTTAAAATCAGTTCATTGTATTTGGAGCTTTTCGATAGGGGAAGCAGCATTGTCTTTAGATACAACAGGGAATCATAGGATAGGTCACTTTCTAAGCCCACGTGAGGACAGAAGAGTATTAAGAACTGAGTAAATAATGAGAGGTCGGAAGCTTCCATATCTCCTCTCAACAGAATAACAAATCCAAGATCTGAAGATGATTTGTTTTGGCTGCATCCAGTGTGCTTGGCTTCCAACTTTGAAACCACAAGAAAAGGTACAAGGATTTCTGTAACAGATGCTTGCCTCCAGTGAGATTAAATAAATGAAATGCACAATCCACAAGGGTTTAGGAAATATCCTCCAATTACCAATATTGACATTTATAGACCTTAGCTTTTAACACGGTATCTTAGTTTCTTTTCCTGTTTCTGTGATTGAAAACAAACAGAATCTCTGACCTCAGCAATTTGCAGAAGAAAGTGTTATGTTGCCTCTCAGTGGAGGTTGCAATCTATTATGACAGGGAATTAACAGTAGCAGGAGCATGAGGGAGCTTGTCCCATCGCTTCAGTCAAAAAGTTGAGAGACAAATATAATTTCTCAGTTCACTTTCTCAATCTTATGCAACCCAGGATCTCTGTCCAGAGCTTAGTGATATCTACACTGCATAGGTTTTCCTATGTCAGTTGACACCATCAGGATAATCCCTACCACCATGTTCAGACACCAGACTCCTATGTGATTTTATATTCTGTTAAATTGACAAATAAATTGATCATCACACATGGAAACATGACAGTTCATTGCCTCAATCAGCACCAAAAAAAGAAAAAAAGAAAAAAAAAAAGAAGAATGCAGAGAATAAGAGAATATGCCTAAGAAATAAAAACAAAATAAAATAAAATTAATAAAACAAAAAACTCTGGATAGTTATGATTAAGGCAGTTTTATATTCATAAAACAAATAGTTATATAAAAATAAATTTGTTTATTAAAAATAAAATATGGCAGGTGGAAGAAGTAGTCAGACTAAAACTTTCATAGGCTAAAATGTATGGTTGATAGAGCTGAAGACTGAGCCCTTGTTATGTGGAGTCAATGCGTTACACAATAATGCATAGACAAAAGAAAGACTCTGATCCCAGTACTAATGCTTCATATCTCTTTTCTCAACACTTCCAAGGATGAGACAGGTAGCTATTTGTAAGTTTGAGGCTAACCAGGTCTATACACAGAGTTCTAGGCCAGCTACATAAGAGGCCCTGACGATAGATAGATAGATAGATAGATAGATAGATAGATAGATAGATAGATAGATAGATAGATAAAATAGATAGATAAAATAAAACCCTAACCACAGAATTTGAACAAAATGTCTATCAGGAATCATGGCAAAAGAAAATAAAGGAAATGGAGAAAAGAAATCAAAAGTAAATTCTTTTCCTTTGTTGAACAAAAACCACAGGCTTGAATAGGAAAGGTTCAACAAATTTTTAGGGAAATGGAAATATCTCTTTAAGTTATAAAACACATAGAACAACACTGAGCGAAGTAATTAGCACAATTTATGCTTAAATAGATACCAAAGTTTGGACATGTGGTTGTTAACCCAAAGACAATCAATAAAATTTATATCAATGTGAATAGAAGCATATTGAAAATATAATAAAAACAGAATCTGAAGCAGCAGAAGATTTCAACAAAATATGGAATATTGGAAGAAAGAGAAAGTGACAGCTTGCAAAGAAGTATTTTTATTTGGAAGAGGATGCTATAGTTGCAGATTAACTCTCCGTGTTGATAGAAAAATGTGGTTAAATATTAAACGAATGTTTGATGTGTGACATAAACAATTGTAGAGTCATCATATTAGCACTGCATTACCCACGAAGAAACTTTTCCTTTCCTCAGGAAGAGCTATCTATGTCTTGTTGGGTTACCTATTTCTCTCTGCAGCTGAACACAGTCCTGCCTGGTTCTGGTATTTTATTTCCTCCTTGTTGGAAAAATATGTTCCTCGGTGTTTTTTATATTATTTGAGATTTCATAATGATTATCCAATTCCAAATAGCCAGCCCTGAGATCATATACATGTAAGTAATGGATATTTTAGAAAACACATAAATGCTTTCCTATCACCTCTCTAAAGTGACTATATATTCTCTCTGCAGAACAGTACGTGTAATTCCCATTTTATCTCTAAATGTAGGAAGGTTTTCATTTGCATCCTAGGACTGTATATTACATATGACAATTCACTATCTTTTCATATTCAATGTTAATTAAGACATTTTTATCTAGTACTAAAGTTACCTAATATTTTTATTATAATTTGTCTAAAAATTTAGACAAGTGTGTCTAAAATTTTAAAACCCTAAAAATGAATTTTAGTTATCTATCAGCTTTGAACCTAGGGATTCCTTTACATCCAAGTTCTATGCCTTTTAGTCAATAGTATCCCTTTGACTCATTTGTAGAATTTATGTCATTGTTTGAGATAAGGAAACTGCTTTGACTGCTTTGAATTTTTAGTTTCAATTATTGAATATACATGATAAAATGTCTAATGCCTGTTTACAGCTAATTTTGGTCTTAAAATAACTTCAGGTGCTTTGGTGATGACCGAGTGCTTGAGAGTTAAGGAAAATGATGGAAACATTTAAAGACATTTTTTAGTTTCAGGGTGATACCTATTGCATTAAGAGAAATACAAAATTGAATTAGCAGCAGCAACATTATTTGTGATTCTTAGTTCTATTATCACTTGCACAGTACATTGGTCTGCTCCATTTAAAAGCAAAACACTAATTAGAAGATATTAATTTAATCTGATGACTATGTATATACCCTCCATTGTAAAACTCATAGGGCTAACTACCTGATCATCAATGGCACCGAGTTATATTTTTTTGAACAGTTTAAGTCCATTGGATTTTGAACTTGAGCAGCCCATTTAAAGAGATTATGTCCATTGACACTCATATATAGGGAGTCTACAAAATCAGAGAAGGTCAAAGTGTTTGGTTTTGAAGAACTTAATATTGAGTGGTTTTGACTCGTTTCTTCCACCACGGTAGCCCAAGTCTAAGCTAAGGAAACTAAGTGGTTCATAAGGCTAGCGAACCTTGCAAGATTCAGGATCTTCAGAAAGTTGCAAGTTTCACAAGGTCTATTCTCAGAGGAATAGCAGATAAGCAGAAGCAGTTGATTGGAGAGAAGAGACATCTTGATTGAGCACCCTAGAAGTTGAGCAAGGAATTCCAGAGAGGCAGCTTCTGTGAATCTTTACCATCTTGTATGACCCAGGTGTTTTTGCGAGTCATCAATGCTCTTTAAGAAACCCCTTAGTCATGCTTTTCTTTTTAACCCCAGTAACTGGACTCAGATGAAATGTTATTTCTTTGGCTGGTGTTGGTGCTCTGTAGAGCAAATAGCCATTTTTATGTATCTCCTCAGAAAAAGTTACAAAATACATAAATAAAGGTTGTATTGATCATTTTTTAAAAAATTCTTATTGTGCTTCACTGATTGTTGCCAAGGTCCATGTAAAAGTAATGACCAAGTCATGGATCCTGTCCTACAAAATTCCTCTAAAGTAGGAAAATGTCTCGAAAGTTTTCTGTCAGGTTGCCTGTGACAGTGTTTCTCAAACCTAGTTCCCTCTATGTATTCCATTTATATGTTGACTCCTGAGGGATTTCATAATTTGTCCACAAGTAAGTTGCTATGCAGGATTTAGAAAGCTAGGAAACACAAGTTGGGGGTTATGGTTATATAATATTCATAGCGAGTTTGGAGATTTGTATGTAAAAATTACCATTGCAGTGACTCAGAGTATTAAAGCAGAGGTAGGACAATGGAGGTGGCTTTGATGGTTACATTTACTAAATTACTCATTGCAATGCATCTGAAATCAGATGATTCATTTTCGGAGAATTAGAAATAAACAGTAGGAGTTTGGAAATGTCTGGACAGCTATAACTATAAAAATGTATTTAGCCTCCTAAATATGTGACCAATGTCCATTAATATCCCTTCTCCAAATGGCTCATCACTTCGCATAAGAAGAATGGCAGAATAATAGATGTATATGCATTTAGCAAAGGTAATATTGAACAAACTTAGAATCATAGAAAATAACTTTAGTACACATAAAAATAGAACAGTATGGTACTAAAAGATAATTTAGATTGAGAAAAAAAACCTAAGCAATCTGATGCAAACAAAATAGACAAAATTACCTGAAAGAGAGATCAAATGAAAAACATAGATGAACAAAAATGTGAAATAACAGAATTAAGTGCTCAAAAACAGCCCACAATGACTGTTAATGAGTAAAACTAACAATGGACAAATGCAAAAGTGGGAAAGTGCTCTTGGTGTTTATAAAAATTATTTGTAAAATAGCAATTGCATAATTCTTTTTCAAACCTAATTGGCCATGACAGATTTTATTTGAGAAAAATATGACAAAGCACACAAACTAATTTGCCTGTTTGTTTTTAAAATCATTTCAAAAACAAATCAGCTTTGCCTCCCATATAAATAGGAAACATTTTAAATATCTTAAACATTACATTATGTTAAACCTGTTTTTTTTTCTTTTTTCCTCATCAATATATGTATATGCCTCAGAATTTTAAAATTTGAAAAAGAATGAAGAAGAAAGGCGATTTTAGGGATCCCTTTAGGATCCTATACAGTTAAAAAACATCTGTCATCTATAGGCTGAACTACCTTTAGTGTGCACTTCTACTTTTACTACAATTAAATATATTTAAAATGTATATGATAGATGATAAATGATGTGATAAAATACATGATGCATGGTGTATGGTGTATGATATAATAACATATAATATGTAAGGTAGAATGTATACTATATGCTGTATAATATATACAATGTATATTATATACTGTACAATATACAATATAAAATGTAAAATGTACAATGTATAATCATAGATCATACTTTATATACTGTATAATATATGATATAATATAATATGTAATAATTCTATAATATTCTTAACTTGTAATATGTAATATGTAAAATAATATGTAATATGATATGTACTATATATAATCTATCATTAATATAACATATGTAATATTGGCTTTATGCAACTGTGTATTACTAATGTGACAGGCTATGCATAGTACTGTAAATTGCAGCACTAAATTTTAAAGTTTATTCATAAGTGGCTTATACATTTAATATTATCAGTTTAATTAACAGCTTCCATCCTGATATATGATCACATTGTTTACTATTTCTCTGATACTGAGTAATTAAATTAGGAAAACCTACAGAACAAGTAATATTCACACATGTACATTCAGGTATGCATGCATAAACACAAATACTTATATTAAAACTTATATTTTATGTTTTCCTTTTTGTATCTCATCTTGTTATGACCCTGGCAATGAGACTATTAGGAGGCACTCCTCAATGTGGACTTAGATTATGAAGAATTAATTTTTTCTTTAACTATATCACCAAACTGATACAGAACATTATGGCCAACTCAGAGTCCCCAGTAGTAATGTGTCTCCAGTTCTCTGCACCTCCACTTGCATTTGATGTCACTATCTTTTACATTTATGTCAGTCATGCAGATAGGGAAAAGGAAAATATTATTTCTAATCATCTTTCCCTAAGTTGTAATGAAGTTAGGCATTTTTTCAGAGATTTGTGATCATTTAAACTTCACTCTTTGTGATGTGGTCTAACCTTTTCCCTAATTTTTAAAACTATATTTTGCAATACTAATTCAAAAGTACTTTTAATACTATATAAATGTTTATATTATTATATTACTATATATAATAACATGATGTAATAGAAAATATATTATACCAATATTATATGTTACGTATTATTTATATATTTATAGCATTAATATAAATAATGCCAGTACAGTATTAAATGTTACATTTAATTGTTATTAATTACATCACTAACATATTATGCTAATATACATTTAAGGTATGAATATATTGATAAATATTAATATTATAATTAATATTATTAATCCATATTGTTGTATATGTATTCAACCTATTATGTTTACCTGGAATGCCTTTATGTGTTTCATCAATATCTATATACAATGACATCAAATATTTTTAAAATGTAACATTATTTAATCTGATTATTATTTTTATAAAGGTTCTTTTGAACCTTTAAATTCAATTTTAATATTTATATTTTTATATCAAGTGGAATTTTTCATGTCTACTCACATTTGAATATATATGTTTGTTGGAGCATCTTTGGAGTGTATGCTCAGGAGTAGTATAGCTGGGTCCTCAGGTAGTACTCTGTCCAATTTACTGAAGAATCTCCAGACTGATTGCCAGAGTAGTTGTACCAGCTTACAATTCCAGCAACAATGGAGGAGTGTTCCTCTTTCTCTACATCCTTGCCAGCATCTGCTGTTGCCTGAGTTTTTGATCTTAGCCATTTTGACTGGTGTGAGATAGAATCTCAGGGTTGTTTTGATTTGCATTTCCCTGATGACTAAGGATGTTGAACATTTCTTTAGGTACTTCTCACCCATTTGATATTCCTCAGTTGAGAATTCTTGGTTTAACTCTGTACGCCATTTCAATAAGGTTATTTGATTCTCTGCAATCTAACTTCTTGAGTTCTTTGTATATATTAAATAATGAGATTGGTAAAAACCTTGGTTGCCATTTTGTCCTATTGACAGTGTCTTGCCTTACAGAGGCTTTGCAGTTTTATGAGATCCCATTTGTCAATTCTTGATGTTAGAGCATAAGCCATTAGTGTTCTTCTGTTCAGGAATTTTTTCCCTGTGCCTATGTATTTGAGGCTCTTCCCCAATTTAGTTTCGGGTTTTATGTGGAGGTTCTTGATTCACTTGGACTTGAGCTTTGTACAAGGAGATAAGAATGAATCAATTTGCATTGTTCTACATGCGGATTGCCAGTTGAACCAGCAGAGCTTGGCGTCTGAGATGATTTTAGGAGTCAGAGGTGGTGGAGGATACCAGAAGAACATGGCCCACAGAATCAGCTAAACAGGGCTTACCTGTGCTCACAGAGACTGAAGCAGCAAACTGCAGCAAAGGTAGTGACTGAAAGGGTCCCCTGCATGGATCTTATAGCTCTTAGTTTAGCTATTTTCTGAGACTCCCAACATTGGGGGGCTGGGGGGGGGAGTATCTTTAACTCTTTTGACTGCACTTGTGACTCTTTTTGTACCATTGGGTTGCCTTGTCCAGCCTCAATATGAGTGCTTTTGCCTTGATTTATTATATTTTGTTTTTTCCTGTTTAACTGTCATGTTTTCGATAAGTGTTACTTTCTGAAGAGGAAATAGAGGGGCGGGGATTGGGGATGGATCTGGGAAGAAAGAAGCTCAGGTGACAGGGAACTGGGAGGAGTGAAAGGAGGGGAAACTGTAGTCAGAATGTATTGTATGAGAGAATCTATTTTCAATGAGAGAGAGAAGAGAGAGAGAGAGAGAGACTACAAATTTTCTTTATGGTATGCGTTAGCATTTTGTCTATGCTCTGCCCCACAGTTACTTGGAAACAGTTGGGTATACCTGACACTATAAAAGGAGCAGCTGCCCCCCTCCTCACTCTCTTGTTCCCTCTTGCTCTTGCTTTCCTGCCCCTGCTCTGTCTACCTATTTCCCTTTCCCCCCCTTTTCCACCTGCTCATGGGTGGCCTTTCTCTTCCTCCTTCTCTCCTCCTCCTCCTCCTCCTCCTCCTCCTCTCCTCCTCCTCCTCCTCCTCCTCTCTCCCTCCCCCCTTTCCGCCCCTTCTGTAACTCCCTCCGTGTCCTGAATAAACACAATCCCTCAGAGGATTGGGTATTCCGGCATGGGCCCACAGAGGCACCCCCTTGCCCCATACCTCACCACACCTTCATAGTCCATATTCCCCCTCTATTTATCTTTTCATAAACACATCAGTATGATTGTGAAATATTTCACTGTAGCTAGGTGGAGATGAACTATTTTCTTCCTTAAATACTCTAGTAAATCAATCAATCAAGCAAGCAAGCAAACAAACAAACAAAAAACCCTACATTTTTATATATTTTTCTCCTGGGTTATAACTTACCCCTACAAATCTGAACAAACGCTTAGGTAGAGGTGCCTCTCAGCACCTGGATGTGTTGCAAGTGTCTCCTTTACTTTATGTTTTTATTCAGTAACTTTAATGGCTTTTGCAGAGAGTTGGGGTTGCTTACTATTTGAGAGTCTTCTTATAATCAACAAATATTAGGATCTTCTTTTTTTCATGCGCTTCCAAGTATTGGATTTCTTTATGTGTATGATTAATTATGAACAAATGTTTGTGAACTGCTTGAGATATTTTTAAATAACTAATAAATAATTATTGTGTGGATATACATCTAACATAATTTATTGAAAATGTTCTCATTTCCCAATGTGTTAGTATACATTAAAAATTTAACAATGCATTTTTACCTTTCTTCTATTCATTATTTGCCCATTTCTTAAATCTAAAATATATTATTTTAAGTATAATAGATGCTTACCCTGGTAATTTATGTTCTCCCAACTTAATGCACTTGGCAACTGACATGCTCAAACATATGCTGAAGTTATAAACAAATCTTCAGGAAGCAATATCTTAATAATAATATTAACAGTGTATAAATGATAAATACACTTATTTATGTCTGTTTAAAAGATAGCATTATTTTTAGTTTACTTGCTCCTCATAGTTCTGAAAATTGGTAATTTTACTTTAAACCTTGGTTATATTCATGTGGGATTTAACACTGCACTTTTGAAATAATATTTTCTATTTTTTTTAATTTTGAAGAAGTAATGTATACTTGTCCTGGTTCCTAAGCATGGAAGAAAGAGAGGAGTTGTGGAAAATCGTATACTTCAGTAGGAGATCATCCACAGTATTCTACATGGGTATAAATCCTTTGAGTATAGATTTGAACACAGGTCCTGTGATTTGTTTACAAATTAATTACATAATGCTAAGCATATTGTTTCTTTTAAAAATTCAAGACGATTTTTCATTTTAGTAGATTAGAATTGCTTTGTTGTCTTTATTTCTATATAATTTCTCTTCTTTATGAAGTTAAATATATTTTCTTAACGATGGAATTTGGATAATTTTCATTTTGTACTTACATCTTTGGGAACATATACATAACTTACATCTCACAGCCACTATGACATCAGCAATTACAATTCATGCTATTTCAGAAGAGTGACTTCTAATAATTTTTAGAGTACTTAATGCTAATTAATTCACTGATAAATCTATACAATAAATTTAAATCTCTTCAAAGATATGTTTACAGTGGTTATTTAATTCTTTGTTTTGATTTGAGTAACACCATTTAAATCTATTTTATTTCACTTCTCATTTGCATTTGCATTTATTTCTCTACATAATTTAATATATTTTTGTTTGGGTTTGAGACCTGTTAATTCTTCCATTGAGGTTACTTAATAATTTGAATAAACAGGAGTCAACAATCCACTCCATATAGCACTAAGGTACTGGTTGGATTTTCATCATTTGCCATGTAGCCTGGCTCAATCATAGGCTTTCCTATATTTGTTTCAACAAAATACTTTTTGTGACTTCAAAGTCAGACAAACTATTTAATTTGGAGCCTGTCAATTAAAACATTTTCCACTTTTTTTTTTGGACTGAGAAGAAAGCATAATGTGATTGTTTTTATTCCTCTGAAATTAGTTAATCCACAATATACTTATTTTACTTAAACTAAATCACTTATGAGTTACTTGAATAATAACTATAAAAATAAAAGAAGAAAATGCATTTGTAGTAAAATGTTACTTATAAAACATATAGATCTAACTTGGACAGTTTTTTCACAAAACAAAAATTTCATGTACAAATTTAGGACTTTCACTGATACTAAATAAACATAGTCATCAAAACAACTATTGTTTTAATGCATACTCAGAACCATTAAATACTTTATAATACTTGTTTCTACTATATAAACAGAGGCTTTTGAGTAATATACTTTCATTTTGATGCAGAACAACCAAACAGGAAACTCTTAAGATAATTGCTTTTGCCAATTAACTTATGTACCCACCTGCTAGACCTCTGCAATGGTGGGAGATCTGCAAATAAGACTTCACCAAGTGTTCTCCAGAAGGCTATAAGGGCAAAACTTTCCACAGAAACCCAGGCAAAGAAGCTGAGTGCTATGTCAAGATAGGTTCAGCTCATACCCAGTTCATAAGATATCAAAAGCAAGCATGTTCCATCTCCTTCCCTTTTTCTCTTTCTCTTTTCTGTTTTCTTTCTTTCTTTTTTATTTTTATCTTTATTATTCACTTTCTGTGCCTTTTAAAAATTATTCATTTATATCTCGCTTATTGCCCCCTTCTGATCACCTCCTCTCACAATCCTTCTCCTTCATGTGCTCTTCCCTTTTCTGAGTGGGTGCGAGCCCACTGGGTAGCCTCTGACCCTGATGCATGTTCGTGCACGCGCGCGCACGCGCGCACACACACACACACACACACACACACACACACACACACTTGTAGATTGATGCTTGTTACTTAATAAGCTTAATCACGTAAACAAACAGATTAGGGTCAAAACACCTGGAACAAACTTAAGATGCTATTTTTCTCACCAGCTTTTAGAAAGTACAAATGTTTACACTCCAAAAATATCACTTTAAAACAAAAAATATAAATAAGTTTGCAGTTAGTAAGTTTAAAAAACAGTGAAAGGTAAGACAGTGTAACCTGAAATTCATGAATCACTTTTTCTTTTTAGTTCAAAACTAATTATGTCACAGAAAAAAAAAAAGCAAACAGGATACTAATAGCAAGATACAAAAGTCTTCTGTAATGAGACCATGAGTCTCAGAACCAAGAGTGACTCAGAACCGAATCTTCCCCTCAACATATTGTTGCTAATTATTGTATTAATCAAAGGACTGACTAAGTTCTCATCAGAAAATGTTGCTTCTTTATAATAACTTCTTTATTACCCTCTTAAGGTAATGATCTTGCAGTGTTGTAAATTCAGTCTTTCTGTAAGGGATTGAGCATTAATGTTCAGAAAGGGAATGACTCAAAACTTAATTATGATTCAAGATTCTGTACATATGACTCTAGCTAAGATTTGGAAACCAGATGCAAAATATCGTGAAAAAATTGTACCTCGAACCAAAAATGTTAGGGAATGAATTCAATGAAAGCTCATGAAATTAACTATAGGATTGACTTGTTAAGCATTTTCCTTTGTTGATTTGTAGATAACTCTGATCTCTTTTCGTCATCTATTACATCAGCTATTCAACATTTGGTATACTTGAGTTCAGAAGACCAGCTAAACCTACTTGTAAAGAAAGCCACAGACTAATTAAAAAATTCTCCACTCAAATTTCCCACCACAGACACAAACTTTGTTTAAATAATAGGCTGAGTGTGTATAGGTTGTTAGTAATCATCAATCTGCAAGGCCGTTCTTGAACGTCACTAGTAAATTTGAATTCTACAAGTTGTGTTTTGTATCAGAGTCAAGGTTATTCACCACGCATATGCTAACACCTGTTGTCAAGACATTAAGGCTGATAAACTAGCATTTAGCTCTTGGTATGAACAACAACAACAACAACAACAACAACAACAACAACGACAACAACAACAAAACAAATGAGAAGTTATCAATTTCCCAACTGCTCTCCTGTGATAGGGATCTAACACATACACATTAATCCCAGGAAATTATTTTTCTCACTCAGAACAAATCTTAGACTACTCAAATGTTGTTGTTCATGGCTGATTCCAAAAGAAGGTGGTTCTATGGTTAATACTGGTGTCAACTCGACTGCATCTGGATTCAATTAAAACACAAACAACTGGAGCATTCCTATGAGGGATTTTTCTTGATCAGATCATTTGAAAAGAACTACCCCAAAATGTGGAGGCACATCATGGTACCAGCTGTGATTAATGACATTAAAGACATACAATGTAGATGGATTTTAATCCAACACTTTGGCTACTCTGGCTAGAATACAGACACACCATTAGCACACATCTTTAATCTCAAAAAATGAAGGTAAAATTAGTTTATAGAAGGAGACACCCAAGTTTGAAAGTGATCTCTAATTGAGTGGCAGACGAAGTGATAAATCAGAGAAAACATGGACAAATGGGATATGCTCTAATCACGTAAGAAAAGAGAGGAAAGGGAAACTACTTGAGAGAGCTGTGGAGAGAGAATAGGAGGGCGATTTTACCAGAAACTATAGAGACAATTGGCAGAAAGAAAACAAGCTGGACACAGGTGAAGACAGAATGAGCCATGGAATTAGAAGGAGCTAGAAGATTAGAATATATTGACAAAGTTCGTATGAAGCCAAGCAGATGAATCCAGTCTGAGGCTCAGAGAGAAGCCAGATTGAATAGGTCAGCTTGGAGGGAAGTTTGAGCCAACAGCTGTGTTGAACCAGCCAGTTAGAGTTCAGAAAGAACAAGAAAGGGAGAGCTTATTCAGAAGTACTATTTTGTCAAAGATCAAGTGACCATTGGTGTGTGGGTTCATTTGTGGGTTTTCAATTCTATTTCATTCTACTTGCCTGTTTCTGTACCAATACCATATAGTTTTTGTTGTTGTTGTTGTTTGTTTTATCACTATGGCTCTGTAATACAGCTGGAGGTTATGATTCTCCGAGAAATTCTTTTATTGTTGAGGATAGTTTTCACTATCCTGGGATTTTTGTTATTCCAAATGAATTTGAAAATTGCTCTTTCTAACTCTGTGAAGAATCGAGTTGAAATTTTGATGGGGATTGGATTGAATCTGTAGATTGCTTTCAGCAAGATGGGCATATTTACAAGATTAACCCTGCCAATCATCAGCATGGGAGATCTTTCCATCTTCTGAGATCTTTTTCAATTTCTTTCTTCAGAGACTTGAAGTTCGTGCTATATAGATCTTTCACTTACTTAGAGTCACCCCAAGGTATTTTATATTATTGGTGACTATTATGAAGGGTGTTTTTTCCCTAATTTCTTTCTCAGCCTGTTTATCCTTTGAGTAGAGGAAGGCAAGATTTGTTTGACTTAATTTTATATGCAGCTACTTTGTTGACATTGTTTACCAACTGTAATAGTTCTCTGGTGGGATTTCTGGGGTCACTTAAGTATACTATCATATCATCTGCAAATAGTGATATTTTGACTTCTTCTTTTCCAATTTGAATCTCTTTGACCTCTTTTGGTTGTCTAATTGCTCTGGCTAGTACTATATCAAATAGGTAGGGAGAGAGTGGACAGCCTGTTTAGTCCCTGATTTTAGTGGGATAGTGTCAAGATTTTACCCATTTAGTTTGATGTTGGCTACTGGTTTGCTATCTATTGCTTTTACTATGTTTAGTTATGGGCCTTGAATTCCTGATCTTTCTAAGACTTTTTCATGAAGGGCTGTTGAATTTTGTTAAATGCTTTCTCAGCATCTAATGAGATGATTATGTATTTGTGTGTGTGTGTGTTCATTTATATAGTGGATTACATTGATGGATTTCCATACATTGAACCATCCCTACATCCCTGGGATGAAGTCTACTTGATCATGATGAATGATTGTTTTGATGTCTCAGAGGCTGAAAATATTCTAGGCCTAGAGAAGATTGTATGGAGGCTAGAAGCTTCCAGGACCAGGCCTAGGTTAGTTGACTGAGGGAGAAAGCCTCAGAGATAACAATTATTTCAGATTAATAAAAGATACTTTTACATTAGCAATAATGTTTCCCTTAGTCACAATTTATAGTATCTACATATTAGTCCATTTCAAAGAAATCAGAGAAAGAATATGCAATTAATTTTAATAAAATCAAAATATTAAAGATGAATTTAAAGCCATAACATAAATGAGATCTGTGTAAAAACATAACAGAAATTATAAAGTCAAAGCAAACTTTTTGAGGCCATTATCATTCAATTTTGTTAAGAAAATTACCTTTTCAAGCTCTAATAAAATACATCACCACTATTTAAGTTTGTTTATATATCCTTATCTTAAGAAAAATAGTCACTTTTAAATAATAGTGATAAAGTTATGTCAAGCAATGCAAAAAACTTTCTGAAAAATCCTACAAGATATCTGTCATAATAGTTGCAAAAAAATTATAACACTGGGCATTCAACATGTTGAACACTTTTCTTTTTTCCGTTCATTGAAAATAGATTCATTTCTCACATAATATATCCTGATTATGGTTTCACCTTTTATTTCTACCAGTTACTCTTCAATTCCCATTCCATTGAGATCAATACCCTTTCTGTCTCTCATTAAAAAACAATCAGGCTTCCTGAGATATTATAATAATGTTGGGGTCCAGGAGTTGCCCACAAACCACAGGAGCACTGATCTCAGTCAGACAGTGATGGTTTATTGAGCACACACCCTAAGACTGATCAGTCAGGGCCATAGTTCAGAATTCAGTATCAAGGCTACAAACGCAAACATGTCTCAGGAAAAAAAAAAGACACATAATGAGCTGATGTGCAGACGTAGGAAGTGCTGCTAGGTGGTCATCTCTGGATCAAGCTATTTTGGCTAGCTAGACGGAATAGTTTTAACAGATCTTTAGAGGGCTCCTAAGTGGAGTTTATGCTTGTTGAAAGTCTCAGGTGGGACTGTGTGGGCAGCAGAGCACCCTCTTAGAGGCAAAGAGGAGGGAGATTGAGTGGGAGGGAGTCCATGGAGGGGATACCTGGAAGGGGGAGAACATTTAAAATATAAACAAAATGACTGATAAATAAAAAAAGAAAAGAAAAAATCTCAGAGCATATAGAACATAACAGAGTATGATGTCAGCATGACCCTGCTCTGAGTCAAGTTACTTCTCTGTGTCAATGATTGGCAGTCATAGAGCAGCATCAGTATGAAATAGCTAGCAGGCATAGAGGCAAATGGATAGTGCTATGCTTTGGGTGTACTTCAGCTGGGATCGCTCCATGTTGTTGGAACCAGCTGTGGGTTGTTGGCTTGCACCTGCTCTGCCACAGGGCACAGAAGCTTCAGGAAGCAGGACTGGGGGAGTTTTACTGTGCTTATCCCATGCCACAGCTGGTTCAGGGGTCCCTGAGACTGTGACAAGGGGTTCTCAGGCTCTTGGACGTCCAGGTGCCGCTGGGAGTTGCAGAAGAGCAGAGAATGGAATTGGGGGCATGCAGGTTGTGTCTAGCCCAGGGCCAGACAGAAGTGAGGGTCTTTAAGGGGAGCTGGTCCCAAAGGGATTGTCCTTGGCTTGACAGCAGGAGGCTTGGAGGCAGTTGTGACTGGGGATGCAGAGAGGTCTTCTATGGCATTCTAGGCTGAGACTCTGTAGGCGAAGACATTCGCCATCGGGAGCCATGGCAGATCTTGATGAAAGGAGGCAGCCCATGGATCCAGTTAATTATTGTCATGGTGGGAAGTGGATGCATAAAATCATACCCCACTTCTCAGGTTGGGCCTGGGATTAAATAACCTTTGCAGGGAGGAATGTCTGAGGAGAAGAGCTTCTTGGCTACACCCTCTGGGCCTCTAGGCACCTCATTAGCATGGAGAACTCTGTTTTGAGCTGTCTGGACTAAAGGTTATGTCTCTTTTGCGTGAGAAGCATGGCATGTGTTCCAAGTCAGGAGTCTAGTAGGGAGCGAGGAGTCACCTAAGCCTCAGGTGTGTGCCCACTGAGTCTCCGGGTCAACGTGCTCTACCTTACCAAACTTTCTGGCATGGCTTTATGTCCCACAGGGCAGGCCTTAACAAATAAAATATATCAAATAACATATAACAAGATAAAACAAAAGCTATCACAGCAGAGTAGGATGGAATGTAACAAACAGAAGGTAAACAGTCCAGTAGAAGGCAAGTCTTTACACACTAGGAGACCCATGAAAACACTAAATTGAAGGCTATAATATATACATAGAGGACCTGGTATAAACTCGTACAAGCTTTGAGCAAGCTGTTTCAGCTTCTCTGAGTCCATTAGTCATTGTTGAGTTGATTTAGAGGACCTTGCTTTTTGTTGTCCTCAATCCCTCTGGCTTTTAAATCCTTTCTACTTTCTCTTCTAAGTTCCCTGAGGCCCAAGGAGATATATCCTGTTCAAGACTGAGTGCTCTAATCTCTCTCCCTCTCCCTCTCCCTCTCTCTCTCCCTCTCCCTCTCTCTCTCCTTCTCCCCACCCCTGTGTGTGTGTGTGTGTGTGTGTGTGTGTGTGTGTGTGTGTGTGTGTGTGTGTGTGTGTGTGTAAAATGTCTGGATGTGTCAAGGGCCAGTCCTATGTCGTAGAAGCGTTCTTGAGGAAGAAATGTTTGGGAGCAGCAGAAGAACAACTTAAAGTCAATCTAATATGAGCTATCTAGAAGGTCTCAACATTTACCATTTGCTAAGGAACACATTCTAGCTTCCTGAATTCATGCTGTTTCTAATTATCATGGATTCATTAACGTTTTACAGGGAGAGCATTCCCCCAAGGAAGAACAAGAAAAATTCAAATAAGCCTTACACCTAGCAACCCTCAATGCTATTGGAGGTGCACACAATGCTGGCTCTGCTCCATGGGCAGGAACTGTGTCATGCTGTCCCTTTCACAGTAGCCATCTAGGACTAAGCATGGAAATGAGTCTTCATATTTGTTCCCAACTACTGCAGGCTTCTCTGATGATGGCTGAGCAAGGTACTATCTCTGAGAAGAGCAGAATGTCATTTTATCACTGAGTTTTTGCTTGTTGATTTTGTTGATTTGTTTGTTTGTTTTTAAAAGACCAATTCGGTTTCACCCTAAGTTCATGGGCTATCTAAACTCATGATCTTAATCACACAAGCCATGTCTAAAAACATGTAAAAGAATAAAATTAAAAATAAAGTTGTCGAAGAAAACAGTAGACTTGAGAATTAGGAAAAATACATATTTTGTTGGAATAAATTGAGGACCAAGTCCAGTACATATACTGTCATTTCATATATTAGAAACTGAAAATTGAGTGTTCTTAGACTGTTGATACTATCCAAAATTATATATAGAATAAGTAAGAATGTAGATAAATAAATAAACAAATAAATAAATAAGATATGTTGTGAAGGAGATATGTTTGGGGGAATTTAAGAGGGAATTGACTGAAGTGACAGAGGAGAGTATGATTGAGATACATTGTACATACAATAATAAATATTCAAAGATTAAAAATAGCATCATTAATGCCAATGCCCTTATTGTAAACACAGAAGATAATTTTCTAAAATTCATAGGCAAGCTTAGTGAATCAAAATAAGTTTTGCTAAAGGGAGACAAAGTTTGAGCCTATACATCTTCTGATTTACCTTGCAAAGCTACAATAATATAAAAAACACCACTCCCAGAACTATATATAATTCATCTGAGAAGAAAAGAGAGAACAGAACTAGTTTTTAAAGATATGGTGAAATGATGTCACACAAACTTTACAAGAGTACTCATTGCTAAATGACTTCAAATGGTACTGAGAAAACTGGGTATCAAAATGCAAACGAATGAGGTGCTCAGACAGTAGAGAAAATTAACTGGAATACAGATATAATTGCACAATCTAAAACTAAAAGCCATCTTGACAAAATATACATACTTCATATCATAGCAATTAGGTATGATTTGTGGGACTTTATACACAAAATATTCAAGCAAACAAAATTACAGTTTAACCTACTGTAAAGATAATTATTGGAGTGAAAAACAGCATAGTGAATGGGAAAATATTCACTTTTTTAAGCTAACAGACAATCACCAAGTATAAGAGCTTCTCCAAGTCAACAATATCAAAATATGAAATTAAAAATGGGTAAATGAAATAACTGCTACATAAAGAAAATCTGAAAGTGGTCAATAGATACATGAAAATATTCACTAACTGCAAAGATATATGAAATCAAAGCCAGAGTCAGATTCCATACTATCTAGGGCCATGCAAGAGGAGTGGCAAAACAGCTTTAGAGCTCATGGAATTTGGTCCACTCTCCAGCACAATCATGATAGGGGTGCCTTGGAGAGGCAGAGCCCCAGAGGACTATGTATTCTGAGATCTTCATCCTGCTGTGAAGTTTTGCTCTGCTTGTTGCCTTCACATCTCTCTTAATCTTAGAACTGTATAAAAACTCTTAAGGGGGTCTCCAGCCCCTCATTGTGAAGTATCATTGGCACTTATAATAATAATACTTGATCATTTTCAAGAATTGCTGCAGCAGATTAATGATTCAACTACCCTTGGAAAAAACTTAGAGATGTAGATTGTTAGCAATGAACATCACCCTTAGAAAGAATTTGGAGAAGCATATTGTTAGTGAGTCTTGTATGGGGTTGTTCTGATGTATGAATGTGTATGTATGTATGTTTGTATGTTTGTATGTATGTATGTATGTATGTATGTATGTATGTATGTATGTATATATGTATGTATAAGTGAAGTTGTTGAAGCTTGTCTCACTTCATCCAATGAGTGTCTGTGTGACCCCAACCGCCATTTTCTTTTACCTTTTCACTGGCCCCCAAAGAGTTCAATGAGTTTATTGCTAGTCTCAGGGAGTGCTGGCCTCACTTTATTAAGCTTCATTTCCTAAGAGAAAAGTCTGCTGAGTGTTCAGTCTCTGAGTATACAGCCCATAAGGAATTTTCTTTGCTAACGAAGTCAGAGAGCATATCACAGGTCCCCATCAATTACCAACACCACTCCTGCCTCAGTTTACACTGACATCAAAGCTCATCTTTGACATTTGGTGCCCAAAGAAGGTAAGCTCCTTAATCAGCATAGATTGAAGTCCTATCTCAGGTGCTGCGGATGACCTTCTCCACTAGTGAGTGCTGTATTAAGACATATGCAGAAAAAGCATTTAACAAAATCCAACACCCCTTCATGTTAAAAGTATTGGAGATATCATAAATTCAAGGCCCATACCTAAACATAACAAAAGCAATTTACTGCAAACCAACAGCCAATATCAAATTAAATAGAGATATACTTGAAGCAATCCCACTAAAATTGGGGACAAGACAAAGATGGCCGCTCTCCTCATATCTATTCAATATAGAACTCGAAGTGCTAGCTAGAACAATATAACAACAAAAAGTCATCAAGGGGATATCAATTGGCAAAGAACAATTAAAGGTTTGCAGATGATACGATAGTCTACACAAATGACCCTGAAAATCCTACCAGAGACCTTCTTTAGCTGATAAACAGCTTCAGCAAAGTGGCCAGATATAAAATTAACTCAAATAAATCAGTAGTCTTCCTTTATACAAATGAAAAACAGGCTGAGAAAGTAATTAGGAAAACAACTCTCTTCACAATAGCCACAGATAATATATAATATCTTGTGGTAACTCTAAGCAAACAAATGAAAGACCTTTAAGATTCAAGTCTCTCAAGAAAGAAATCAAAGATCTGAGAAAGTGGAGAGATTTCCCATGCTCATGGATTGGAAGAATTAACATAGGAAAAATTGCCATCCTACCAAAAGCAATTTACAGATTCAATGCAATCCTCATCAAAATACCACCACAATTCTTCAAAGACACAGAAAGAGCAATTCTCAAATTCATCTGGAAAGGCAAAAAGCCCAGAATAATGAAAATGATTCTCAGGTTAAAGAACAACTGGGGGAATCACCATTCCTGACTTCAAGCTCTATTACTGAGCAATAGTGATAAAAACTGCATGGTACTGATAGAGACAGACAGGTTGATCAATGGAATAGAATTGAAGATCCAGAAATAAAATCCCTCACTTATGCATGTTTGATCTTTGACAAAGAAGCCACAGATATGCAATGGAAAAAAGAAAGCTTCTTCAATAACTGGTGCTGGTCTAACTGGATGTCTGTATGTAGAAAAATGAAAATAGACCCATATTTGTCATCATGCAAAAAGCTCAAGTCCAAGTGGATCAAGAACCTCAACATAAAACCAGATACACTCAATCTAATAGAAGAGCAAGTGGGAAAGAGCCTTGAACTCATTGGCACATGGGGAAATTTCCTAAACAGAACTCCAATGGCTCACCCTCTAAGATCAAGAATTGATAAATGGGACCTCATGAAACTGGAAAGCTTCTGTAAGGTAAAGGTCATAGTCAATAAGACAAATCAGCATCCTACAGATTGGTAAAAGATTTTCACTAACGCCACATCCTATAGAGGACTAATATCCAAAATATATAAAGAACTTGAGAAGCTAATCACCAAAAACAAACAAACAAACAAACAACCCAATAAAAAGATGGGCTATAGAACTAAACCAAGAATTCATAACAGAGGAATCTTGAATGGCTGAGAAATACCTAAAGAAATGTTCGAAGTCTTAAGTGATCAGAAAAATGCAAATCAAAATGACACTGAGATTTCACCTTACACCAATCAGAATGGCTAAGATCCAAACCTCAGGTGACAACACATGTTGGCAAGGATGTGGAGCAAGAGGAACATTCCTCCATTGCTGGTGGAATTGCAAACTGGTACAACCACTCTCGAAATCAATTTGGAGGTTCCTTAGAAAATCGGAAATAGACCTACCTAAAGACCTAGCAATACCACTCTTGGGAATATACCCAAAAGATGCCCCACCAGGCCACAGGGTGCATGTTCCACCATGTTAATAGTGGCCTTATTTGTGATAGCCAGAAGCAGGAAACAACCCAGGTGTCCCATGACAAAAAAGTGGATACAGAAAATGTGGTTCATTGACACAATGGAATACTACTCAGCTATTAAGAATGAGAATATCCTGATATATATCCAGGATATAACTAGAAAAGATCATCCTGAGTGAGGTAATTCAGACACAAAAGAATATGCATGGTATGTCCTCACTAATAAGTTGATACTACCAAAAAAATAGTACAGAATACCCAAGATATAGTTCACAGAACTCAAAAGTGTCAACAAGCTGAAGGGCCCAAGTGAGGATGCCTCAGTTCCAATTAGAAGGGAGAAAAAAGCAACCACAAGGGGGAGGGAGTGAGCGACAGGGAGGGATGGGTTGGGGTGGGGACAGAGGGGAATATGATTTGGTGTTGGGTGGGGGAAAAGGACTGAAGACCTGAGGGCCAGCAGAAAGAATGGAAACAGGTGACCTTGGTAGGAAGGAGATTGGGAGGATGCTCTAGAATGTACCAGAGACCTGGGAAGTGAGAGATCCTCAGGTCTCAAAGGAGGAATGCTAGATGAAATGCTCTAAGGTCAGAAGAGGGAACTTATTAAGCCCACCTCCAGCAGAAAGATAGGGCATCAAGTGAGGGATGGGATTGCTCTCCCACAGTCAAAGCTCTGACCTATAATTTTTCCTGTCGGAAAGAAATGCAGGGATAGAAATGTAGAAGAGCACAAGGAAAAGAAGGTCCAGTGACAGGCCCAAAGTGGGATCCAACTCAAGTGGAAGCCCCAAGACCTGACACCATTACTGAGGCTATGGGCATTCACAAAAAGGAACCTATCTTATCTGCTCTCAGAAAGACCCAACAAGCAGCTGAAAGAGTCAGATGCAGATACGTGCACTTAACCAATGAACAGCAGCTGCTGACCCCTCTGGTCTTATTAGGGAAAAGCTGGAGGAAGCTAGGATGAGGGCAACCCTACAGGAGGAGCAGCAGTCTCAATTAACCTGGACCCCCGAGATCTCTGACACTGGATCACAAACCAGGCAGCATACACCAGCTGAGATGAGGCCTCCAACACATATATGGAAGAAGACTCCTGGGTCTGGGTCCAGTCAGAGGAGATGCACCTATTCCTCAAGAGATTGGAGGTCCCAGGAAGTTTAGAGGTCTGGTGGGGTGAGTGGGGTGGGGACATCCTTGTGGAGACAGGGGTCGGGGGGGATAGGGATGTGGAACACTCGGGTGGTGGAATGGGAGGGGAATAAAATCTGGAATGTAAAAATAAATGAATAGATAGATACGTACATAGATAGATACATAAGGAAAGAATTTTTTAAAAAAACACGTAAATAATAGAAACTGAATCTCTGTGTGTTTCCCTCAGGGTGGGAAAAGGAAAAATCTAAGGGCAGATGGTCTTTTATTTCAGATGGTATTTTATTTTAATAACATTTTATTAAATTAAGTATTGCATCATATTATATAATTATATATTATATATTAAATGTTATATGTAATATTACATTACCAAATCATTGAATAACATTATTAAACATAGTTTAAAACATTATTAACACACTATTATATATTGTACTAAGTTACATATTACTATATATTACATAAACTGATGCAATATATTATTTAAGATGAGCAACAATAAAAACAACTGTAAGATCAGAAATAATGAGTATTCAAAATGATGTGAAGAGATCGGTTCTTGTGCATGGTTGGTGAGAAAGTGAAATGTTGCAGATGATCTTTCCATGTGATTTCAGCCACTAGTAATGTCCCTAGGCAGATGTTAAAATTGTTTAAAATGCTTATTAAGTTGTAGCTGTGCCCCGATGTTCATTGTAGCTCTATTGTTAATAGTCGCAACATAAAAGTAGCTTAAATTCCCACTTGTAGATGAATAGATGAAAGTGTGATATATAAACAGAGTATTTATTCAATGATTATAAGTATTAAATCTTATACACTATGAAGTATACACATACACACACACACACACATATTTATATATTATAGGGGACATGATCCTAAGTGAAGATAGCAAAGTGGACACACATGCACACATGCACATGTATGTACAGAAGGAGAGAAAAAGAAAAAGAGAGAACAAGAAATAGAGATCCTGTACCTTTCTTCTGTGAAATCTATGAATATAGTCTTTATATCACAGAGGAGGCAGAATGATAGCTACCAAGGAAACAGAGAGAGAAGTTTCTACTTAATGAATAGTGAATCAACATTACAAATTGAACTTCTAGTGACCACAGCTAAGTGCTATGGTTAGCACTGCTCTACTGTACTGTATAGTCATACATGGTGAGGATGTATTTAAAAATTTTTACCATAATTTGCATAAAAGAAAACAGAAAGTAATAATACCCCAGTGGAATATTAAAGCTACACTCATGTGGGTTTCTTGGTGTGTAGAGAAATGAAGAAAATATGTACCTTCTGAGACAGGCACTATTGTTTAGTTTTTTTAATATCTGTCTAGCATGTGTGAGGTTCATGGTTCCTAGCACTGAAACACATAAAAAGTAAGGTGTAAAAATAGATTATTGGCTCGATATTTTAAAAATGATAAATTGTTTCAACCATGTATTCTGAAATTAAGGAAACGATAGTAGAAAGATATCAAATGTGTAATTTAAAATGAGGGTGGGTAGATGACCAGAGTCAGTCAGATCAAAGAGCATGCAGCTAGTATATATCTAATGTATGTAATAACTATGCAAGCACTGGAGAACGAGGGTGAGATTGAAATGCTTTTAAGCTTTAAGAGATATTCGTATATTATTTTTAGTAAAATTCTGAAGTTAGCCAAAGGATTAGTTCCAATGATATATCATCTTTTTCCCTGTTGACTTTTCTCTGCTGGAAATAGATCAATGACCTAATGAACCCGCTCACTGTCTCCATGGTGTCGGGATACTGACAAGCATCTCTTGAGAGTTCTAAACCATGAATGTGAAAAGTTAGCACCCTTCTTACATTGGCACCATTCATGAATTTTAATAAGATAGAGACTTATTAAAATTACTTAAAACTCTAGTAATATTCAATTAATGGGCTTTTAATGTTCTGTTTAATCAAGGCTAGAAAGATATAAGACAGAAACTAAATGGTGAACTCTACATTTTATGTGCCATGGGACATCGTTTTCTTTGTCATTCTGTTTATCTGAAAATATTTTGGTTTTTCAGTAACTAGCCTTAGAAAATAAGACAAACAAGTATTTTTACTTTAGAATAGTAAAATTAATATTCCTTTCATATCAAAATACTTTAAAAACATTATGCTTACTTAAATGGTTACTCAGTGTGTTTGTTTAATTTCTTTGGTTTTAGTTTTACTTGTATGTGTGTCTGTGCAGACCTTCTTAACATCCTACAGATAAGCTTGTCTTTCTTATCTAATGCTGGGATTGTAACCTAACCACTTGAGCAAATGGGATATATTACCAGCTATATTTGATGAAAAGTATACAGAACCATGACGAAATCGTGGCTGCTGCAATGACTCTGCATGAAAAGCTATCCCTCAAGCTTCAAGGCCAGAGTTCTAATCCCTAGCACACATAAGTGCCTAGTTTATAATCCCAGTCCTAAAGAAACAGAGATTGTTAGAGCAAGCTAGGTAGAGAGACTCACAAAATTGGCATACTCTGGGTTTATAGAGAAACCTTATCATTCTGTACAAAATGGAGAATGACAAAAGGAAGGCACCTGACATCAGCTTCTGGCCTACAAACACACACACACACACACACACACACACACACACACACACACACACACACACACACATATATATATATATATATATGCACATTCATGCACATCATGCACTAATCCATCTTTATGCATGAAAAGGCTTACACACATACATACTGTAAGTTCAAGAACAACCTGGGATGCATAAGTCATTGTCTCCAAAGCAAAAACAAAAACCCTGCATATTAAATTGAACATAATATTTAATAATCATGCAAGACACATGTTTTTCTACATTCTGGGCAATAATTATACAAGTTGTGAGTTTTAGAGAGATAGGGGAGATACAGGGGTGTGGTCGAAGAGCACAAAGGGAAGGGTGGAAGTAATGTGATACACTATCCACACATAAAAGCTCCAAACACTTAAAATTTAAAATTTAGTAATTATTAGAGAGTTTTAATTTATGTAGTCAGTATGTTGAGACATATATCCTCCATAGGGCTCTACATCCTAGGAAAGGGTTGTATGCCCACTTGCAGCTCGTTGTGGCTGTAGTCAAAAGCAAATCACTTTATTTTTAGAGAGCGGGCCATTCACCAAATCTAGAACTCTTTATTTCTTCAAGACTGACTGACTACTGATCTACTTACCTCAACCCCAACACCATTCCTAGAGTCAAAAACGAGCCTTGGGATGCCTGACTCTATACATGGATGCTGTTGATGAAACTTGGGTTTTTACTCTTGTACAATGGGCATGTTACCCACTGCCCAATCAGCCTAGTTCTGTTTGGTAATTTATACAAATTCCAAATGGCTTTCAAAGATACTGGTTGGAAGTTGCTATAAATTAATTTTTTTGATAATTTCACCACCTCTGTGATATTGGATTTGATATCTACTGATTAACTTTCCATATTTTTGTGGTAACATTTTATGCTTATTTTTAATTTTATCATTATGGAATAGAATCTAAATTCTGTGATATTATTCCAAAGAGTATTAATGTTTTTGAACTAGTAGAAGATTCAATGTAGTGGATTCAAATGGTGACCATCCTACTTGACTCAGATTCAATTCAAATCTCTAATGCTTAACTTTAGCTTTATTTGTCCTCCGAAGAAAACAGTAAAATTGCTCGAAACTGTAACACAGAGTTTCAAGACTATGTAGGATAGCTGAACGTAAATACCATTTTAGTAAAAGACATAGTTGCAAGAGATGCTATCCTTGTTTCTAGAATTAACTGTTTTCTGATATTTTCTGATACAGATAAGTGTATCTTGAGCATCTAAAATGCATTTTATTTCAAAAATATTTTTATTACATTTATACTGTCTTTGTGTGTGAATCTGTGAGTGTGCCTAGAACATTTGTGGAGGTGAGAGGATGACTTATGGAGGTCAACTCACTACTGCCATGTGGACATGGGGACCAAACTCTGCTCATCATGCTTGGTCCAAGCACTGCTATCAGCTGAACCACTGTGCTTTATTCTTGATGCTTTTTGTCCCTTATCAGAGACAGGGGACATAGAGAGTGGTTCCTCTTCTGTACCTCTTGTGTTCCAGTGCTTTTCTTTCTACCTTTCCCCTGTGGTTCAATTTCTCTCACATAAAAGAATTAGAGTTCAGACCCTAGGTTTGCCCCAGACAAGGCAGCCAGCATTTGGAAAATCCCCAATTTTGGCACAACATAAATACAAAAATAATGACACAATATTTTAAGAAAATTGAATCAAATTAATAATAAGCATAAGTAAAGCAAAAGAGAATATCATAAGTTTAATTACATCAATAAACAAGAAACCTTTTGTTCTGTATAAAATTTATTAGACACAATAAAACTTATGAACACAACTAAGTACATCAGATATCCTTCCATTTAAAAATGCACACTTTTAGCCGGTGTAACTATTTGATATTAGTTCCTCTGGATTTATTATATTTTATTATTATCACTTATGCAGTCATGGTATTATTTTTTTTCCTTCCCATTTGCTCTTAATAATGCCCAAGTTCCCACAGCTTTCATTGTGAACAGTTGCAGAGGCTGCATCTATACACAGTCATTGAATGATTTGGGGACCATTTATAATGGTTCTTTACTGATAGCACGGCAGGTGACTTTGTTTATAGTTTTGTCAACTGCTCTCAATGCCAAGTTCCTGATGGTGAGACTAGATTCTTCAGCTCTCATGTTTTGCTTCTGAGTAGGAGCAACTTTCTTTTCCTGACACATTTTGACTTTAATTAAAATTGTTTGAATTCTTGTTTCCTTTTCTGTTTCTGATTCAAAGAATCAGAATTTGTTTTTATAAGCTAAATATTTCCCAATTTAAGTATAGTTCTATAGTTTCCTAAGAAACCAGCTAGATACTGCGATAAAATAGACTACATATAGAAAATGCCCACTATGTGACCATCAGTAAAATAAACAATAAATGCATAGGGGAAACCCTCAGGCTTGCCACCAGTTGCCAAGTCACAGATTCCTGCTTCCCACAAGTTGTGTCTGGAAATAGGTCTCATTTTACTAGTTGCCAAGAATGTAAGATTCTATCTACTAACAAACCAGTTTTTCTTTACTATATCCTGGTGGTAATTGTCTTCAGCGTCAATCACTCCACCCTGAATCACTAAATACGAGGTATTGTTATTACTGTAATTATTGCTATTATTGTCATTGCATGTCATTCTGAATGCAGAGGGGAATTCTGAAGAAGGAATATTTTGAAAAGAATGGGACTGACACTTTCACTAAAAGGAAATGAATTATGCTAAATGTGAGTCAGAAATTTGAGTCACACAAAAAGGAACGAACGTGTGTACCTCGTTAGAATATTTCTTGGTGGTAATTATAGTATCATTTCCTTTTCCTAGATGCTTCAGAATAAGACTTTTGAAATGAGCGTGTACAATCCTTTAGACATAGCATCCTTTCCTTGTTAGTAGACTACTCTTTCTGTGATGGGGTAAATAGAAGAGAGTTGGGTAAATGGCTGGCAATCACGCACAAACCTGACTGCAGACCTTTCACTGCCCAGTAGCTGAAGAGAAAGTGCTCTGAGGTGCTAACATCTTACATTTAACAGGGTGCACTCTTGCCAGGAATGCTGTCCTCAATTATGACCCTCATCCCAATGCTAAGAGGATACACAAGCTGTTGGCTGAGGAAGTACATGAGTGAAAATAACATTAACTTGTAGGTGTTTTTAGGAACATTTAGTGGTTCACCCGATACTAATTATAATAGGATTTCAAATGTGTAAAGTTAACATTTCATGAAGTCCTTTTCATATGCCAGCCTCACCAGATCTTATTTTTGCTTCCTGCATATTTTCAGGCATGGAGATAAGTAGTTCATATTGCCTCTTTCCTTTTATAACTTTTTAAATTTGTGTGCACTCAACATTATTTCTTAACTGGATCTGAATCTCTTCTCTTGACTTGGATATTTTAATTGTAGCATTTCCAATATATTTTAAATACAAATAACATATGAAATGTGTCAGTCTTCACATTGAATTTATAAATAAGTCTGGTCACAGTCAAATAATTTCACACATTGCCCAGCATGAGCGTCAATTTAAAATATGAGGCTCATAAATAAAATGAAAACTGTTACCCAGCATATCTGAAAACAGTTATTATGGTGGAGTTAATCTTTGCACCAGCTCATGGTCTTTCACTGAACTGCTTTGACTGGGAACCCCTAAATGCCACAGGTCCTGCATAATAAATCTCACTATGCAACCTTATTTGAAAATTTAAATTGGAAAAGCATCATCATCTACTTGAATTGAATTTAACCTTGTGGAAAAGAGGATAATTGTATATTTGCAAAGGATGTCAAAATAGCGTGAGATGGTGTGTTTTCATTGAAAAAATAAGCAAAGCTGTTTCAGAGCCTTCTGAATACCCAACAAATCTCACAAGCACATAATCACAGTATACTCAAAGGTCTAGAAGCTGTTCTGGCAGGTTACTGATGTTGAACTAGACAACTGACACCTGGTCATTCATTGCACAGGGCCTATGAAATATGAGTAGAAAGATGTTCCAACAGATATTTAGGTTACGAAGAGGTCTGCAGGTTACATACAATTTTTTTTCAAGAATAAAACCTTTCTGGGTCCTATTAAGGGAATGTGGAAAGTGGGTTTAATTACCATAATGAGGTTTTACTGCTATGAGCTGATACCATGACCAAGGCAACTCTTATAAGGACAACATTTAATTGGGGGTGGCTTACAGGTTCAGAGGTTCAGTGTATTATCCTCAAGGCAGGAGCATGGCAGCATCCAGGCAGGCATGGTGCAGGAGGAGCTGAGAGTTCTACATCTTCATCTGAAGGCTGCTAGCAGAATACTGGCTTCCAGGCAGCTAGGATGTGGGCCATAAAGCCCACGCCCACAATGACACAGCTACTCCAACAAGACCACACCTCCTAATAGTGCCACTCCCTGGGCCAAGCATATACAAACCATCACACTTGGCATATGGGAGAATGAGTGATTGTTTTTTATATGCCAGGAGGAATGGCTTACAAGTCAACCCTTAGTCATGAAAGCATAGTTACTTTATGTGCTATTATTATCAAATCTTACATTTTCTAAGTCTTATATTTAACTCTGTAGTGAAAGCTAGATATTATAAAATATACCAATATCAAATTTCCCAATTGTGTTTTCATAATGAGTCCTACAGAATTCCTATCTCACTATATGCAAATATGTGTTTATATGTGTATGTGCTGGTTTTTAATTTAGCACAAAAAGTAATGGATTTCATTGTGGTGTCATCACAGTTATATTTCATTCTTGTTCCTTATCTGTACCCATTACTCATTCCCTCTTCCCACTCTTGTAGGTTCTCTTCCTCCTCCCAGGCCTCTCCTTGCTGGTTCAAGTCATTTATATCACCCTCTCTATTCCCCTATCTTGTTTCTAATTTCATGCTCTAAAGACATAAACACATACACACACACACACACACACACACACACACACACACACACATACACACACAAACACCCCACTTTTTGTTGGTGGTGCTATATGGTTATTGCAACAGGTTTCTCTGATGTTGACAACAGTGACAGTGTTTGGGCTCTGATATTTTTCTTATTTTTGGTGATGACTGCATCTCAATCTTCTATTTAAATGTGTATATTTACTATTTTCCTAGATTACTGAATTTTATTTATTTCTCAAAAGTCCTAAGTTTTTAATGTTGCCTAAATATTTTAATTGCTTTTCAATGTATCCAATCATGTCTCTTTTTCTAAGTTCTGCTTCCATGATTCACTTACTTCTTAGACTTCTCATAACAATTAAATAATTTAACACACATAAAGCCCTTAGTATTGCAGTTAAATATTACTACTTGTTACTACATTTTTCCCTGTGTCTTTGGTTTTTCTTTTAATGGTTTATTGTGTAGTGAATTCAACATCCCACTCTGTGTTTATCACCATCTGTCACACGTTGAAGTTTCCATGTGCCAGGTATGAAGCACATGTTTGCACAAGTTTTGTCAATTTCTCTCAATGTTGATGTTAAACATCTTGATCATTGTCAATTTCGAGGCATGGGAATATCAAATAGTTTGCCTGATGTTGTATGATTAAGAAGTAACATAGTTAAAACTCTAATCAAGATCTGTTTTCCTCATAAGTTTTGACCTAAACATGTACCTCACATGTATCTTACCTTTTCTCTGCTGGTGTGTGAATGCATGTGCATGGACAGCTCTAATTCATTTTATGCTTTACTGACCTAGGTTTTTTTAGAGCCATCTTTACTATGCAATGATGTTCTCACAAATTCTTCAAATGGTAGAATTCATGGCTCTAGTATTCCTTCTTTTCTTTTTACAGAATAGGTTGAAGTTCTCATAAAATCTTCCTTTCTAACACTAATCTTCCTTGTTGTTCTCCCCACATTTTTACAGCATTGAACTTCTTCAATAGTGCTGGGTTTTACTTCTCCTAGTTCTTTGGGTTGCAGGCACTGGTAGACAAGCTTCTACACTGCAGAATCCATAGTCTTATTCGCTCTTGTACTTCAGACAATAACCATTTTTCGTGGTAATAGAGATTCTTTTTAAAGTACAGATGACTGGTGCTATAATCAGTGGAGGAAGCTGAAGGAGTATCAGCATCATGATGACATAGCCTTCAATAATGAAAGGGTGACTTCTCCCCCAGTAGGCAAAGAGCAGCAGACACGTCTTACCTGAACTCAATGTTGTAGCTATGGAAGATTCCAGAACTTTTAGCTCTTTGTTTCCTCAGACTTATTTTCCAATTTATCTTTATTCCCAGCATTGAGGATAGAGAAAAATGCCCATCTAGAAACCCTGTGATGGACACATGAATGTACATGGTTAAGCCTGTTCTGACAAATGGAATGTAGTAGAGTTCTTCATAGCAGTGTAGGTTTGAATATGTGTTTCAGTATAGGTTTGAATTCCTCGCTTCAAAATCACTCAAACAATTCAATGACTATGAAAACAAGGCTCATTAATAACTATAACAGTGGACATGCCAACATGGATGGGGAAATCCCACAAGGTCACACCCCTAGATAAAGCACTGTCAATGGCTGCTGGCAGAGGGAGAGATATTTTTCTACAGGAATGAGCCTCACATGGTCAACTTTAACATATATACATGGGAAATAATAAATGAATTTAGTTGTTTGTGTATATGAATATAGTAATAAAAAAAGAATAAGTCATGAATTTGAATGGGAGTCAGATAGGTTATGGGAAGAGAAGGAGCATGGAGGAGGAGGCATGGAAATGAAGTGAATAGTAATGGTGTATGAAATTCTCAAAAATGTATTTCAGAAATAATGATGAGACCCAGAGGGGAATAAAATCTGGAGTGTAAAAAATAAATAAATGAAATAAAAATAAATAAAGAAAAAAGAAATAATGATGAATTTAACAAGTTTTAAGCAGAAAAAATATCACTTGAAAAATCAAACCTTTTTAGACAGTTTTACTGTGTAACCCTTGCTGTCCTGAAACTTGTTAGGAGAGGGAGGCTGGTCTTGAACTCAGAGATCTGCTTTCCTCTGATGACAAATTGCTAGGCTTAAGGGGATGAACCACCACACCAGATGTAAGTTTGCGGAACTTAACTTGAAGTGAGTCTCATATACACCGGAACCTGACAAAATACTCCAAGGCATGGTTATACCCAATTTTGTTTCTAGTGATATTATTTCAAGAGTTTATGAAATTAATGACAACTGAACAAAATTTATTTCACTCATTTAGTTTCTAGTGAGCCTTAACTTTATTTGTAGTCAAACGTTTGGGACAATGAGAACACAGAGTTTCATGTCTAAAAGGGATCTTCCTGCCTGCTAATAGCAATCACCTCGAAACACAGTAAAGGCTGACTTCAAACACAGGACTTCTCTTCTCTTACTGTTATTTTTCAGTAACCCAGAGGAGAGAAAACAGAGAGAGCTGAAGGAGTTGTTAACCTTTGCGTCATATTCATTTATCACCTACACAATAGAAAGTAATTAAGACCTGCAGTCTAAAAGCAGGTGACCTACCAGAATATTAAGAGCGTCTTCAAGTAGGTGCTTCATTATGTGAACATGTAATTACATTGTGTCTTAAGACATTGTCTGAGTATCTTGCCTGATAGGTTGTGGGAATATATAACTCTACTTTAGTGTGGCTTCCATGATTTCAAATGGAGGTGTGCATTTCTGCTTTGTGTTCATTAATACTGTCACTATAAATTGCATAGCCTCTAAATTCTCCTGATTGCAGAAATTATACCTAGGATATGTGTGCATACACTATTAATATATAAAGTAGGGATTTTATTAAGAGAATAATTTAGTGACCCCACAGAATGGAAGCAAAATTCAATGTTATGTTTTAAATTTATGTTTTAATTAAAAAGACTAAACAATGATTTACTCATTAAAGATTAAGGGCAACATGTAGAGCTGTCTATGTCTCTTAAGGCTTAAACATTTAAAAGTTGACTTTGTAAAAGCAGTTACTCTATTGAATAAGAAGAGACACATGCTAGAGTGCAGATAACATGAGTATTCATTCCACCATTAATTAAACTGCCATTAAACTAAGGATTTTTGGCAGTACAAAAAAAAATCAAATTGTAAACAATAGCTTTTAAGACTCAATAGATGTGATATTGAGAAGCATTGCTCTAGTGCTCGTTTCCCACTGTGAGGCAAGGTTATTCCAGCCTAATAAGAAAGACCATTTCCTATAACTACAAAGGCATGTGCTATGTTCAAGGAAACCAAAATCAATCATCACAGTATCCTATTAGGATCAGTCAATTACAACTTCTGATGCATTTGGTGGTTCCTTTTAAACTATAATAGTTTGCAAATGTATCTGATAGCAAACTGAAAAACAAAATAAAATCTTGCTGAGTTTGGTTTAAGTTAATTCATTCAGCATTTATTATTACATAATATTGGAATGACTTTATTTGTGTTCATAATATCTTTACCAAGCATATATACGTAAAAGCTTCCAGTATTCAAGTGAAAGAACTGTGTGATAAATGTTCAAACATTATTCATATTTCACAAAGAATTTTACTGTTTATCACGTTATAAGTTACTCACTTATTCATCTCCTAATATGTCTCTGTCACTGAGACAAAATAAGATGCAGGTGTCAGTGTATGCTGTCTGCCCTTAAGCATGTGTGCCTTCAAGTAATTGAGCACACTTTAATATTTGCTTAAGGTTACTTGTAGTTTTACCTTCAAGTAAAATTTTTGTTTTAAAATTTTTAAATTCATTTTACATCCCAATCACAGCTCCCTCTCTCCTCTCCTCCAGCCCTGCCCTTACAGATCCCTCTCCTCACTATCCCTTCCCCTTTGTCTCAGAAAAGAGGAAGACTCCTTGAGTACTACTCCACCCTGGCACATTTAGTCACAGCAGGACTAAGAACATCCTTTCCCATTGAGACCCAACCAGGCAGTCCGGGTAAGAAAAGGGGATCCAAAGGCAGGTAACAGAGTCAGAGGCGTGCTCCAGTTGTTAGGGGACACACATGAAGAATATGAGGTCACACATGTGCTAAGAATATGTAGAGGTTCTAGGTCCTGCCCCTGCATACTCTTTGGTTTTGGTTCAGTCTCTGTGAGTTTTCATGGACCCAGGTTAGTTGTCTCTGTAGGTCTTCTTGTGGTGTCCTTGGCCTCTCCACCTTGCTCATGTCTATCCCTCACTTTTCTCCAAGACTCCCAGAGCTCTGCTTGATGTTCGGCTGGTGGGTCTCTGCATCTGTTTCCCTCAACTGTTAGGTGAAGCCTCTCAGGAGATAGTTACACTAAGTTCCTGTCTGCAAGCATAACAGAATATCATTTATTTAAAAAAATTGACAAAAGGATAAAAAATTAGCATTTTAATATATAAAAATTAGCATTTTATATAAAAAATATATAAAATATAGCATTTGATAATGTGCATTGGTAAATATGTACATATGGAATATTAAGCTGGGATTGGCCCAGTAATATCCCTCATAGGCTTTCCCAGGCAATACCTGTTTCTATTCTAAATGTGATAACAAGCGCTGCTTCAATTTTTCTATTCTATAATTTTATGCAAGTGCAGTCACATGACACATACTTTTGCTTA
Source organism: Rattus rattus (assembly GCF_011064425.1). Classification (NCBI taxonomy): domain Eukaryota; kingdom Metazoa; phylum Chordata; class Mammalia; order Rodentia; family Muridae; genus Rattus; species Rattus rattus. The sequence continues at coordinate 62,845,931 of NC_046154.1, forward strand.
AGGAATCACCCACTAAGCATGGTGATTTTAAAATATTTCTCATTTGCTATGTGCATCAATATCTTATCCTCTTTTATTATTGGATTATATCACATACAAATAAACTCAAAGTGTTTATTTACCTATTTTGCTGTTCAGAGACACCTGGACATTCCCATATAGAACTATTATAAATAAAACTGGTGTGGCAAATTTTACAAATCTTTTTTTGGACATATGCTTTCATTATTCTAGTCTAAATCTTTGAAAGAATTTCTGGGTCATGCAATAATCTGCATGTTTCGATTTAAAATAAATCTCCAGAACTTTTCCCCAAAGGAATTGCTCAATTTTATATTTACAGACACAATATATAAAAATATCATTTACTAAAGTCCTTGCCTATATTCATTCTTGTCAGTCCATTACTTTTGCCTTTCTGGGCAATGTGTTTCTTATTACAATAACTATTTATACTTCCTTCATAAATAGTAAAGTTGACTGTGTGAGTTGGTTTCCAATCTTAATTTGGGAAATTCTTTCATCTACTTTTTCTCCTTTATTATTTTATCATTCTTTCTTTCATTATTTTACTTTACTATTTTATTTTAATTTTAGTTTTTGAGATTATAATGTAATTACAATATTTCCCTTCCACTTTCTTTCTCCAAGCCCCCCCACATGCCCTGCCTTGCTCTCTTCCTAATGATGACCTCTTTTTAATTAGTCCTTACTGCATACATAAATGTGTATATAAATGTCCTAAATAAGACCTGTTCGATCTGTAAAATATTACTTGTATGTAAATTTTCAGGCTCGACTACTTCCTCCTGGATAACTGGTTGTCATGCTATTCTCTGAGGAAAGCTATTTCTCCTCAACCTAGAATTTCTCATTGCCTAAAGTTCACTGTGTATGGTTGAGATCATGTGGGCTTTTCCCTGTCCTCTATGGCATGTTCACTGGTTGTATCCTTGTTCTCATTTTTGGGCAGTCATGTTGGTGAGAATTTATGTGTATAGCTTCTGACATTCCTAGGAGAACAATCTCTTAGAAAACTCTCAGACATTCTACCTCTTACAGTCTCTTCCCCCTCTATTATGCAATGGTTTCTGAGCTTTAGATGCAGGAGTATTTTTTAGATATATCCATTGACGTTCGGTTCTATTCTGAAAACAAAACGGAACACTGAAGTTATCTCCTTTAAAAAAGAAATTAAAAGAGGCATTGGCATGCATGTTCAGGTCTGCAGCTTGATTGGTTGTAATTCTCAGTAATGGTTGCTTTCTGTTGCACAGAGAAGTTTCCTTAATAAATGGGTAAAAAAACTACACTTATCTATAAGAATAAAAGCAGATATTTAGATTGTTGTTATGTTTTAGGCTGACTTTCTAAAAAAAAGTGGTCATGGATTCTCACCCACTATTCATGACTTCACAAGCACTAACGTGAGCTAGGTTTCTAGTACAAGGCATGGTTTTGCTCTTGTTGACCAGATGTTATTTCCATTTACAGAGTTGTTGGTGGCTGTTGTGACATGGGTACCAGTACTGCACCCTTATGCTTATCATGCCACACTGGCCATTGACATGACTCATAGACATAATAACTAAAAAAGACTGTTAGTTACCTCTTTCCTTTGGAAACTTACAAAGGGCCGTTTGGTACCAGAAAATCTAGTCCTCATAGAAGAAGCACAAATACCAGTTCCACCTCAGGCACCTTTGGTACCTGTGTCTGAATTATGTGGTATCCTCAACTATATGGACTTATCTTCACCTCTGTGGACAACCAAGAGCAATGTAGACTGGTTTTGGAGTGTCTTAGATTGTCCTGGCCAAATGAAATGATAGCTTTTCATGTGTATTATCAATGTCTTTGTTAGGTGGTTTTAGGCTCTTGGAGGGGGAGCATCGTTATGTCAAATAAAAAACATTCATTATAATTCTATATGTTATCTTTTTCTTCTATACTTACCTCCTTCTTCCTCTCTAAAAAGCTCCCCCACCAGGTTCTATTTCCCCTATCAAGTAACTTAAATCCAGCTATTTTCCTTTATCATCCTGTTCTCTTACTGTGAATTTACCTCCATCCTTGCATAAGGACACCCATTCCCATTTATCCTATGAGATAAATGTATCCTGACAAATTCCTTATCCTCCTCTCATCTTCATCTGTATTTAACTCCCTCCAAATTACCCCAAAGCCTCATTTCCCTGAGAGGTTACTGGGAGTCATCTATTTTATGCTGTCTTGCTCCACAAACCTCTTATTCTGTCAATGGATCTGTTTTCCTTTCCTCATTTCTGTAGTTACTCCAGACACTGTACCCACATCTCAAGATTTAGAACTAGGACACTCCAATGAGATAAAACACATGATATTGTCTCTATAGGTCTGGTTTACATTACTCAACATGACCTCTTCTGGTTTCATGTTTTCCTGCAATGTTTTGATTTCAGTTTTTTTTTTTTTTATAGATGAACACTGTTCCATAATGTATATGCACTGTATTTAGCCATCCATTGTTGAATATATAATATTTGGGTTGTTTTCATTTCCTAACTGTTATTATACAGCAGCCACAAAAATTGCTGAGGAAGTATCTGCGGAGTAGATATAATGTCCTTTGGGCATGTGTCAATGAAAGGTATAGATAGATCATAGAATGGAGATATTTTAAGCTGTTTGAGAATTCTCCCCACTGATTTGCAGTGACTGCATCCCCATTTGCTTAATTCCATACCAAGCATTACATTGCTTATTTTGTTGATCTTTGCCATCTAACTGGGGTAAGATGGACTCTTAAAGTTGTTTTAGTTTGCCTCGTTGTGATTACTAGAACTGGTGAAGATTTACGGAGCTATTTCTTAGTCATTTCTTTCTTCTTTTGAGAACTCTCTCTTCACGTCCATGGCCATTTTTTCCCAATGGATCATTTGGTTTCTTGTTCTCCAAGTTCCTTTTAATATGCTAGATATTAATCTTTTGTCAGATGCATAGCTGACAGAAATTCTTTCCCACAATGTGGCCCCCTCTTTACTCCCTTGAATTTTTCCCTCACTGTTTAGAAGCATTTAAGGTTTTTATGAAATCCCACCTGTCATTTGTTGGCCTTAATTCTTGGGCAAATAGAACTAAGATTAAATAATACAAGTGTCTGACAGCAGACAATCACGGCATATCTATATAATTTAATATTATTTAATGACAAAAGTAGGAACCTGGCCATTGGGAGCACCCAAAGGCAGAAGTTGGAGAAAGGAACCATCTTACTGCCCGTGGTTTGTGGTTTTTTGTTTTTTGTTTTTGTTTTTCCCAGTAGTTTGTGTTTCAGGATTCACAGTTATGTCTTTGATCTATTTGGAGTTATATTTTGTGAAACTTGATAGGTACGTATCTAATTTCATTCTTTTCTAAGTCAAAATTCAGTTTTCTAAGCACCATTTGTTAAAGGTGCTTTTTACCCCAGCTTTTGTCTTTGGATGTGCCCAATCTCCAAGTTTCTTCTTTTATGATTAAATAATGTGCACCTACATTCACTTAGATATGTCACAATTATCTGCCATCAGACATTTAGTGGTTTCTAAATCTTAGCTATTCTGAATAATGCTACAACTAACCTGAGAGTGCAAATATTTCTTTTAGAATTGTATTTTACTTTCCTTGGAAGTATGCAAAAGTGTGATTGCGAAGTCACACAGAAGGTCTATTTTTAAGATTATGGGGGCCTATACTATTTTTTTTACAACATTACAGAATTGATACCTTACCAACAATATATGGACTTCCCTTACTGCATAACTTTACCATCACATATCTATGTTTATGACAGTCAAACAGTGCAGAGAGTATGACCTTGTGATTTTGATGTATATTTCTCTAAATACATTCACACATACAAACATGTGCACACACAAAATATGTAAATCTTCTATACAAGTTTATTCAGGTCATTTACTGTGTTTTAATTATTTTTGGCTATTGACTTGTCTGAGTTCTCTTTATATTTTGAACTTTAAGTCTATTTTAGATGTAAAATTTAAAGATATTTTTTCTCATCTCTTTGTTTTTTTGCCATTTATTTTCCATTGCGCAAAAGTTTTCTCATTTAATGTTGTCTTACTTGTTTATTTTTTCAGCTTTTGATTATGTTTCCAAAGTAATATGTAAATCACTGTCAAAAGCAATGTCAAGAAAGTATGTTCCCTATGCTTTATTTTAGAAAACTGTCAACCAAAAATTTTATGCCCAAAAATCTGTCCTTCAGCTCTGAGGAGGTATACTGGCTGGTTTTGTGTGTCAACTTGACACAAGCTGAAGTTATCACAGAGAAAAGAGCCTCCCTTGAGGAAATGTCTCCATGAGATCCAGCTGTAAGGCATTTTCTCAACTAGCGATCAAGGCAGGAGGACCCAGATCATTGTAGGTGGTGCTGTCCCTGGGCTGGTGGTCTTGAAAGCAAGCTGAGCAAGCCAGGGGAAGCAAGCCAGTAAGTAACATCTTCCCTGGCCTCTTCATCAGCTCCTGCTTCCTGCTCTGTGTGAGTTCCAGTCCTGACTTGCTTTGGTGATGAACAGCCATGTGAATGTGTAAGCTGAATAAATCCTTTCCTCCCCGACTTGCTTCTTGGTCATGATGTTTGTGCGGGAATAGAAACCCTGACTAAGACAGGATGTCATAAAGCCATTATCAAATATATAATAGGGAGAAGAGTTCATTATCACTATACTTATCATGAAAGAACTTTGAAGAAAGAGGCATTTAAGGTGGAATGAAAGGACACAATAATAATCTGAAAACATCGAAGTATGAAAATGTCAGGTGAAAACAGATCTTAAGTGTAAAAACAATATTAGGACAAACTACATATTGGGTCCCAAAAACCATGCTTAGTGTTTCATAAAAAAATGATATGGTTTAAATATATGTGAGAGCATGAATCAGTAAAATGAGGAGTATTTTTTAATACCCTATACCATGAAAATGTGCTTCTGAAGAAAGCATGGTCAAACACAAATCCACAAACCATCTTCAAATTTGTGCTCGGGCTCAGTTTGTTGGTAGGATTGACGGGTACTGGAAAAATTTTTAAGATAAAGAAAATATAGGAGAGATTGTGCAACACATAGTAAAGTGTTCAAAGAGGAAAGCTGGGGCCTTAGACTTAAATACTTATATTCTATTTCTTTTTCATATCTTTACTACGATATACTAAATCAAATGAACAATAGTGGTGAGAAATACATGTTTTTATTTTTTATAAATTTTCTTAGAAGAAAATATTCAGTCAGTGATAAGGTTTCTTCAGTAATTCTCTCTTTTAATGTAGTCAAAATTTTCAGATAGGCATTTCTGTATAGCTGATGATAACAGGATGGTCGTCCTATTCTACACTTTTTAGTTTTTGTTGTTGTTGAAACCAATCACCTGCCCCAGAGCAACTAAGGGAAGAGAAGCTTATTTTTTCCATTAAAAAAATTGTATTCACTTTACAACAAAGTATCAGCTCTTCTTCTCCTCCTAGTACTACCTCACCAAGTCTTCCCCACATTCCACAAGTCTTTCTCCACATTCCACTTTCCCCTCCCTAATCTAGGTATCATCTCCCCGCTAACCCACCCACCCTCCACTTCACTCTTTTTGTTATTTTGTCTACCTCCCATCTCTCCCCCCAGAGCTGAGGACCAAACCCTGGGTGTTGTGCTTGCTGGGCAAGCACTCTAACACTAAGCAAAATCCCCGACCTCCCTCTACCTCGCTTAGCCCACTCTGCCACCTCCAACCCGCCCCCTACTCCCTGGCATATGAATCCCATATCGCTATGGGATTTGGCACACCTGCCATAGGCAGTCCATTTAGTAGAGGCTAGTCCACAGGGAGGCAAGCAGGCAGACAGGCAGCAGGCCCAGGGACTGCCCCTGCTCCAGCTGTTTAGGGACCTGCATGAAGACATAAGCTAAATATGTTCATGGGGCCTAAATTCTAACCCTTGGTCATTGCTCTTTGGTTCGTGATACAGTCTCTGGGAGCCCCCAACGGTCTAGATTAGTTGGACTTCCTGTGGAGCCCCTACCCTCTTCAGGTCCCTCAATCCTTCTCCCAACCCTTCCACAAGACTCCATGAACTCCATCTAACGTTTGGATGTGAGTCTTTGCATCTTCATCTCTTTTCATTACTACTGGGTAGAACCTCTCAGAAGAGAGTTAATAGTGTTAGGAATTGTTTTTGCCCATGGGGCAGTCACTGATTATCCATTCACTCAGTCTTTGCTCTTTCTTTGTCCCTATACATTTTGTAGGCAGGACATGTTTTGGGTCAAAGGTTTTGTGGTTGAGTTACTGTCCTTAACCCTCTACTAGGAGTTCAGTTTGGCTACAGGAAGGCCACTTCAACATCAATATCCCAGACTGCTATGAGTCTCAGATAGAGCATCCTCCATACACACTCTGGGGCTTCTCCCCATCCAAGAATTCTGGTATGTTCTAAAGATTGCCACTGCCCCTCCACTGCTGATCTCCCTTCTCTCCCTACTGTTCTGACTACATATGATCTCCCTCCATCACACCGTCCTCTTCTTTCCAACCCCTCTACCATCCAGTTCCCTCCTTCCATGGACCTCAGATCCCCATTTCATTTTCCCTTCTGAGAGAGATTCAACCATCCTCCCTTGGAATCTCTTTGTTATTTGACTATTTTTGGATCTGTTGATTATAGCATGGTTATCATAAATCATCACCATGCATGTCCTTTTGGGTCTTAGTTACCTCATTTAGTCTGGTATTTTCTAGTCCCATCCATTTGCCTGTGAAACCCAGGATGTCCTTGTTTGTAATAGTATTCCACTGTGTAGATATACCACATTTTCTGTATCCATTCTTCAGTTGAGAGACATTTAGGCTGTTTCCACTTTCTGGTTATTATAAATAAAGCCTGTACAAACATAGTTGAGCATGTGTCCTTGTGGGATGGTGGAACATCACTTGGGTATATGTCCAGGAGTGGTATAGCTGGGTCTTGAGTTAGAATTTTTCCCAAACTTCTAAGAAACCATCAAATTGATTCCCAGAGTGAGTGTATAAGTTTGTACTTCCACTAGCAGTGGAGAGCGTTCTCCCTGCTCCCCAACCTCAACAGCATGTTTTTGATCTTAGCCAGTGTGATCAGAGTAAGGTCGAATCTTGAGTCATTTTGATTTTCATTCTCCTGATGACTACAAATGCTGAACATTTCTTTAGGTGCTTTTCGGCAATTTGAGGTTCCTCTGTTGAGAATTCTGTTTAGCTCTTTACCTCATTATTTAACCAAGTTATTTGAATTGTTGGTGTCCAACTTCTTGAATTCTTTATATATCTTGGAAATTAGTCCTCTGTCAGATGTAGGGTTAGTGAAGATCTTTCCAAATCTGTAGGCCACTGTTTTGTGTGGGTTGAAATCATTATACAGGTGAAGGCAGACAAGATAAAATGAGGCCTGTCATTGGACAAGAAGGAAGGGAGGCAGGAACAGAGGTTTTAGAAGGAAGAGAGAAGAGGAGAAAGGAGCCAGAGAGAGGAGAAGGAGCTAGGAGAACATGGCTGCAGATGTTAAAATTCTTCTCTGAGCATAGTTACAAGTTGTTATGACTAGTTTTAAGGGATGGGTGTGTACAGATTTTGTGTTGTTTAAATGAACAGATTATATCTTATCAATTGAATCAGAGATTATTGGGTGATGTGTTCTTTCATGTGGTGAGATAGGCAGTCTCTGTATGAAACTATCATGGCAGTGACCTGCCTTGGGGAACTAGATGGATAGAGAGATTGCTGAAGGTCTCAGAGAGTAGCTGTTGGCAGTGTGAGATGGGATGGCACTTAGCAGGTGAGACACTTAGCTGACTGAGATGAAAGTATCCTACAGATGCCATATGACCCTATGGTGCCAGCTATAGGATAAAAGAAACATATTTTTTATTTTTACCACAACAGTTTTGTCCTAATGACAGTGTCCTTTGACTTACAGGAGCTATTCAGTTTAATTGCTGATTTTAAGTTTTTCTATAAAAATATAGTAATAAAAGAATACCATATTAGCATTAAAAATCACTAGTTAATAATATAAAATTTAGGACCTTGATGTAATTTCACATACTTCTCAAATCTGACCCTTGACAGGGAGGCTGAAAATATACAACTGAGAAAAGACAGTGTCTGGATAGTTATGAGAGAATGAAACTATGAAACTAGATCCTTTTCTCTCACTCTGCATAAAACTCAACTTGAAACAGATCAAGGACCTAAATTTAAGTTACATAAGGTCTCATTTACTAATTCTTGACCTTAGTGCCTGAGCCATTGATGTTCTGTTCAAGAACTTGTCTCTTGTACTTACAAGTTCCAGGTTATTCCCCACTTTCTGTTCTATTAGGTTTAGTGTATCTGGTTTTACATTGAGGTCTTTGATCCATTTGGACATGAATTTTGAGCACGGGGTAAATATGGATCTATTTGCATTCTACATGCAGACATCCACTTAGACTAGCACTATTTGTTGAAGATGCTCTCCCTTTTTCATTGTATCATTTGTCAAGATTCAAGTGTCCATAAGTGTGTGGATTTATTTCAAACTCTTCCATTTGATTTCATAGATCCACCTGTCTACCCACCATTTTATAAGAATAGCTTGTAGTTTATTTGTTTTACTATTGCCCTGTAGTACTATTTGAAGTATTTGAAGTCAGAGATAGTGATAACTCCAGAAGTTCTTTCACTTACAGGATAGGTCATTGAGACAAACTAAGCAAAGAAATAATGCAACTAACAGAGGTTATGATACAAATAGAGCTAACAGATATGCATAGAGCATTTTAGCCAAACACAAAAAATTATACCTTCTTCTAAGCACCTCATCAGACCTTCTCCAAAATTGACCATATAATCCATCACAAAGAAATATCCTCAACAGATACAGAGTTGAAATAACCACATATATCACATCACCACAGATTAAAGCTGGACTTTAATAACTACACATGCTTGAAAACTGAACAATTCTTTACTCAACATCCCGGGTCTTGTTGATTGTGCTCTTCTGCTATCCTTTAGGCATCTCGATTTCTCTGGTGTTGGCTAGATGATCCTGATAGCAGCAAGACTTCTCAGGAAGTGGGAGGAGTCAAGGACCTGACTATGGCTGTCAGGGTACTGAACTCAGCTGGCTGTGCCTCAGGCTGTGTCAGGGACAGACCCTATTCTGCTGGCTGTGTCTCAGTCAGAACCAACTGGGGTGGCTCACAGATCTGACTCTGCAGGCAATCCCAGGTAGACCAACTGGGATATCAGGAAAACCCAACTAGTATGAGTGGTTGGGCAGGTTTCCAAGCTGGTTAGTTTTGGGGAACCCAAAGGTTTCCATGGGGATAAAGCATGGTCTTCAGGGTCACGCAAGGCTCCTCTGTACCAAAGTGCGAACACAGAGCTATACATGGTGGCTTAGGGTATTGAACATGCACTAAGCTCTTGCAATGAGACCCACTACAATGAGAAGCTTATCTTAATTCACAGTTTTATGGCTTTGACAACATGATGTTATATTAATAGCAGTAAGAGAAGTAGGAGAAATCTAACACATGAACACTTAAAATTCTGTAAATCAAGAAGCAGAAATATCATTTCAGAGATCAGACATCTATAAACCATTATCCCTGATTCAGTGACCCCATAGCTGACCACTACTCCCAGTGTGTTAAAGGTTTCACAACTTCTCCAAACAGTTCCACTACAGGGTCCAAGAAATCAAACACATAAATCTTCAGAAGACACTTCACATTCAAATCACAGCATTCCACTGTAGCTACCATCGGCATATGACCATTTCACCAAACAAAAGGTACTCAGTCTAACTTCAAAACACTTCATAACAGTACAGCTTCCAAATGATATGAAATTAAAATTTATCTGACTTTTCTAGGTGCCAAGGTGATATCTTAAGTCTTGAACAATCAAATATGAGTTACATTTCCAATGTAAAATAACATGGACTAAGTACTAAAGGGAAGTACAAGAGCATAGACAGGAATGTTCATACAGAGACTAAAACATAGAAGGGCAAACATTGAGTCCTGGAGCTCTGAATACCATATTGGCATTATTCGGGCAAGAATGGGTTTGGGTAGTCTTATTGCTAGTGCTCTGTTGATATTGCTGTATTAGGCTCGCTAGGACAGCTCTACTTGAGGGTTGAAGTTTTTCTTGGTTACCATTTCTGTTATTGTTAATGTGCTGAATTCTCCATTGTAAGTTAGGCTTCGCCTTTAAACTTCCACGAACAGCCCTTTAACACACACACGCACGCACGCACGCACGCACGCCACTTGTAGTGATTTGAATAGAAATGGTCCCCATAGGCTAGGAGTAGCACTATTAGGAAATGTGGCCTTGTTGGAGGAAGTGTGTCACTGGAGGTCAGCTTTGTTGTTTCAAATGCCCATGCCAGGCCCAGTGGCTCTTTCTTCGTGTTGTCTACCAATTCAGATGTAGAACTCTTGGCTCTTTCTCGAGCACCATGTCTGCCAGCATGCCACCATCTTCATGCCATGATGACATTGGACTAAACCTCTGAACTCTACACCAGTCCCAATGAAATGCTTTCCTTTCTAAGACTTACCATAATTACGGTGTCTTTTCACAGCCAAAGTCATTGTTTCTTATTTTTCTTGTTGCTGAGAACAAATACCTGATGTTAAGATGAGATGTAGCCTAATCACCTTCTACCACAACCTTCTAATTGCCTTTGAATTCCTGGTTGGATCAATCTGAGAAACTATTTCCTAAAAAGATTAATTTTGTATAGGGACAGTTAGTCCAAGATCCTTCCTTTCAAATGAATCAATGTTTTTAATATTTTAATCCTTCAATATGTGGGATATTATTCTCAAGTCACATTCCTTACTGACCAAGGGCACTGTTTACCATTTCTTCTTAAATATAACCCCTTTAACAACTAATATTACACTCTACATACCTATCTTGTCGATCCCTTGCTTTACTTAACCACTTTCACACCTTTCTTCACCGAACTGCATATTTTTACAGCTTTCTTCTCCATGTGATGTTTTGAATTTCACTATATATTTCACAAAATGCACCAAACAGTAACTATGCCACAGCCAGAATATTATGTCATTATTATTAACAACTAAAGCAACTTACTTTATTGCATTTAAATTCAGCTTTGTCCAAATTTCAGGACATGGTCAGAAATGAATAGAGAAAATAAAAGAGTACATGACTTCTTCAAAGTTGAGGAGAAGGTTTATTGCAGATATGAGGAACAGCATAACCAGAGGCATTTGGAAGGGTACAGATTGAACTGGGCTACCAGATGGAACCAGGCCATGAGAGAAGAGAGTGTGGGAGAATGAGAGAGGAAGAAAAGAGAGGAAGGGACAGAGTAGATACTTAGTTGTGAGCCAGGAAACCAAGAGACCATGTAGACAAATGGCGGCTTTATGGGAGTCAAAGAAGCTGGGAGAAGGGAAGGGAAACTCAGGGGTTGGAGAAGTTTCAGAAAGTGGGAGGGGTGTGACAGCCAGGATGACTCTGTAATAGGTACTTATAAATGGAGACTGAAGGGGCCAACAGACTGGCATAGACCTTGATATGCTAATAGACACCACAGGCCTATTAGATAGGTTAGTGGAAGAGTCATATGTCCCTTTTGCCAGAGATAAGGAAAATAATTTCTCTTAGCAAGTAGAAGCTATCATCTTAAGTCCTCAAGGGAGTGCTGGCTTTTGTCTAACTGCTAGATTTGAGGGGAAAAATTCATGGAATCTAGCAAGAATGAATCCACATTCTTCATCAGAATGGCCTTGAATCCATTTCCGTAAGTTCTCTGAGCTTTCTTTTAAATTGCATAGGTCCAAACTCTATTCTGTTTACCTGTTGCCATTTTGTCTTCTGAGCTTGTACCATAGTACACAACCATGAAGCCACACAACCCCAGAGCATCTCTATTCCTCAGATCCAGGTTTCACATCCCTTCCACAAATCAATTATAAAGGTCTGTGAGGTGTAAGGTTAGGTTTACTGCAACCACTTTTCAAATTCTAGTTTTCTGTATTCTATTCTTTTCATTACTGAGGCCAGATGCCTGACATGAAACAACTTAAAGAAGGAAGAAATTATCTTAACTCACAGATTCATGAGCAAGTCACCATGGTTCCTGGGGCTTTTTCAGGGATACAAGGAGCTCATACAATGGTTAAATCTCAGTGGATCAGAAATCAAATATCTTAGAAGAAATAAGGATGGTTACAACCCTCTCGCCCAGGTCCTACAGACTTATATCTTATAGCTAAACCCCTTGTGTAAAAGTTCTTACAACCTCCTAAACAGAACTACCAGTTGGTAAGAAAATATTCAAACCAAGGACACCAGAGGAAGGTACCATTTCACATATAACTGTAACATCCTTTTATATTCCATAAGTACTGCTTTTTGTTTGACCTTTCACATCTGAGATTTGTATCCACAAATTGAACCAAACATGGTTTGAAAATATAAAAAAATAGTCGATTGACAATATTCACCCTTTGTGACTAATCATTTTGCACTCAAACCAAGCCTACTGCTTCTGCCTTTCAAGTGCTAGGCTTTCAAACAGGAGGAAATTATGCCAATTATACCCTAATAAATACAATGTAATAACTTTTTATATAGTATTTGTATTGAATTGGATGTTACAATTCAACAATGATTTAGCCCATACAAAACGATGTGCACTGGCAAATTCAAATACTATGCTGTTTTATCTGAGAGAGTGGAATATTCAAAGATTCAGTTATCGACAAGGGTTTCTAGAACTGATCTCCATGGATACTCAGGGAAGACAGTACCTGCTAATCTCTTTGTCTATAAATTAAACAGCTAATAACTACTGTGTCTGTTTGTTAGGGAACTGAGTGTTTATTGAACTTTTCTTTTTCCTCTATATTTAGAAAAAAAATCATTCTTTAATTGAATACTGAAAATCTGGGGTTGTATACTATAGTTATTCCTGAATGTGGATATCCATAATGAATACAGGAAAGAGGAGTGTTGAAGAAAATTACCAAACTAAAGTTTTTATTTTCTAGTTTATACAGGTAAGTAAATATCAGTTGGTGGTCAAGAAATGGAGTACCCATTTTCTAAGGAGCTTGGGAAAACCCTTATCTCAGCCAGAGATCTTAGGTACAGTCTACAATATATCTTGTAACATTTATACATGTGAACAGAATTTATTTCAGATTACGAGACATGTACTAAATTCTTTGCAAAAACTGAGACTTTTTTCTTGCAAAAGCCAGAGACTTACTGCTCAGAGCCACTCAACCGACTGGATACTAGGATAACTATTAGATTCAATGGCACTGACATTGAGCAAGGGCGTCAGAGTTTAACACAGTGGATACTTGTACATCAATTTCTTCTGCATTTAAACATTTCCTCAAAGAAATGGGAGAGGATCTTAAAACTCAGGAAGTAAATTTTACATACCTAAGAAAACTGAAAGTTGAAAGATTCATAGAAGTTCTTCCCTAAGTTTACAGAAGCAACCAAAAAAAAAAAATCATGTATGTTACACAGTGACCAACCCCTTTGCCATGAAAAATATTCTAAAACTTGTGGAGCTGCCTCAAAGCGCTGCAGAGAACTTCAGGGTTGCAGATTTTGTGAGTCATCACTAATGTTAGGGTGGGTCATTTGGTGATGCAACAACTTTGGATTCATCCCTGCTCCTATAGGTAACCCCTTACTCATACTTGAAGTAGAAGTTTTTGGTTAAGGCAGACTCAGGTGGTGTTTTGCTGAATGAAGATCCATGGGAGGAGACATGATGTTTAGAGAGAGTATAAATAAGACTCAATGGACAGTTACGGGGCATTTGCATACCTTGCAAAACTTCCCTGATATCACTGTTTCCATTGTTATCACTGTTAACATTGTTGTTCTTCACCTTATTGAGAGAGGCATGGCAGAGAACGTCTGGCATCTAGGCTGGCCCTGGTCTCTCCCACTTACTTGAGACCTGGCTATTTCTGCTGGATCATGCCACTGCTGCTATTTGGCATCCTGACACTACTGAACTTGTCTGCTGGCATTCTGTCAGAGATTGGAATTGCCCTAAAGAACTACTTCTAAACAGGTCTACATCCCTTTGTCCTATTTATCATCTTTTCTCCCTACCTTTGGATGGTGGGCTAGAAGGGTGGGGGGGAGGGGTGGTGAAGCACTTGAGAGCCCTTATTAAAAGTAGGTTTAATGGTATATGTGAATGGTATCTGTGAATGGTATATGCCAGTGTCTTTCTATCTTTTGAAACATCTAAGCCTACATATACTTCTTATTATTAACCTTAATAAGAACTCTTTTGTTTGCCGATTTGAACTGTGGTGCAAAGGTTACTTCCATCTGCCACGGTTAGTAAACATGTGGCATCTCAGGAAAAGCATCATAAACACTGAGCATAAGGGATACACTGCATGGCTTACAGAACAACTTCTGGTAGTGTGAAAGTTTGTTGATGCCTTTAAATATGTCCATTTTTTGTTGCTTCCAGTTAGAAAATCTAGGGCACACACATGTTATACTGAAACCAAGAGTTACTGAGCTTCTAGATTGGGACAGTAGGAAAAAACCATTGAAAACTTGCTACCTCAGAAAGGCTGTTTAAGATGAAGTGGGAAAATAATCATCAATAATAAATAATAACCATGATACAAACATGCAAGGAAAGCACTCCTGTTTGTTTTCTGCCATCTTTGAATGGTACATGCCAGTGTCTTTCTATCTTTCTGCAATCACAGTTTTGATCATGGCCCTAGGCCCTTGTGAGCAACAAGGGTGATCTCACAAAAATCCTATGCTCTTCATATCATTTACCTCGGAAGTTATATTTGACATATATTTTAATTAGAATTACCATGATTTCACTTCTTTTCTAGAATTATTTGTGGAATTATAGCAAACTGATGGGTTTGTGCTTCTATCATTATACTAAAATAAATGTTTTGAATTACCAGATCATTCCTTTCTTAGAATAAAATTTATTTCTTAGAATAAAGTTAATTCCAAAGCATCTTTTCTCTTTCATTTGCTTTACTGTCCTTTGTTTTGTTTTGTTTTCTTTCCCTTTTCAATGGGATTAGAGCTGATCCCATCTTTAGTACTGTTGGGGATATAAACAAATATTTGTTAGTGGCAGGAGACAAAATGGGCAGTTGGGCCTTTGCATTTGTTCACATCTTTTCTTGCCTCTTTAAATAGGTGAGATAATTACGCACATCTGAATAATGAAACATTTATGGTTTCAAGGAAGTACTATCTGGAAAACCTTATGTTTGCATTTATCCTCAGAGGTTAGGACTTAAAAGGAATGACCAACATGCTTCCATCTAGGGAACGAGGGATTAGCGTCATGGAAAATGTGAAAATATCTTATTGTTATAAGAAAATGAGGTAGTCACTGGATGAAAAGGAGATTTATTTACTAGCACTTATGACTGTTTATTAACAATGGGCTATGTTTGTAAAAGTCTCAGCATTTAAAAATATTATGATTAACAGAAGTATTACTTCAAATGCATTACATATTGTAGACATAAATAAGTATACTTGAGCTGTAAAACTTAGTATCAAAGCTGATTAATCAACAGATTAACTTAAAAAACATGTACTTAACTCATGAAGTCAATGGATACAAGATTGATTCATTTCCCTCTGGCTTACAGAATTTAAAAATGGAGAAGAGAATAATAGTTATTAATCTCACTGCAAGGAAGTAGTTTAAATTTTATAAAGAGCAGAAGTGATAAATTTACAAAGAAAATTATTAAAGGAATTTGTCACACAGCCAGAGGAATTCACATGAAGTATTAAAATCATGTTATTATTATCAATAAATTGACTTCTTTACACTTCTCATACATTTTAGACAATGACTTTTGTTATTCTCCTCCACTTTAATTTTATTCACATTATTGCCTGGCTCTCTTTTCAATCTAAAGCTCTTTCCCGCATTCATGGGATTTTTGGTTTGGTTTCTCATAGAGGTTAAGTAGGATCAACTGTGTGCCTTGGGTTTGGAATTATACAATAGCCCCTGGTGAATTTACCAGTGATTACACATGAACTCAGTGCCTCTACCTCATCCAGAAGCTATTTGTTGCCAGTATTTTGGTAGTAAGTTATAGTAACTGTGCGTTCCTTACCTACCTACCCATAACTAACTGCCTGTGCTTGACCTGTGTAGACTCAGTATCAATAAGTGTCAGATGATGGGAGCTCACAATCGCTGTAATGTGAAGTCACAAAACCTTAAAATTTCTGCTTGAGAAAAGTAAAGGTAAACTCTTGATATGGAGGAGAAAATTAAACATTGATGTAGAGCAATATACTTTATGAGATGAAAAGGAGGTTTGATTCTTTATGAATACCTCTTAAAGAAACACTAATATACTGTAATCATGAAATATTTTAATCTACACAAATTGTTACAGGGTATGATAAATTACTGCTTTCATTAACAAACAATGAACCCTTTATTTGTATATGTTTAATACACACACATGTGATCTTCATATATATTCATTTTTCATAGTTCAATGTGATACCTATGATTAAAAGTAAATTTTAACGTGATATATGCCAATGGGAAATGTTTGTTATTGTGTTGCACTAAAATTAAAGATTGTTTTTGCCTTCTTTATAAAATTATTAAAATTGAAGTAGATAATTTTATGTAACCATTATTCGGTTAAAGATAACACATTTTAATAACAGCTAGTAAATTAATATGTGAGGGTACCATAATTCAACATTCTGAGTGGTTCTGTTAATCCGCTGAGGTGTTCTGTGGTACTTAGAAATATGGAGTAGCTCAGTGCAGATGGAAACTTACTGAATGTTGTAATTGTGCACGGGATCAACCTCAGGCCTGATATTGTAAGTGAGACACCAAAAGTCTGTCCACTAATAAGTCATAAGGACATATCTGTACTCAACTTGATGTTACTAAAAATACAACAGTTAAGTGAAATAAATAAATTGATTATAAATTCATTAACTAAATTAACTAAAATTCCTCTAAAGTTCTTCTGTTCTGGAGAGAGTCTTTTTTACCTATTGTAGTTAGGCTTTTATTTTTATTTATTAATTTTTTAATGAGAAATGTCCTGAGTAGGCTTCCTAATTTTCATGTATGGTCCTAGTTGTTGGTGCTATTGGGGAGGTTTAGAAAGCACGGACTTGCTCGAGGAAATATGTCACAGGCAGGGATAAAGGATGAAGCTTTGAGCATTCGTAGCCTCACTGTATTAACAGAATTGGAAATTCTCTCTGTGCTTCTTGCTTATGGCAAAAGTTGTGATCATTCAACTTCCCGTCCTTGCCATCCTCCACTCACTTGCTTGCTACCATGTTGTCCTGCTGTGCTGGATTCTTCCTCATCTGAAACCATGCCAAGTAGACTTCTATTTGTCACTGTTGGTTAATGTGTATTATTATAGCAAGAGCAATGCAAATAATACAATTGTCTAAATTTGCACGAGGGTATCAAGTGCCCTGGACTCTTGGTCCTTTGAATCCTAAACCCTCACAGAGTAAGCAATCGGTTTAGGATGTTAGAATATATTTCCCTGAAGGAAATTTAGTTTGAATTACTATATGTCTTTAAACATATTGATTTATTTACTTCAAGAAAATCACTAATATATTTTTATATTTATTTAACTATTGTATATGTAAAATATCTTCTAGAATCTAGGGGAAGACTGAAGAGATTGCTGAATGAGTAACACTTGCTATTACTGAAAAAAAAAAACTGGGTTCAGTTAATAGTGCCTACATTGGTAACTCAGAACTGTCTATAAGTCCAGGTCCAGGAGATCTGATTCAATGTTTCAGTTTCCACAGGCACCAACATACATTTGGGTTACATATATACACACACAATAAAAATAGATAATAAATCTTTATAGTCTAGAAAATGCAAATATGAATAAAAAGAGATAATTTTGTCCACATAGAGTGTAAATTATTGGGAAAACATTGTAAAAGCATATCTTACTTATGTTTTGGAATTGGTAATGATATTCTTTCAAAAATATGTATTTAGAATATATATTTTAAAAAATAGGGTTTTTAATTTTGCATCTTGAATTTTCACTGTCATAATTTACTGTCATAATTATAATAATACATTTTTAAAAAATTCTCTAAAATGTGTTGAGAGCCCATGGAAATCTGTCCATATCTCCCATTCCTGCTCTGTGTATCAATTTCATATCTACTTCTAAGTCAATGGTTCTGAACCCATGGCTCAAAACATCTTTGGGGGTCTAACAACTCTTTCACAGGGGTCTCCTAAGAGGATCATAAAACACAGATATTTATATTATGATTCATAAGAGATGCAAAATTACAATTATGAACTAGCAACAAAATAATTTTATAGGTGGGGGATCACCACAACATGACTATCTATATTAAAGGGACACAGCATTAGAAAGGTTGAGAACCATTCCAAGTGGTTCTATCCAAACTTTGAAATGTACTTATTAGAGAGATTCAATATAGTGCTAGACATTGTGAATGGCCTTGAGTCTCCTTTCTGTTTGACTGCTTCTCGAATTTACTCATAACACACACAAACACACACACACACACACACACACACACACACACACACATCCATCTCCCTGACAATTGTCCATGCTATACAACATATCTTGAACAGCACCTTTAGTGCCTAAATCTATTTACATTCATTTAAACTTAGAAAATATCAAAGCTCTTTTATTCCCTTTTAAATGTAGTTCAAAATTCTGAGGTAGGTGAAGAAATTCCTGCCAATCTGAAAGCCATAGTGTGTTAGCATTGTCCACTATCTCTAGGGGTTGGGTGCGGTGGGGTGGGAAGAGCTAGAGTATGACTCAATGAGAAGAAACAGGCAAAAGCAGATTGCTTCTTGACTCATGGGCAGGAGTTTTGGATGGGTTATGTTTTTTCAAAGGATCTGCTAGCAAAGTGAATCCACTGTAGTTCCGTGTTAGAATCCCTTTTAATAAACAGTTACTGATAGTTTATTTGAAGTGTATCTGTCAAAATTTACAAAAACAGATGTTAAATTTTAAATTATCTACTGTATATTTAGATTATCAGTAATAAATCCAATCCAATCCATTATCTTTTGACACAAAAACTTTTTATAAATTTTATTTTCAAATACAATACTAAATGCGCTACTGTTTCAGTATGTAACTCTGACTCGCTTGGACCTTGCTGTACAGATCAGACTAATTTCGAATTTGTGGCAATACCCCTGCCTCTATTTTCTGTCCTCATTCTTCTGCCACTCAAGTGCTAAGACTATACACATGTGTCACTCATAAGCTAAAGGGTGACAATGCTTGTTTTTTGTTTAAATGTGATATCTTTTATATCATATATATATATTCCATATTTTAACATATATTAAGAAAGATATGACTTAAATCAATATATGCCATGAGAAAAAGTGTCAAATGTTCTGATAAACTGTTCAGGAAATTGTGACTTTCCTAGTTAATTCTTCTTCAAACCCAGCATCAGCTGATATTTTTTATAATATTCATAGAAATAGAGATTCTGAAACAATGGCAGTTAACTTTTGATTCTCTTAACATTCAAAGAAATTGCAAGTCTCTTTTTTTTTATCTTTACTAACTTGAGTATTTCTTATTTACATTTCGATTATTATTCCCCTTCCCTGGTTCCCGGCCAACATTCCCCTAACCCCTCCCCCTTCCCTTCTATATGGGCTTCCCCTCCCCATCCTTCCCCCATTACCACCCTCCCCCCAACAATCACGTTCACTGGGGGTTCAGTCTTGGCAGGACCAAGGGCTTCCCCTTCCACTGGTGCTTTTACTAGGCTATTCATTCCTACCTATGAGGTTGGAGCCCAGGGTCAGTCCATGTATAGTCTTTGGGTAGTGGCATAGTCCCTGGAAGCTCTGGTTGTTTGGCATTGTTGTTCATATGGGGTCTCGAGCCCCTTCAAGCTCTTCCAGTCCTTTCTCTGATTCCTTCAACGGGGGTCCTGTTCTCAGTTCAGTGGTTTGCTGCTGGCATTCACCTATGTATTTGCTGTATTCTGGCTGTGTCTCTCAGGAGAGATCTACATCCGGTTCCTGTTGGCCTGCACTTCTTTGCTTCATCCACCTTATCTAGTTTGGTGGCTGTATATGCATGGGCCACATGTGGGGCAGGCTCTGAATGGGTGTTCCTTCTGCCTCTGTTCTAAACTTTGCCTCCCTATTCCCTCCCAAGGGTATTCTTGTTCCACTTTTAAAGAAGGAGTAAAGCATTCGCATTTTGGTCATCCTTCTTGAGTTTCATATGTTCTGTGCATCTAGGGTAATTCAAGCATTTGGGCTAATAACCACTGATCAATGAGTACATACCATGTGTGTTTTTGTGTGATTGGGTTACCTCACTCGGGATAATATGTTCCAGTTCCATTCATTTGCCTATGAATTTCATAAAGTCATTGTTTTTTATAGCTGAGTAATATTCCATTGTGTAGATATACCATATTTTCTGTATCCATTCCTCTGTTGAAGGGCAGCTGGTTTCCAGCTTCTGGCTATTATAAATAAGGCTGCTATGAACATAGTGAAACCCGTGTCTTTGTTATATGTTGGGGCATCTTTTGGGTATATGTCAAGAGAGGTATAGCTGGGTCCTCAGGTAGTTCAATGTCCAATTTTCTGAGGAACCTCCAGACTGATTTCCAGAGTGGTTGTACCAGTCTGCAATGCCACCAACAATGGAGGAGTGTTCCTCTTTCTCCACATCCTTGCCAGCATTTGCTGTCACCTGAGTTATTGATCTTAGCCATTCTCACTGGTGTGAGGTGAAATCTCAGGGTTGTTTTGATTTGCATTTCCCTTATGACTAAAGATGTTGAACATTTCTTTAGGTGTTTCTCAGCCATTCGGCATTCCTCAGTTGTGAATTCTTTGTTTAGCTCTGAACCCCATTTTTTAGTAGGGTTATTTGTCTCCCTGCGGTCTAACTTCTTGAGTTCTTTGTCTATTTTGGATATAAGCCCTACAACAGTGTCCTTTGCCTTACAGAAGCTTTGCAGTTTTATGAGATCCCATTTGTTGATTCTTGATCTTAGAGCATAAGCCATTGGTGTTTTGTTCAGGAAATTTTCTCCAGTGCCCATGTGTTCAAGATGCTTACGAACATAAATGTCACCTAGTGATCTCTCTGAAAGGATTTTGTGAACCACCTGTGTGAGAAATAATAATGTATCCATCCTTGAGAGAAGTTCCTATCATACACTATGATCTCCAAAGTCTTAGCTCCTTCATGCCCATTCTGCATAGCTTACAAAAACTCCTTAACAGGCTGTCCTTTACTACGCAGTGATGATAGCAACAATAGTATTAATTTCAAAAGTCTCCTGTAAATAAGTGATGAAGTAAGGAATCTCAAATGCTTGATATGGGCTTGGCCTACTGTTTGTTTCAGTAAATAGCTTTTATTATTATTATTATCATTATTCTTCTTATTATTATTATTATTAACAAATTCTTAATATGTTTCAGGAGTCAATGATCATAGAGCTCAAGAGTTGACTCATCACTTAAGAGCACTGTTTGGTCTTGAAGATGACCTGAGTTCAGTTCCCCACACCCATACGGCAACTCATAATTTATAGCTCCAGCAGATCCAACAACTTTTTCTGGCTTCCAGATAGGCACCAGAGACACACACATAGTATAGACATAATGCAGACGAATAGTCATACACATGAAATAAAATTAAATAAATCTTTAAAACGATCAGTAAATAACTAAATTTGAATGATTATATAAATAAGTACAAAATGTTTTCAACTTTGTGGCTAGGAACTCTTGAGCTCTGATACTTAGGAATCATAAAATGTCCAGGAAAGCCTGGCTTGTCACAATGAAAAATCACAATGAGGCAGTATGCTTGTAGGAAATATTTAACTTCAAATAGAAGCAAATGAAACAAAGTGTGTTTATGCAGTCATAAGAGAAATGTAACCAAGAAAATGAATTTTTCAACTGAATTGATTGCAATAGAACTGAGTTGGACAGCATTTGTTTTGTTTAAAAGAAAAAAATCTGTTTTTTCATTAGCACATGCAGTGAATAGTCCCATGTGATTAGCAAAATCATCTTGAAACACTGGCATGTGTTGGCCACAGATGCAAATTTAAATGGCATCTCCAAATCCCCTTCCCTCATCTCATTTGAGAGGGAATGTTGCTGTCCTTGGACTCTAGTCCTTCTAATCAGGCACCACATTTCCTGTCACATACAACACCTGGCTGAATCCCATATGCCAACTGTGCCCAGTTCAGTGATATCTGAAAGTAATTATTTCTATTACCCACATAAGGGCAAGATATACGAGTTTCATTCCATGCTTCCCTTTACACGGACTCCTCTTTTCACCTGAAATGCCTGCATCACCTGCATAAGTGGTATCACCTGAGTCCCTACAAGAACACTTTAAAAAAATTAAGACAAAATGTATCAGATAAAGAAGATACCTTACTGCTGTCATAGTTTACATTTTCCTCTATTTAAAGTGATTTTTATTTAATGAAAATTCTCTTCTGATTCAGAAGCTAACCATGAACACTGATTTTTATTAGAGTTGATCTGTTTTGTGAGCAAATGTGTGTGTGTGTGTGTGCATGCATGTGTGTGTGCATATGTGTGCATGTCTGTGAGTGTGTGTGTGTGTGTGTGTGTGTGTAAATTTTCTCTCCCATATGTATTCTATAAGAAAATATAGAAGCAAAAAGCTATCATAGATACAGTATTTTTGGAATCAGTATAAGCTGATAAACTTATACCCCTCCCACATATTGACATTATAATGCTCAAAGGCCTATATTTGGCTCTGTCTTGTGTTGTGGGTTCTGATGAAATCATCTCCTTTTTCAGGATCCCTGAGTATTCAGATTCCAATGTCTTTAGAGCTTTTTGGCATTCAATCAATGCATTTGAGAGAATGTGTTGTGTCATATTTAGCAGACTTTGTTCTTGGAGGAAATGATTAGTTACTGGGTGTATAGTTACTCAGTGCATTTAAACACAGACTTCCTCTGTAACATCTGTCTATTCTTTGAACATGTAACTGCAAAGTGCAGATGCGGAAAGAAGGAAGTGTGTCCCAAAGAAAATGTTTTATTGTTGCAATTGTTAATCTTAGCTGCATATAAAGAAGCTGAATGATTCAAATTTTCCTGTTTTTACAACCTTATATATTTATTGAAGCTTTATGTAATTTAAGTGAGTTAGATAGGATGATCAATTCTGGTATATTTATGCCTGAGATAACTAAGGTTTTTCATGATAAGATACATCAGAAAATGCATAGCATCTCCCATTAAATTAACCTACTTAAATGAATTTTAGTACTATATAAGCAAGTACAATATAAAATGTACAGAATGTAATATATTAAACCAGTACAAAGAAACACAATATTATTATGTGAATTTAAAAGTAGTATAATTTTTCACAGTTATAGTTGAAATTCAAAAAAGCAAACATCAGTGTCCTATAATCTATTACTACATCTTATTTCTTACCTGGTATCTTCAGAATCCTTCAGATGCAAGACCATTCACTCAAAAATTGCTTTTATCTTGATTCACTTTGAGGAAAGAAAGCACCGTCCTGTTTGTGGGAACCTTGTAATAGAGGGAGTCTGCATTCCCCACACAGGGAGATGACATTCCCCCCACATTATCTTTGACCATTACACTTCTATATTCAGGAACAGGAGGGAGAGTTCCATAATAATAAGTGGAATCAGCAAATTTTCTTCTCAGGGACCATACCCTAGGATATCTCTCAGTAAGACTACCATTCATTTAAAGGAAGTATTCATCTTTCATGTATAATACAGATATATGTGTATAATGAAAACTCTTTTTTACTTATAAAATAATAGCATAAATGTAGAATTTTGTTGTTATCCGTTATTCTGAACTGTTTAACTTGGGTAAAACACACAAATTTAATGTATTAGAGATGGGGCTAAAATATGGCATTGGTGGTTAAGAGTATTGACTCCTTTTCTAGATTACCATCATTTAATTTTTCAGTCCCCAAATGTCAGTTAACAACCATCTCTAATTCCAGTAATAAAATAGGGAATCCCACAACCTCCACTAGCCTTTGTTGGTACCAAGCAGGCACGAGGTATACAGGTATATGTGCAAGCAAAATAGCAATACTCATTAAATAAGAGCAAGTAAACCTTAAAACAATATGTAGAATAAAATAAAAATGCACAGGCTATAGGAATGGAGACTATTTGTTCTAAGGGTCAATGAGTGAAATGGCTACAGAAGAGCCATGTGATAATTACTGATGTTAGAAGTACTGTTTCTTGACTAAGAAAGACAATATGCTAAACTGCACATGTAATACATGTGTTGAATTAATGATTTGTGTGCATGTGTCTTAATATCTAGTCATCTTTACTTTGTTTTAAAAATTGTCCTACAAAATAACCTGCCAAGTTATGAAGTTTGATAGTTATTCATTTTTAATTAATTAATTATTTTTAGAAAATGCCAAAATATCATTGTTAAACTCTTGTATTTCTTTGGGGGAAGGTTACAGTAGAGGTATTCTATTTTTAATTTTTATTGGATTTTTTATCTACATTTAAAATGTTAGCCCCTTCCCCACTTTCCCATCCATAAACTCCCTATCCCGCCTCTCCTCCCACTTCTTCTATGAGGGTGTTTTCCCACCCAAACACCCACACCTTCCCACTTCCCCGCCCTGACATTCCCCTATACTGCGGGTTCCAACCTTGGCAGGACCAAGGACTTCTTCTCCTATTGGTGCCCAAAAAGACCAACCTCTGCTACATATGCAGCTGGAGCCATGGGTTTGTCTAGGTATAGTCTTTGGGTAGTGGTTTATTCCCTGGGAGCTCTGGTTGATTGGTATTGTTATGGGTTGCAAACTCCTTCAGCTCCTTCAATCCTTTCTCTAATTCCTCAAATGAGGACCCTGTTCTGAGTTCAATGTTTGGCTGCTAACATTTGCCTCTGTATTTGTCATGCTCTGGCAGAGCCTCTCAACAGACTTTATCAGGCTCCTGTCAGCATGCACTTCTTGATTCATCAATATTGTCTGGGTTTGGTGGCTGTATATATATGGGTTGGATCCCCAGGTGGGCAAGCTCTGAATTGCCATTCCTTCAGTCTCTGCTCCAAACTTTGTCTCAATATCTCCTCCTATGAATATTTTTATTCCCCCCTTTAAGAAGGACTGAAGCATCTGCACTTTGGTCATCCTTCTTCTTGAGCTTCATGTGGTTTGTGGATTGTATCTTGGGTAATTTGAACTTTTGGGCTAACATCCACTTATCAGTGAGTGCATGCCATGTGTGTTTTTTGTGATTGGGTTATCTCACCCGGGAACATATTTTCTAGTTCCAATCATGTGCCTAAGAATTTCATGAAGTCATTGTTTTTAATAGCTGTGTAGTACTCCATTGTGTAAATGTACCACATTTTCTGTATCAATTCCTCCATTAAAGGACATTTGGGTTCTTTCCAGCTTTTGGCTATTATAAAAAAGTTTGCTATGAACTTAGTGGAGCATGTATTCTTTTCATATGTTGGACCATCTTTTGGGTATGTGGTTTGGGCCAGTTGCAAATGTTCACAAACTCAAAACTACTTGAAAAATAAAATAAGGCATACTAACAGAGGATAAATGGGATTACTTAAAATGTCTAATTCAAACCTGATGATGCAGAAGAAAAGAGAGAGAGAGAGAGAGAGAGAGAGAGAGAGAGAGAGAGAGGAGAGAGAGAGAGAGAGAGAAGAGGGAAGAGGGAAGAGGGAAGAGGAAGGAAGAGGAGGGAAGAAGGAAGAGGGAGAGAGAGAGAGAGAGAGAGAGAGAGAGAGAGAGAGAGAGAGAGAGAGAATAATAAAATGGATATAACCCTCCCACACACAGATATGGTAAATGTTAATATGACCAAAGTTAATTGCCTATAAATTATGACAATTGTCTACAGTTTGCAGATACGGATAGTAAAAGGGTATGAGAGGACTGAGTTAGCCAGCCAGAGAGCCAGGCTGACTCCATGACAGGCTGCAAACTGACAGTTTGGGAAACTAGGCCTAAGTTTCTGTCTCCAGAAAATGAGAACCTGTATCCAGGAACCTATGGTCATTCAACCAGAGCGTCAGGCAGCGCATCTGAAGACAGCTTGTCAACCGGCCTGAAGTAAGAATAGGTAGCTAGAATGAAAAAGCAACCTCGTGAGAAGTCTCCAGAGCCAGACCAATTGTAGAATCAATCAGATTCCTAGTGATGGAGCTAACCAATCAAGGTGAAAGGGCACTAATCCCTCCCTGGAATTTCCCTGGCTGACAATAAAAACTGGCCATGCAAGTTCACCAGGGGTCTTCATTTGAAAATGGGGAGACCCTTGCATTTAAAAAAATTCAGCTGAATAAGAATAAATGATCTTTGCTTTTCATTCTATTTAAGTCTGGGATATCATTCTTCAGCAATTCTTGGACCGTAACAGGTAAAGCAGCACAAGAAACTGGGATAATATCAGTTAATTTCAGCAAGTGTAGTCTTCAAAGGAAAAGTATCAACAATAAGTAAGAGAGCTCACCACTCCTCAAATTACACTTAACACCAACGATCAAAATAAGCGAGGCAAAACTGGTACCATGCAAGAAGAGAAAGTGAAACTCGTCTATTTGTGGTTGGCAGTTTTAGCACACTTTAACTCATAATTGACAAAGCAAACATAAACTTAGCAGAGAAACACATGAATTGGCTACAACTGTCAGTCAACTGCATCTAACTGATATCAGTAGACTACGTCATTTCAAAACACCATATTGTACATTTACCAAGCTCATGTGGAACATTTACCAAGTAGAGCATAATCAGTGTCATTAACACAAACTACCAAATATAAAATCATAGAAGTCACACAAAATATGCTTTCAGATTATCCTAGGATTAAACTAGACGTTACTACGAGTACAGGAGCTATACAACACTGCAATGTTTTGAAGGTAAACAATACTTCTAAACACATTTTTTTCTTTAATTGCATTGTTTGATTTTTTTCATATTTAGATACACTTGTTTGTATATTCTCAATACCAATCCTCTTTTAGACACGTATGCTCATTTACTTGATTGACAGTTTTGTGGTTGTAGTAGTATAAAAGCTTTTTAATTACATATTTTATTATTCAATTATTGGTCTTATTGCAATTGTGGAGTCTTATCCAGGAAGTCTGTAGGCATGCCCATAAGTTATAGTGTATTCTAAATGTTCTCTGCCAGAAGTTAAAGGGTATCCAGGCTTATGTTGAGATCTTTGATGTATTTGGAATTAAGTTTTGTACAGTAGTTGAGATAAGAGTCTAGGTATTTATTTATTTTATTTTTTGCATTTTGAAAACCTAGTTTTCTGCTATCATTTGTTGATGGTACTGTCTCTTTGCAATATAGTATAGTATAGTTTTGGTGTCCTTGCCAAAAATGAGGCTGCTCTAATTGTGTAGACTTACATATCTCTGTGTGTGCCAGTATCATACTGCTTTTATTACTGGCTTTATGGTATAATTTGAAATCAATTATGTTGATATCCCTGTAGCACCCTTTTGGTTTAATTTTGCTCAGGCTGTATTTTTTATTTTTGTGCTACAATATAATTTGAGATTGTTTTCTCTGTCTAAGAATAAGTTTGGAATTATGACTGGGATTGCGATGAATCAACAGCATCCAACCCCATCCCTTTATTTATCTCTGTCCCTTTTACTTTTTTAAATCTACTTCCTATTTATCCATCCTTCAGGCCATATTTAAATCTATCTCCTACTTATCCATTCATCCATCCATATATTTATCATTTCTGTATTAAAGACATATAATTATAATTTAATCTATGAATATTTTACCTTATTCTTTGCTATTTTCTACAATGTGACTTTGTCCCTAGACTTGTATCAACACAACCTATCACAAATTCAGGTAACTTACATGGAAGTTCAAAAAGGTGACAAGAGACTACATGACAATTGCCACGTCAGAAGTATCCCATTTTCCTGTGTGCTTGCTAGTTGTTTGTCAACCTGACACAAACTAAAGTTATCTGAAAGGAAGGAAGCTCATTTCAGAAAATTCCTCCGTTTTATCCAGTTGTAAGGCATTTTCTTTACCAATGATTGGCGGTCAGGGGCCAGCCAATTATGGGTAGTGATATCCTAGGCTGATAGTCTGGGATTGTATAAGAAAGCAGCTGAACAAGCCACAGGGAGCAAGCCAGTAAGCAGCATGCTTCCATAGGGTCTGCATCAGCTCCTGTCCCCATTTGAGGTTCCTGCCCTGTTTGAGTCCCTGTCCTGATTTCCTTCACTGATGAATAGCAATGTGGAAGTGTAAGCCAAATAAGACCTTTCTTCCTCAACTTGCTTTTGGTCCTGGTGCTTCATCTTAGCAATAGAAACCCATTAAACAGATTTATAGTAAAATTACTATTGATGATTTTAAGAAGTGTCCATTTCTTTCAAGTAAGTTTTTATATTTGGAAATAAGTAGGGAGAGTATATCTTATTTTCACTGGGACATCAAATTTTGAATAAAATCTACATACTTTATGTTGTAGATCTTTGATTGGACAGCTGGTCCCTGAATGTAGGTAGTAAGATAATGATTCCCTGGGATCTATGATGTTAAATCAAACATAAAAAAAGAGTTGTCAGAATAACATGGCTCCTGCACAGTCAAATATGTCTCCAACCATCTGGAATGTAGCTTAATCAAACCTAAACTCAGAATTTTACTTCTGCTGTTTTTGCTCTAAGAAGCTTAAAAAATAAATTCTTAACAAAGGAGTGTTTTGATATAGTACATATTCTTCTTTTCGACAAATTATGTGATACCACCACAGATGTCATAGTCCATAAAAGTCTATAAAACAAGAAGAATTTAAATAATACTTGTGATGGCTTTCTGAAAATAAGACATATTTTATCTTTTAGGACTATTCTAGGTTCATGAAACTATTTTTATTTCTCTACATTTTTTAAATATCAGGAAACTTGTCCAGCCATATTTTAGTTGACTTTGTGACTACTTAAGGAAATGACTGTCAGTAGTGTATATGTTGATTATATTACACTAAATGAAAATTCCTTTTTAGAATGGCAGATGTTTATAAAGAAAAAAAGGCTGATATACCTAATACTTTAGTTTTAAAACATTTGTGATTATACTTTCATTAATTAAATATCCCATTAAAATGCCCAACATTAATATGCAAATTAATCCTGAAATATCCTTGCAATACTTCTAGTGCAGAACAGTCTATGTTATGGCATTTTGAGAGTGGTAAAGAAGGTGTTTGGCTACTAAATTAGAAAATAGAAAAGGTAAAAGATCAAGTTAGTTCATAAGTAATGTCACTTCAAAAGAAAAATCCTTCGCAATTCCCCAACCATATTCTGTATTTTATCATATAAAATCTTCTTAGTCAAAAAGAAAACTTAAAGATTACCTCTTTGACTTGTTAATAGAAACTTTTCAATGAGTAAACAGAACCATTGGAAGGCTCAAAGAGAATCTTAGTAGTAGCAAAGACCCCTGAAAATCAAGGTGATATTCTTATGGGATGAATGATACTGCTTTCAGAGAAATTAGAATTGATGTTTATCATCATGATCATCATCATTTCATACTCAATTACCAACCAATGGCAGTTTCTCTGTCTGTAGGGAATAAGTTACTAATGTCTAGAAAGAATACAAACAAATGATGAAATCTGTATAGCCAAGGAAAAGACCATTCGAGCATATATATCTACTGTAATACTTGTTTATTCTTTGTGATACTATACTGTGTGTTTTGCCGGTTACCTTCTGTGAATCACTTCTCGTCCCATTCAATTTTATCTCAGGAAATCATCATATCACACCTGATTAGAATCCCTTTTCTCTTCCTAGTCAAAATGTTTTATATATTTTTTGTCATTTTATAAATTTTCTGCTTTGGGAGTAATTTTACTGTCATTTTATGAGAACTTTGAAATCTAATGAAACTTTAGGAAAGCCTGGTACTAATAATTACAATTTAACAAGAAGTACCTCTAAGAGTAACATTTGGATGTATAAATTCTTCATATAAAATGTGAAGGAAAGAGAAATATGCTATAAAATGAATAATATTTTGACAGCAAATATACAGTCTACCGAACACATATTTATATACATCTTAATCACATCTTCTATAACATAAAAACACATTGCAAAATGAAGCACAGATGGACATGGAACTATTATGCAGTGCAGCTCTTATTTTCCGTGTTAACAGAATTTGTGTCAGCCTTGTCCAGCCAAACCTGTGTTGTACAAACCAACATTGGTAAGCGATCTGCCACCCTCTGTTCTTCCTTTTCACTCTGCAGACACTGCTCACAAGTAGCTTAAGGGCTTGCTTTCCCATTTATCTCTTCATGACACCCACAACCACTCTAGTCATTGGGAGTGTCCACACATTCCTGTGAGCATTACATCTTTCATCTCACCTGGTGGTAAAACTTTCCTAAATCCCACACAACTGGTAAAGGCTAGAGGAATGCTCCAGGAGAGAAAAGAGGTTCTCTGCTCTAGAGCAACGCCACTGAATGAGAAATCAATCACATGAACTAAGTAAGAGCTGTTGAATAAATAATTCATAGAAAGTAAATTAATTAACCAAATTCCCAGAAAAGCTTAGTGTAGCATTCTAGACTCAGCCAGCATTGTATCGGTTGAAGTGCAATGACTTGGCCTGTCTTCCTATGATTTTCATGTATGAAATGGCTGTGCACCTTGAGGGTTACAATTTAAAGGAATATAAACCAAACCGGGTGTTTGAGCACTTTCTTCCCAAAGACTTAAACTACTATTTCTTCATAAACACTCTGACCATTGTATTTAATTGTGTTGACATTTACATGAATGGATTGCAGTGTAGTTGTTGAACATGCACTGGGATGATTCCATAATCCTGTTTTAATTAGATGGATGTTGCGAGCATACAAAAATCACAAGCTGCACTCCCTGTGGTGATGCCATACTGGCAAAGAATCAATCACCACGGCTCTGGTTGCCATAGAAACCGATAGCTCCTGCACCACCATCTAAGTGGCAAATGATTGGTAGTGTACTCATAACACAGGGAGAGCAATGAGTTTTTCTATCCTGTCCAGCAGCTGTGCCAGAGAGTTAATTAAAAGCAGAGAACATGAAATAAATCTAAATCTGTGAAGAAATGAAATGTACAGTACAAATTGAATTCCCGTGTCGGACAGAAATTAATATGCAGCGCAAACCACAGAGCTGCCTGAACAAGCAGCAGCAGGGAATCATGGGAAATGTTGCCTTTGAGGCGGTTAGAGCTCAGAAGTGGAGAGGGTGCCTCCTTATCTTATTACCTAAACAAGCACTTTGTTCAGCATTTGTGTTGACTGATGCATGCAAATTGCAGCCTCAAATGTTAAGAGTTCCTATTTCGAAGCAAGAAGGACAAAGCTTAAATAAGATTTAATTAACAAACTGTTAGCAACTGCAGTTTATCAGCTGTGAGCACAATGTAAGTCAATGTTGCTACTCCTCCTGAACCAGAATTCACCAGACAACCTCCGTGAAAGTCAATGTGTTTTTATTGATAAGCCACGAATTCAGAATTTATATTTTAAATATCATAAGCCAAGGAGCAAATACCTGAAATGCTTTCTCAAGAAATAGGAGAGGCTCTGCATAGAAATAAATATACATATGTTTTTCTTTCCATAGAATGTGCTGAAACAGATCAGGCATGAAATATTTAACTAGAAATAACCAAGTTTCAGTCCACTTCCATTCCATAATTCAGTTTTATCAATTGGAAAGGTGTTCGGGCAACTTGTTCTCTATGTGAAGTCAACCACTTTTCCAGAGCACAAATGCATCTTTGCACCCACCAGACATTCATGAGTTTTAGGAATTGAACAAAAAACATCTTAAATCATGTAATTCACACCCCCACTGAATCAGCCCAAAGGAGGCACAATTTGGTCTTTAGAGAATGAGTTTGGCTAACATAGTACTGAGTATTCTGGTAGAACTTTACTCTTTATATTATAGAGAATTAATGTCTGTGAAATGAGCCATTAGATTCCTAGACACGAATATTTGCATATGGCTAGCTCTCTACTTCTTCTTCTTTTTTTTTTTTTTTTTTTCCGGAGCTGGGGACTGAACCCAGGGCCTTGCTCTTGCTAGGCAAGCACTCTACCACTGAGCTAAATCCCCAACCCCTAGCTCTCTACTTCTTATGCCAATTGGTAGCTCCCCTAGGAAAAATGTATATGATGCTTCCAATCATCTATTTTTAGTGTGTTCTCCAAAGTCACAAAACAAAACAAAAAATTTTAAAAAAATAAAAACATATCTTGCATAGATTTACTTATGATAATTGGTGTGAATGAACCCAGTTTTTAGATGCAATTGGTATCTGCATGATTTTAAAATGTCATGTAGGTGCTAGAACGTTGTCTTAGACATTAAGGACACTTCATGTTGTGGATAAGAACTGAACTTTGAATTCCGGTACTTATATCGGGTGGCTCCCAATTGTTTGTAATTACAATTCCAAGGGACCACATATCTTTTCTGTCCTATGCAAGAATCAGCACTCATGTGGTTATACCTACACAAGAAAATACATACAGAAACACAAAAGGAAAAACTAAATCGTTTTTATATAAAGGAAAATATCACATGAGTGTCCATGAGTATAATCCTAAAGTGTCTACTTCAAGGGGAGTTCTTATGTGTTTCAAGTTATAAACAGGTTTCTAATGGCTAGTACAATCAAGATGAGTAAAACAGTCACTGAATCAAAGAGGTGGCTCTCCCACTCTTATACTGACAACTCCATGACTTATTGTTATATTGCAGTTAATTTTGTTCTGCCTATTTTTGTGTATAAGCAGAAACATTGCTAGGAAAACCTTCCTATATGTTCACCTAAATAAATATCTGAATGTAAGGAATGTTGGAAAATTATATTAATAAATGGTAAAATATGATGTGATAAATACATAAAATAATAAAGTTTTATATATTTGTTATGTAAGGGTTGACATTAACTGTAAAATATATTTAAAGTAAACATTTTCAAACAGATAAGGTTCAGAATTTCACAATTAAAGCCTTTCAAAAATGTTTAAATTTGCAAACATATGAGCATTCATGGTGTACACTGTATGTGGTTAGATTATTTCTGGTGGTATAATCACATGTAAGAGGTCAAGAGCCATGACATAACAATATTTAAAATCAACAATATTGTGGATAATATCTTGAAAGCTCAGTTTTTTTTTTCTTTTTTTTCCGAGCTGGGGACCGAACCCAGGGCCTTGTGCTTGCTAGGCAAGTGCTCTACCACTGAGCTAAATCCCCAACCCCGTGGATAATATCTTGAAAGTGTTTCATTTATTTTCTTATATCTGTATTCTCCTACACTCTTCATTTTGGACCTTAGCCAATTTTTTTGGAGCATCTCTTCATTCTTGTGTGAAGGAAAAGGGAAATAAATATGTACACAAGTTTCCCAGTGCCCTGTTTTTGAAATACTGAACTGCTTTTTATTTGCCAAATGCCTATAACTGAGGACTAAGGTTCTATAATGTGGTTCTGAAAAAATTATATAATATATATTTATGTAAACCAATATATATTATATATACATATATCTATATACATACACATACACACATATATCAATTAGAAAAAACACACACATATGAGAAACAGAAACAGAGAAAAGAGTGTAAAAGAAGGAGGTTATTGTTCTAGGACTCTAGCTTAGTACTTAAACAGTAGGAGTTATAATAATTTTCACAAGTGAATACATGTTATAAACTCACTGTAGAATATGTAGATCATATTCAGGAGACATTGATTATAGAATTCCGAAGCAGACCAAGAAAATCATTGAGAGATCATAGAAAAGTAGCTGATCTATTTGTCAAATGAAATTGTGTAAATATTTCTTATAGTGTGTGTGTCATAGCCATGTAAGAGTTCTGAGGTTCATAAAAGGCCCAGTGGAAATTAATCATGTTAAAGTGTTGTAAGTTTCATAGAACCTGAGACAAAAATTTCACTATGGGTTAAGTAAGAAATCGCTTGTTACTTCTATTTCACCAGTATGGTAAATTTCAACCTGTGGGTCCAGACACCTTGGGATGCTAAACTACCATGTTATGGAGCTCACCTAAGACAATTGGAACACAGACATATTTACAGTTCATAACCGAAACAAAATTATATTTACAAAGTAGCACCAAAAATAATGTTACAGTTAAGGATCACTACAATATGATGAAATATATTAAAGGGTCTTTGCATTAGGAAAGGTGAGAAGTATAACTCTAGCATCTTTGTTCTAATACATGAAACAGCCAAGCAATACACAGTAATAACAGCAACAACAATAATAATAATAGTAACTTTAATAATACCATAATAACCTGAGGATAGACAGACTAATAGGCAGGCAGTTTTATCTACAGAATAAAGTAGTAATATTTAAAGATTCTAAATTATATCAGTTAATATTTTGAGTGAAAAGTCAGAATTAAATGTATAATTATTGAAAATGACCATCACCTAGAACGATGGACCCTTGGACACTTGGATGTCTGCTTCTCTTCTCTTCCAACCTTAGTTTCTTTGGATATTTGAAAAAATCTCAGATGCATGATACTAAACCAAACACTTATGTTTCAGAGACACTGGTATGATAAGCTAGTCTTTAGACAGTCTCAATCCAAAAGTTGTTCACAGAAGCAAAGTATCCAGCTCTCAGAAGGATGAACTTCAGAGAAAGTTCCTGTACAGACTATCGAAACAGGAATGGTATAATGTTGAGCAAAGAGTGACTTTGTCTTAAAGATTTCAACAGTGGAGGAGGACAGTAAGATCAGAAAATGTTTTATCTCTACAAGAAAGTTGAAAGGGGGGAGAGAGGGGAGACGGGGAGAGGAGGGAGAGAGAGAGAGAGAGAGAGAGAGAGAGAGAGAGAGAGAGAGAGAGAGAGAGAGGGCTAGGGCTCTAAAGCAGGCAAGAAAAGCAAAACCTACCATGCATATATGCATATGAATGATATTTATATCAGAATGAATCTCACTTATGAGGCAGAGTTTCTCACAGCTACCATCTCCCAAGAGTCTTCTCTTAGAATCTAGCTTCCCAATCTTTTTAAAATGATGGTATGATTATCAAAAGATTGGGAAAGATTATAAAAATAGGGTGAAGTTGAAAAATATTTTCTACAAACTTATCATATAAGGCATTTGAAGTAGCTTGTGCATATATATATATATATGATGCTTTTATTGATAGAATGAACAATAGTACATGTGGAAAGAGTGAACAGAAGCTAAATGTGCCCTCTTCCTACAATACAGGTTTGGATTTTGACTTAAACAAATTTATAAGAATCACTGCCATATGTTGAGTATGTTTTACATCTTGTTTCTGTTAGATATTCCCAGTATTAGACATTGACTAAGAGTACCCTCCATTGACTGGAGGACCTTTCATATTCTAGCAGTGCTCAAAAATAATGAAACTAATCTCAAATTCTATTTATTGTCAGAGAAAGGACACATCTCACAGAAAAACAAAGCAACATGTTGCTTGTAAGCAATTTACAGGTTTCCTTTATTCAATATGCTTATTCCTCATTTGTTACTTTGTTACTCATTGTATTATTTGTTAGTATATTGTAGCTTGTCATGTCCATGTGTCACTCCCTCCCCATCTCTTTTAATGACAGTTTAGACATCTGTAGTAGTTTATTTGATATAAGCAATCTTAATGATTTCATTTTACTTTTGAGGGATTGACAAGTCCTGCTGTGCAGAAGGGACAGCTTGACAAAGTTCCTGCCCCTGGAGTAGAGATAGCAGGATCAAATGTTATCCTCCATGAGTGCTGATGGTTGTTAGGTGTAAGGCTTGTTTGAGTAATAATGTACATAATTTACTTTATGCTCCTCTTCTGGGATATATTTTCCCAGCCAGGGTTATTGGGGAATGTTCTATTTGCCAAAGTTAATGACTCCATGATAATTAGAAACAGCCCAAGTCTGGGAGTTGACACTGTTTCTAATGTCCTTAGCAAAATGATAAACGCTGTGACTTTCAGGACAGCATTTAAGGCTATGGGAAAGAACTCTAAAAACCTGACTTCAAGAATCTATAGTTTCTCAACTATGCAAAATACAAGAATGCTATATTAAATAGATGAGGGGCTTCATGAGCCTAAAAGAACAGCAGCAGCTGACTATGAGACAGCTTGTCAGAAAGATATTAAGAAAAGATATAAAGAGATTTGGAGAGTGATGATCACAGGGCAAGATTCCACCTAGCTAAGTTTATTATTTGTACTTACAAAGGCAAGCAGACTCCTGATTCAAGGTTAGCCTGGGACAGAGATAGTTTAGGCCCAGGCATGGTAGGAATGGTGATCCCAGAGTCAGATTCTACATAACTATCTGTCTTTACTAAGAATCAAGGGGCTGAGATTATAAAATTCTGAGTCACTGGATAATCAAGAGGGGATTTTGTAAACAATTGAATTGATATACAAGTTGGGCTTTAGTCTACAAGAACTGAGCTGCAAGGAGAGCTCGCCCAAACCGAACCCAAGACTGTCAGCTTGTGCCATGATTGATCTTCAGCCATTCTTTAACTTTTCCTACGTACCTCTTCCTCACTCTAAGCTAAGGCTGGTGCTTTGCCAGGGATCAGATGAAGTCCTCAATGAAGGTGGGGTCAAGAGCTCCAAAGCCTCAGACCCATGAGAATAACAAGGCCTAACCTGGGTCAGGGTCACTGGAATGGCAACTCATCATATGGCATAAATATGGATGCTGACAAGGTATGTGGAAAGTGTCAAGCACAGCTTTTTCCCCTCAGATAATTGAAGCCCCAGACTGCTCCCCTACAGAGATTCCCATACTGAAATAAATTGTGTATAATAAGCACATATACTCATTCGAGTGTATATAATAAAGCTTCTGCTTTGTTTTTTTTTTCTTTTTTTAATTGAATATTTTCTTTACTTACATTTCAAATGTTATCCCCTTTCCCAATTTCCCCTATGGAGTCCACCTATACCCAACCCCCACCCCTGCAACTATGAGAGTGTCCCACCACCCATGCACCCACTCCCTTCCATCTTCCAGTCTTGGCTTTCTCCTACAAGGGGGCATTAAGTCTTTACAGGTCCAAGGGCCCCTCCTCTCATTGGTGCCCAATAAGGCCATCCTCTGCTACGTATGTGGCTGGAACTGTGGATTGCTCCATGTGTACGCGTTGGTTGGTGGTTTAGTCTCTGGGAGCTCTGGGGGGTCTGGTTGGTTGATATTGTTTTTCTTATTATGGGATTGAAAACCATTCAGCTCCTTCAGTCTTTCTCTAAATCCCTGTTCTCAGTTCATTGGTTGGCTAAGGGCATCTGCCTCTATATTTGTCAGGCTCTTGGAGAGCCTCTCAGAAGACAGCTATATCAGGTAACTGTCAGCATGCACTTTGTAGCATCCACAATATTGTCTGGGTTTGGTGACAGTGTATGGGATGGATTCCTCCCCCCACCCCCTCGGGGGGACGGCTTTTCTGGATGATCTTTCCCTCAGTCTCTGTTCCACACTTTGTCTCTCTATTTCCTCCTGTGAATATTTTATTCTCCCTTTTAAGAAGAACTGAAGCATCCACTCTGTGGTCTTCCAACTTCTTGAGCTTCATATGGTCTGTGGATTGTAGCTTGGGTATTCTGAGATTTGGGGCTAATATCCACATATCAATGAGTGCATACCATGTGTGTTCTTTTGTGAATGGGTTACCATTCAGGATGATATTTTCTAGTTCCATCCATTTGCCAAAGAATTTCATGAAGTCATTGTTTTTAATATCTGAATAGTACTCCATTGTGTAGATGCACCACATTTCTGTATCTATTCCTCTGTTGAAGGACATCTGGGTTCTTTCCAGGTTCTGGCTATTATAAATAAGGCTGCTATGATCATAGTGGAGCATCTTTTGGGTAAATGCCCAGGAACGGTATAGCTGGGTGCTCAGGTGGTACCATGTCCAATTTTCTGAGGAACCACCAGACTGATTTCCAGAATGGTTGTACCAGTCTGCAATCCCACCAACAATGGAGGAGTGTTCCTCTTTCTTCACATCCTCACCAGCATCTGCTGTCACCTGAGTTTTTGATCTTATCCATTCTGACTGGTGTGAGGTGAAATCTCAGGGTTGTTTTGATTTGCATTTCCCTGATGACTAAGGATGTTGAACATTTCTTTAGGTGCTTCTGGGCCATTTGATATTATTCAGTTGGGAATTCTTTGTTTATCTCTGTTTGATTCTCTGGAGTCTAACTTCTTGAGTTCTTCGTATATATTGATGTAAGATTGGTAAGGACTTTTTCCTAATCTGTTGGTTGTCATTTTGTCCTATTGACAGTGTTCTTTGCCTTACAGAAGCTTTGCAATTTTTGATGTCCCATTTGTCAATTCTTGATCTTAGAGCACATGCCACCGGTGTTCTGTTCAAGAAATTTTCCCCTGTTCCTATGTGTTCGAGGCTCTTCCTTCCTTTCTCTTCTATTAGTTTCAGTGTATCAGGTTTTATGTGGAGGTCCTTAATCCACTTGGACTTGATCTTTGTACAGGCCAATAAGAATGGATTGATTTGCATTCTTCTACATGCTGACCACCATTTGAATGGGCACCATTTGCTGAAAATGCTATGTTTTCCCCCCTCCACTGGATGATTTTATCTCCTTTGTCAAAGATCAAGTGACTGTAGGTGTGTGGGTTAATTTCTGGGTCTTCAATTCTATTCCATTGATCTACCTGCCTGTCTCTATACCAATACCGAACAGTTTTTGTTGTTGTTGTTGTTGTTGTTTTTTGTTGTTGCTGTTGTTGTTTGCTTTTTTTATCATGATTGCTCTGAAAAACAGCTTGATTTTGAAGATCATGATTTCCTCAGCATGTCTTTTACTGTTGAGAATAGTTTTCATTATCCCACTTATTTTTGTTATTCCAAATTTCCAAATGAATTTGCAAGTTGCTCTTTCCAACTCTGAAGAATTGAGTTGGAATTTTGATGGGGATTGAATCTGTAATTGATTTTGGCAAAATGGCCATTTTTCTATATTAATCCTTGCAATCTATGAGCATGGGAGATCTTTCCATCCTCTGAGATCTCCTTCAATTTCTTTCTTCAGAGACATGAAGTTCTTGTTACACAAATCTTTCCCTTGCTTGGTTAGAGTCACACCAAGTTATTTTATATTGTTTGCAACTATTGTGAAGGGTGTCATTTCCTTAATTGTTGGTAGCCACCCATACCAGCTGTTGTCTGTTAGTACAGGGCACAGCTGTTGTCCACCCCCGAAGGACGCAGTGCGCATGCGCAAGGGTGTGTTCGTGCCAAGTCTTTGCCCACCCCGGGGCGTGCCAGTGAGATCATGGGTAAGTGACCAATCAGGCGTGGACGCGCCGTGCTAGGGTTTTATAAGCAGCGCCTTTCTGGGCCCCAGCTCTCTCCTTTTCAAGATGTAATAAACGCTTTGCTGCAGAAGGATCCTGGTGTCTGCGCATCGTTCCTGTTGGCGAGACATTGGGCGTGCGACACTTAATTTCCTTTTCAGCCTGTTTATCCTTTGAGTATAGGAAGACTACTGATTTGTTTGAGTTGATTTTATATCCAGTCACTTTCCTTCAGGTTTTTGTCAGGTTTGTGTTCTCTGGTGGAATTTTTAGGGTCACTTAAGTATACTATCCTATCATCTGCAAATAATGATGTTTTGACTTTTCTTCAATAACAACAAAAACAACAGAAAGGTCACATGCACACAGAAGCTGAACAATGCTCTACTCAATGATAACTTGGTGAAGGAAGATAAAGAAATTAAAGACTTTTTAGAATTTAATGAAAGCGAAGGTACAACATACCCAAACTTATTGGTCACAATGAAAGCAGTGCTAAGATGAAAACCCATAGCTCTTAGTGCCTCCCAAAAGAAACTAGAGAGATCATACATCAGCAGCTTGACAGAACACCTGAAAACTCTAGTACAAGAAGAAGTAAATACACACAAGAGGAGCAGAAGGCAGGAGATAATCAAACTCAGGACTCAAATCAACCAAGTAGAAACAGAAAGAACTATACAGAGAATCAACAAAACAAGGAACTGGTTCTTTGAAAAAAATTAATCAGATAGATAAACCCTTAGCTAGACTAACCAGAGGGCACAGGGAGAGTATCCAAATTAACAAAATCAGAAATGAAAAGGAAGAGATAACAACAGAAACGGAGGAAAATAAAAATATCATCAGATCCTACTATAAAAGCATATACTCAACAAAACTGGAAAATCTGGAGGAAATGGACAATTTTCTAAACAGATACCAGGTACCAAAGTTAAATCAGGATCAGATAAACCATCTAATCAGTCCCATAACCTCTAAAGAAATAGAAGCAGTCATTAAAAGTCTCCCGGCAAAAAAAAGCTCAGGACCATATAGATTTAGTATAGAATTCTATCAGACTTTCAAAGAAAACCTAATACTAATACTCTTCAAACTATTCCACAAAATAGAAACAAAAGGAATATTGCCCAATTGGTTTTATGAAACCACAATTAAGCTTATACCTAAACCACACAAAGACCCAATAAAGAAAGAGAACTTCACACCAATATCCCATATGAACATCAATACAAAAATTCTCAATAAAATTCTTGCAACCTATTCCAAGAATACATCAAATGAACCATCCATCATTATCAAGTAGGCTTCATCCCAAGGATGGAGGAATGGTTCAATACATGGAAATCCATCAATGTAATTCATTATATAAATAAACTTAAAGGAAACAACCCACATGATCATCTCATTAGATACTGAGAAAGCATTTTACAAAATTAAATACCCCTTCATGTTAAGAGTCTTGGAAAGATCAGGAATTCAAGGCCCATACCTAAACACAGTAAAAGCAATATACAGCAAACCAGTAGCCAACATCAAACAAAATGGAGAGAAACTTGAAGTAATCCCACTAAAATCAGGGACTAGGAAGGCTGCCCCTTTCTCCCTACCTATTCAATATAGTACTTGAAGTCCTAGCCAAAGCAATTAGACAGGGAAAAGTGGCCAAAGCAATACAAATTGTTCTTTTGTGTATAGCAAATTCTCTGAATTTCCAGGCAGATGGTAAGTCTACACAAGCCTATGTGATTTAGCTTTTCTATATTTGGGTCTGTGGTTTCTTCATTTCCTATTACCCAAATTTGGTCAATCCTGAAGTCATGCAGGACACAACACTACTTATCCCTCTTTTCTCAGTTATATCTATCTGTATGATCCTAATCCTGAGTTTATTAATGCTTGTTTTATATGGTAGTCTATGTGTTTTTATAAGCCAAGAAAGACATTCATGGATAACCCTGCATCGCAGATATGTGAAACTGCATGAAACATGTTAATTAAAGTGGATACAGCAGGGATACAAGTGATATATATATCACTTGATATATAATCATGTATCGATATATTTTTTCATTTATCAAATGGTTATTGAGTGGTTCTTTTTTTTTTGTCACTGTGTGCATAAGGCTGATGTTATTGCCAAAATTGAGAAGGATAGCAGCACTATCATTTCCCAGCTTGTGTTATGTGTGTGACATAAAATGACTCAAATGTGGGTTTTAAGCTTTAGTCAGGCCATCTTGAAATTCATAACCATTCTTGTACAAGGATATCCCACAGTTTCCATTTTGTATTTTAACCCATGATTTATTCAGTAGGCTGCCTATTTGAAATCTTTTCATAACTACAGATTTTCCCTAAACACTCTTCATGTTTCATCTGGATCTGGCATTTAGATATTTTTGAGTCTGTGAATGGATTTAAGCTTCTTTGTTAAGACACAATGTAGGTCCATTATCTTGCCCCTCTCAGAAATATAAAAGAACAGTTTGAAAATGTATACAAACCCTCTCCTGTGTCAGCAAGACTGCAGTGTAACTTATTTAAATGATTAGTCTATAATGTGCTTCTGTTTGAAAAGAACAAGTTCTGTGTGAGAAAGAATTGTGCAAATTGAAGAAATTGTGAAGGTTGTTTTAGAAATCTGCAGAGATGTTACTGTGCATTGTTCATGCTATCCCTTTGTGACTTCTGGTGGGTAGTGCTCTCTAGCTGGATCCTTGAGCACTGAAAATTGAAACCATAGGGGACATGACCCTCTCCTTTTCATTTTGCAATCATTCATGTTTAACTAATGCATATGGGTGACACATAAGACTTTTAGCCTTGTTACCTATAAATGTAATTGTTCCTTCTAAGACCTAAAACTTCTCTTTATATCCTCAGTAGATTGACTTAATGTATAAATTGGGACCTGAAAATTATTTGTGAGACATCAAATGATCTTTCATGTTCAGGCATTTAAATTAGTACTTCATATATTATTTTCTACCGCATTATGATTTATTATTCCATCTTACTCTGAAAACATGTTTGAATTCAGATGGTTTTATTCTCTTTGATGCCTTTTCAATGAGAATCTTCTTAGAGAAGCATTTCTAAGGTATTAATGCCTTTCAGGTACTTTAGGAACCACATTCTTTAGAATAGAGTTTCAAATCCACCTTATATATGACCAGTCTTAGATAACCCCACCTTGAAATATTACCACAATGAGTTCTCTGAAAGCACAGGTGAGATGGTGTTTGGAGGCAAATAGTAAAAAGGGATCAACATATACAAAGGGCATAAGGTAGACAAAAGGTTAGTAAAGGAGTCAGTCTGTGACATAGCTTAATAAAGTCTCCGTTAACTAGTAGAGATTTGTAGAATGTCTCCATCCAATTGAAATACTGTCCTTTTTTCTGCTGTCCTTTCTTGACTTAAGTTGGTGATTCAGACATTATTGACAGCAAGCTGCTTTAGGAAAGACTTCACTGAATCAAAGTAGACAATTAGTGGAAGTATAGCAAACAGGGGAAGTCAAAGGCTACATCCCAGCATCCTTCTTGTAGCTGGATAACTCCTTGTTTTAGATGAAGTCCAGACATGTCATCTCCAAATTTATTCTAGAAGATTTTCATGTGAATATCTCCCAAATAACTTCTTAGGTTAAATAGAATAATTACATTCTTAAAAGAATAAAATTTCATTCATCTGGTGATAGGTCTTCAAAATAGTTTCTTGTGAAGAAGTCACAGCATAATTAAATTCTGTAAAAGTTTGTGAACATACTTTCTCATTATATTTTCTGCTGGAGTTATGGAACTATTCCACATTATGTTGTTTATTCTTTGAGCACTGTGTTAACTTAATGTGCCTTGCATTAACCCTATCATTACTCTTTTAATTTTGGTTCTGAATAATTTCTGCTAGAACTCGTAGATTTGGGTCAGTTTGTTTTGTTTTGCTTTGCTTTGTTTTTTTTTTTTTGTTTGTTTAATTTTTGCAACTGTTAGTTTCAAATAGAATTCTGTTTGTTAGGTATAAGGAAGCAAACTATTTAATTGTCAGGTTTATTGTTTCTATTATTCTGTTATTTTATGTTATTCTATACTTTTCATAACATGTTATTTTCCATACTTAAGTTTTAAAATATTTCATTTTAGTTCGTTTTATGTAAAACATCCGTACTATTTTAAATTTTTTATTTATTGATTTTA
The DNA here is from genome assembly GCF_011064425.1 of Rattus rattus. Lineage (NCBI taxonomy): Eukaryota > Metazoa > Chordata > Mammalia > Rodentia > Muridae > Rattus > Rattus rattus. Next base: position 62,889,776 of record NC_046154.1, read on the forward strand.
TAATGTGTATTCATATTTGGTTGCATGCATGTATGGGTACCACATGTATGCTTGATGATCATAGACCCCAGAGAGAGTGTTCAAGTTCCTAGTACAGGAAATACACTTGTTGTAAGTTGCTAGGTGGGTTCTGTGAATGGAACTAGCTCCTTGGCAAGAACATCAAGTATTTCCAACCATTGAACCATCACTCCAGCCACCAAACTTCAAATATCTTTAACATGATTTTTTAAATTTACAACTGTAGACTTTATACATACATATAGCCTTTTGATTATTTAAAAATAACCTCGAAATCATCTAGCATTTTAAAAGAAGAAATTATTCACAAGTTAGGGAACCATGCCAAAGTTCATGCATCCTGGAAGTCTCCCTCAGGTAAGGACCTTCACTTTCACTACCCCAACCTGCAAAAACCCATGAGCTTTCCACAGACATTTAATATCATGCAGCAAGAGTGTTCTGCCCTTACCGAAGGCTTGCTCCTGTGCTCAGAAGTTGCATCCAGTCTTTCCTAAGCTGGGACCACAATTGACATCTCATTTGCACATAAATATTGGGTGACATCAAGACAGAACATAAAGCACCACAGTTGATTCTTAACCTGACAAGCTGGGATAATAGCAAACAGAGATCTAAAGAACAAATTAGTAAAGATGCAGAGAGGTATCTATTCCAAGAAACACCACCAATAACCTAGTCCCAATGTAAACCCACAAAATGAATAACTAAGGTAATATATCTTTTCCAAAAATACTTTCTAAAACCATGCAGAAGAAGAGACAAGTGTAACAGGCAGAGCAAGAACTCTAAGAAAACAGTGCCTTCTAAACATAACAGGGCTGATTCACATATGAATTCATGGAGACTCAGATAGCAGACATAGGACCTGCATGAGTCATTCCCAGGTGTGGTCATAGAGCTGAAAGAGAAGTGGACATATACTCAAACTCCTAATCCAGAAGCTATGCCCAATTGGTAACCAATGCACAAATGAAAACTTAGTTTTCTTTAAGGAGTCTCAGTGGAGAAACAGACTATTCTTAAATTTAGGCTTCGTGCCCAGATGGAGATTCTGTGTGCTGTTATATCCCCCCCTTTTGTGTCTCTAATTTTTTTTTAATTTGGATCTTCTCTCTTCATCTTTTAGTTATTTTGGATAAGGGTGTAATAATCTTTTTGATTTTTCTCAATGAACCAACTCTCTATTTCAATGATTGTTTATATTTTTATTTTTATTTGTTGGTATTTTATTGATTTCAGCTCTGAATTTTATTGTGTATTACCACCTAATAATCTTTTTGGCCATTAGTTTTTCTGTTTGTTCTAGTGCTTGCAGGTGTGCTACTAAGTAGATAATATTTTACAAATGTTTAACAACCAAGAAGATAAAAATAGTAATTAAAAATCTCCCAACTGAAAAGGCTCAGGGGCAGATAGACTCAATGCAAATTTTACCTGCCCTTCAAAGAACTAATACAAATATTCCATAAAATATGAAAGGAACACTGACAATGTTTTAATGAGGACAGTATTACATTGACACTAAAACTAGACAAAAATCCAATACCCTTCGTGATATACATCCTGGAAAATCTAGGAATATAGGACAAATATTATTAACAAAATAAAGGGAATATACAACACAGTTACAGACAACATAATGGTAAAAGGCTAAAATGTCAATGAATTTCTATTAAAATCAGGAAGGCGACAAGGATGTCCACTATCTCCATAGATATCAAGTATAGTGTTTGAAATATTAGCTAAAGCAATTCGAAAATTAAAAGAGATATAAGGGAGACAAAATAGGTAAGAAAAATGTCAAAGTATACTTATTTACCAATAACACACACAAACACACACACACACACACACACACACACACAGACACACACAAACTCAGGATAGTTAAAACAATCCTGAATGATAAAATTATTACTTTTAAAATTATTGCTGATTTTAAGTTTCGCTGTGAAAAATAGTGATAAAAAGACATGGTATGAGCATTAAAAGAAAAAAAACACATTAATTAATAATATAAAATTTAGGACCTTGATGTAAGTCCACACACCTCTCAAACCTGATCTTTGACAGGGAGGCTGATTATCTACAACTGAGAAAAGACAGTGTCTTGATAGATACATGGAGAAGCATGAAACTAAATCCTTTTCTTTCACTCCTCACAAAACTCAACTCTAAATAGGTCAAGGACCTCAGTACAAGGCCCTGTAAGCTAAATTTGATAGAGGAGAGAATGGGGAACACACTTGAAATTCATAGGCGTGGGAAAGGTTTTCTTTTTTTTTTCTCCATCTTTATTAAATTGGGTATTCCCCCCCCCATTGCACACACACAAACACATACTCTACAGCACCCAGTCCTGTTCATTCATTCACTCCCAATGCTTATTCTATTTCTGCTTTTCAGTGAGTTTCAGGCATTCTCCCCTGGCCCCTCTTTGTTACTTAACCTGCTTTGTGTCTGTGGATTGTAACATTGATTATCATGTACTTTATGAGTAATATCCACTTATCATTGAATACATACCACATTTGTCTTTCTGGATCTGGATTAACTAACTCAGAATGATTTTTTTTCTAGTTCCATCCATTTGCCTTCAAATTTCATGATGTCATTGTTTTTAAAAGCTGAGTGATATTCCATTGTGTAACTGTACCACATTTTCTTTATCCATTTTCGGATATCCTTTTGAGGAACCCAAAAGGACATGCATGGTATGTACTCACTAATAAGTTGACATTAGCCAAAAAAATTACAGAATACCTAGGATACAATTCACAGAACTCAAGAATGTTAACAAGCCCAAGTGAGACTGCTTCAATCCTGCTTGGAGGGAGAAGAAAACAATCATGAGAGGCAGAGGGAGGGAGGGAGCAGGATGGGACAGGAGAGAGAAAGGGGAAATGAAGAATATTATTAGGTATGAGAGGAGGGGAGACAGGAGAGAAGTCCTGAGGGCCATCAGAATGAATGGAAATATGCAACCTCAGGGATGGGGTTGGGGTGGGGAGACTGGGAGGTGAGAAACTCTCAGTACTCAAAGACAGAGGGACATTAAAAAAAAATGCCCAACAGTGGAGAGAGGGAACTTGTAAAGCCTACCTCCAGTAGAAAGACATCAAGTAAAGGGACGGGGTTGCCATCTCACAGTGAAGACCTCTAACCTAGAATTGTTCTTGTCTAAAAGAACTGCAGCGACAAAAATGGAGAAGAGACTGAGGAAAAGGTGGTCTAGTGACAGACCCAACTTGGAATCTATCTTAACCGGAGGCTATAAGGCCTGACACTATTAGTAATGCTATAGTGTGCATACAGACAGGAGCCTAGCAAGACTGTCTGCTGGGAAGCCCAACAAGCATCTGACTGAGACAGAGGCAGATACTTACACCCAACCAATGGTCTGAAGTCAGAGTTCCCTGTGGTTGAGTTAGGAAAAGTCTGTAAAAAGTTGAGGAGGAGGGCAACCTTATAGGAAGATCAGCAGTCTCAACTAACCTGGATCCCTGAGATCTCTCAGACACTGAGCCCCCAACCAGGCAGCATATAGGAGCTGGATGGTGGCCAGTGACATTTATACAGCAGACGACTGCCTGGTCTAGCCTCTATGTGAGAAGAGGTGCCTAACCCTTGAGAGACTTGAGGTCCCAGGAAGTGGGGGAACCTGATGGGGAGTGAGGCACAACCTCTTGGAGACAGGGGTCAGGAGGAATGTGATTAGGAACTCTCTGTGGGAGAGCAGCCTGGGAGGGGGCCAACAACTCCACTGTAAGAATAATAAAAGTAAAAAAGACAAAAGAAAAAAACCTTGAAGAAAAATTATATTATTCAGATTCCTAATGACTTATCATTAAACTTATAATTTAGCCCATCTTTCAGTCTTCATCAAAGAAGCTTTTAATGCAATAGATGGAGAGTAAGAAAGAAATCCAAATTTGGTAACATGCAGAAAATAGAAGATTGGATATATACCCAGTCTCCTATATTATACAATATGTATCTTCTTCAGAGATCTTCATGGAATAGAAGTAGAAAGATTAGAATAGAATAGAGCCAGTAGCTGACTACGTCAAAACAGTGTTTTGGGGACACATCAGGGCAGTGTTGCTTATGAAATACCTGTAGTTGCAAGAGCTCCTAAGGAAATGCTCACAGTCACAGACAAAATTTCAGACAGCCGAGGAAGCTGCCCATTAAGTCCTATATCTTGCTAAAGAGCTATTGGCAACAAATGGCTTCTGGGATGAGAGTGAGGACATGGCTGAGAGGCTACCCAAGATCCAGCATCCATATGCCTATACCTATGCACAGGCTAGCAGCATTAAGTTTGATGGATGTAGCAAAAACAAAAGAAAGAAAGCAGAGAGAGACAGTGGGGGAGGGAGAACAAAACAAGAATATATGAAATTTAAAAAATAGTTGTGGGTGAATAGGGGAGATGTTGGAGAGGGAAGAATTGTGGATGAACTCAAGAAACATGTTTTCAGCATAAAATTCGCCAAAAGTAGGCACTTACACAATCCATGTATCTAACAAAGTGTGCCACACATTTGGAAGGCATCAACATTACGCTTAATATGATTCATAAATATACCGCTATAAGATTTCTTTTTGGCAATATCTAGAAATTTGCTAATTAAAGTATAGAATTCCAAATAGTAATAATGATAATAATAATAATAATAATAATAATAATGTGAAGATGATACAAACTCTCACTTTAGTATTTCAATCATAGCAGGAATAGTAGACTTAATGATGTGATAAATGAAATAAAAAAACAATATCAGGACCTAAAGTGTCAATGAGAAACAATATGTAAGTTATCCACTTCATTTGAAAGTTTAAAAGGAAATAAAAATTGATTCAACCAAAATTGAAGTAGAAAATTATACTTATGAGCAACTTTCATTAAAATGATATAACTTTACCAATTCTGAAAGTAGATATAGAGGTGTTAAATGAGCTATGATGAGATACACGTATTATAATAATGCCTTAAACAGCATCATGGAGTTTTATTATACAATTTGAGAAATGTCATGACCTTATATAAGTGTATACACTATTTTGCTCCACGTGACCAGAAGGGAATACACAAAAAATTACTAATTTGTTGCCATTTTTATATTTTCCATATTAATTTTGTTTATTAATAATGCTTTTTTGTTTGCATGACTAAGTTGGAAGGGGATGTTTTCTGTAAGTAAATTGCTTACATATTGTTATCTCCTACCTGGAGGCAAAACTAACTCTTAATTTAGGAAAACAGAAATTCTGCTTGGGAGTTAAATACTATGCACCACTTTTCTTTCTTTCTTTTTCTCTTTCCTAAATAATATTATTGATCTGGCCATTTATACTTTTAAAAAAGTACATGACTCTGCTATGTAAATAAATTACAAATGCTGGTGCAGCTGAAGAAAAAGAGGAATATTTACTGATAGCTAGTACGTGGGCAAACTGCTCCAATAACTATGGAAATCATTGTAGAAGTTCCTTAGCAGACAAAAATTAATCTACTTCAAAATGCACCTATATCACACTATATGGCATAAACCCCCAAACTCCAATTTACTACAGAGATTCTTGCTTATGCCTTTTCATTGCTAGTCTACCCATAATAGACAGAAATTGGAAATGACATAGAGGTCCATACACTGATATATGGACAATGAAAAAAGTCACATTTAAACAATGGAATATTATTCATCTGCTAAGAAAATTGTAAATGAAGTTAGGAAAAAAATCAGTTGGAGTGAGAAGTTGCAAACACAAAAAGACAACTATTGTGTGTTCTGTCTGATATGTAGATGTTTGCATTAAGCCTTTGTTATGTGAGCTATAATTCAAATAATCCCAGAGGCTAGGTATCTAGTAAGAGACCAAGGGGAAAGTGAAGATCTCCTAAGACAGGACAAATACAGTACCCATAATTAAGAGATAAAGGGCAAACTAGAATAGGAAAATTAGAGAGGGAATTTGAGAGAAAGGTAATGAGGGTAGGGGAGGTAATGAAGGTAATGGGGAGGGCCAAATAATATTAAAGGCCTTTTGAAAAAACATGTGGAAACCTATTGCTATAAAAGTTTCTCTATATACAATATATATTAAGGATTCCATAGGAAATATATGAAAGGAATCTAAATGAAGTCATCATGTAATGGTGGATACAATGCCACCCAAAGACATCTTATGCCACTAAATAAAATTTCCAGTACCAGAGATGGATTAAATCTTGGTGAGTCATTGGCTAAAAATATCCAGTGGAATCCTTAAATATCATAACCTATGGCCAAAACTATTAGTTGCTCTCCATGACCTGATGTTAAGGTCTTACTTTTGTAAACAACACTTTTATGTCACTGAACATGGAGGTAAGTTCATACCCAGTTAGGTGATTCATCTTACTGACTATCATTGATCACACTGGGAGGTACTCTGCACGGTGCAGGAGAAAGGTGGTCATCATTATCATCCAGCTACTGACCCTGTGACATACGGTGGTGATCTGCTTGCAAGATATACTAATGTAATAATAGCATAAATATTTTAGGAGTAACCAAGTTTTGATTGGATTTGAGGCTTGCTGCATGAGAAGGAATCCATACTTGACACTGGTAATGGGGACAATAGTCTGAATCACCCTGGCTTGCTCACAAACGTAGGTAAAAACAATTACTATTATTATACTAAAAGAATTAACCGATAAAATAGCCCCTAATAATGCACGTTGATAAGTTTCTCACTCAACCATAACCCAAGAACCTTCTGGCAGTAGATAGAAATTAGTACAGAGACCCACACCTCAGCAATGGGCAAGGAGTGAGTCTTTGGAACACACAGTCCTAAATGGGGTGTTTTATCAAAAACCTTCACTCAAGGATGAGGGGTCTATACAGAAGAGGTGATATATGACTCTAAGTAAATAATGTCTTCTAGAATCAACAGGACATATACACTTATGAACTCTCAGGACTTTGACAGGACTTTTACAGATTCAAGCTAGGAAGGGTCACAGTACTCAGAGGATAAAGTAGACACAGGGTAACACCTTTAACCAAGAAGCCATTGGTAGTTGATAACTACTGGCAAAGAAAAAGTTAGTTTTATCCAATGTTGTTTCACTGTGTATATCAATCACACTTCAGGACAGGACAATTCCCAGGAGTATTTGTCCAACCCAAAACAGAGTGAAAGACTCCATTTTTGTCTTTTCCTATTTTTATTTTGTGTTTGTCTCAGGGCTTTGATATTTAAAACATATTATTATTTGTTTTAATTTTCTTTATATTTTTGTTTGTTTAATGTTAATTTACTGGTTCTTTATGAATTTTAAATTATGCACCTCAAGCCTACTCATTTCTCCCTCCTCTCAAACTCACCTTCCACCCTTGTAACATGACACCTCCAAAAGAAAGAAAAAAAAATCTTCTTTTGGAAGCTGTAGTGTGTCCTACAGGATATCCTTTTGTTTTCATGTCTCTGCTTGCAAATGTTCATTAAAATGAGTCATTGGTCTAGTATGAGGCTATTGTTTCATTAACTGTTGTTATGTATATATGTACACATGTATGTAGATAAGTGTGTATGTCTGTATTATGTATGTATGTGTCTATACATATATAATTCCTAAATATATCTAGCTGAGTCAATATAACATTTCTTATACCTATGCTTAATCCCAGGGAAGAACATTTCTACTGCTCACAGTGTTCATTGGTTTCATATAATTCTTTGTGTAGGATTGAGCCCTTGTGGTCTTTCCTCATTTACTTTGGCATATCTGTTGTTCTTGCTGTTGTTTATGTAAAAAGTTCTCAATAAAATACTGGAAATACGTAAGTGCAGCTCATGTTTTATGTGTGCTTTTGACATCTGTAGAAGGCAAAAATCTCACAGCAAACTTTTTGGTCCCCTGTGTCTTAGTTAGGGTTTTATTGTTGTGAACAGACACAATGCGAGTCTTATAAAGGACATTTACTTGGGGCTGGCTTACAGGTTCAGAGGTTCAGTCCATTATCATCAAGGTGGAGCATGGCAACATCCAGGCACGCATGGTGCAGGAGGAGCTGAGAGTTCTACATCTTAATCTGAAGGACACCAGGAACAGACTGAGCATCCTCAGGCAGCTAGGAGGAGGGTCTCCAAGTCCACCCCCACAGTGACACACTTCCTCCAACAAGGTCACAGCGTCTAATAGTGCCACTCCCTGGGCTAAGCATACCCAAACCATCACACCACGGAACTTCAAATCTTTCTTCCTCCTCTTCTGCAATGATCTCTGAGCCTTGGGTGCAAGAGTTGTAATGAGCCCATTGGAACTGGGTTCAACAAGGCTGCATTTTGATTGGTTGTAATTTTATGTAATGTAATCTGTCCATTGAAAAGAGAAGTTTCCTGTAAGAGGGATGAAGACTACCCTTACATTTGAAGATTTAAATTTAAGAGCCTCTGATGAGAGTGAACATGCAACATTATTCTTCTGGGTCAGGGTCACCCGAGTCAATACAATCTTTTCCAATTCCATTCATTTACCTGCAAAACTCATGATTTCATTTTTCTTTACAGCTGAACAGTAGTCCTTTGTGTATATGCACCACATTTTCATCATCCATTTGCTGCTGCCGTTGTTGTTGTTATTGTAGTAGTAGGACTTTTAGGTTGTTTTCATTCCCTAGCTACTAGAAGTAGAGTAGCAATAAACAAGATACATACATGATACATATAGCAAGTATCTATGCCCAGTCCTTTAAACATAAGCCCAGAAGTGGCCTAGCTAAATTATAGGTTAGACTTATTTTTTAGCTTTGTGAGAATTTTCCCCACTAATTTTCATAGTGGCTATACCAGTTTATAAATATGCAAACAGTAAGTTAAGATGTCTTTTAACCCATACCTAATTGTAATTTTATTTTTTTGAAATCTTATTTTTAATGATGGTTTTTTTTTTAAATGCTATCACCTGCCTTGTAGCCCACTACACACCAGGGGTAGTGAAAAAGAAAGGATATGGAGGTCAACGGGAGGAGAAGTGGACCTATTTAGAAAGGTTCTTTGGAGCAACTGCCACCTGTGTTGTCTGGAAATCTTCAGTTCAGTTCACATGTTAGAAGCGGCAGCTCAGTCTACTTTCAAACACTTCCCCAATACACCAACAGCCCAGTAGATTGGGATTAGCAGCAGCTGTGACCTGACCTAGCGGAGAAAGCCATGCCTCAGCCTTGGCCTGAGTCTGCAGAAGTTAAGAATATTCTCACTTTCTCTTCTCTCAGGCTCAGTTTATGTAATTTTATGTTAAAGTCTTTGATCCATTTAGGGTTGAGTTTTATGAAGGAAGATACATTTGTATTCATCTGGATTCTTTGAAGTGAAGCTGTCTAGTTTGACCAGCACCATTCTTGAAGATGTGTTTTAGCCCGTGTGAATTTCTGCCCCTTTACCAAGTATCTACAGGTACGTGGATTTATGTCTAGGTCTTCAATTCAATTTATTTATTTATTTAACTCCAATATTTTTATTTCATTGTTTTTTGTATTAGTATACCACCACACCCAATATTCTTTCAAATTCATTGCATATATATTCATTGCATATATGTGTATATATATAATAAAATAACAGAAATAAACATTAATATACTCATTTCACAACAAAAACTAAAGACTATATGTTTGAATTGGAATATGGGATCTATGTTTTTTTTTTCATTCAAGAAATACATTTTACCATCAATGATAGGCACAAAGTTATACTAAAAGTGTGGACAAATGTATTCTAAGAAAACTGATCTGAGAAACACTCATGAGTAGCTAAAGTAATAACTGCCAAACTAAATCTAAATCAGGCTTAAATCTAAAATTAATCAGAATATATCACTAAAGTTGTTCCATACTAATCAAATAACCAATAAAAATCAGATGATATTCCAATTCTAGACATTCATGTACAATACACAAAAGCAAACTATCATTTGAAATTTTTACTAAATATAAAACCATTAATTAACCTATCACAGTGATGGTAATTTAGATATCCCCCTCTTACCAATACATAGACCATGAGGCCACAAAATAAACAGAGGAACATTGGATTTAAATGATATCATAAAAGAAATTGAAGATTGAGATATGAGTATAAAGCAGAAACATAAGAAACATGTATAGACTCAGAGGCACATTTCCTGGTTCAGACAGAAATCCCACCAATACACAAATTGGAAGCTACAGAACATGCACAAGGGACCTAGCAGGTAAAATAAAACAAGGTCATGACACAACATCGTGAAACAAAGAACCTCTGAAGATGCCACTGAATTTATTTTGTGTTTGCCATAAGCTGCTAAGCATGGAGCCTACGCTTAAGAGTGGTTTGTTCCCCTACAAAGGCTCATTTGGAGAAAACTAATTTCCTTTTGCAAATGGCTATGAATTGAAGTTAGCTTTGAGGTTAGGGTTGAAGGGTGTGTCCACCTCTGTCTTCTATAGGATCTCATCTGCCGCAGACCCCTGCAGGTCCTGTGTATGCTGCCACAGTTTTTGTGAGTTTATATGTTCATCAGTTGTGCTGTTTGGAAGGCCGTTTTACCTTGCTGTCCTCCATCTCTACCAGCTCTTAGGCTCTTACAGCTTCCTCTTCTGCAGAGTTTCCTGATCCCTGAGAAGAGGGATTTGTAATAAACACCACATTTGGTATCAATCTTCCAAAGTATATAACTTTCTACACATTTTCTTGTTGTGGGTCTCTATTTCCATCTGCTGTAACAGAAGCCTTCTCTAATGATGACCTAGATGAGGCACTGATCTATGAGAATAACAGAATGTCATTAGGAGTCATGTATTGCTTTCTTCCTTTAGAAGAACATTAGAATTTGATCTTCCTCTAGGTCCCTAACCCATATACTCTTGGATTCTTGGCCACCCAAGCAGCTGAAGGTATGAGTTCCATATCATACAATTTGTCTTAAATCAAACCAGATATTGGTTGGTTAATCCCACAGGTTTTGTGTCACTATTGCACCAGCATATCTTGAAGACAGGATACCATTGTAGATAGAAAATTTTATAACCGTTTGTTGTTGACCTTTCTCCTTGGGTAACATGCAGAATACTTTTGACTAGTACCATGAACACTAGCTCATAGGGATGAAGGCTGTAGGTAGGTGCCATCAGGAATTCTTTATTTTCAATAAGTCATGTAGATGTTGTTTTCAGCATTAGCAATTTTGGGAGAGCAAACAATAACCTTAGCAGTAATCTTGCTTGTTCAACAACTTGATTAAATATAACCCATTCTCAGCACTGGAGGCTTTATTTGATGAGCAGAGATATCTCATTGGGGCTTTGCCTCCACAGTTATTTAGAAATTTTCATTCATAAATGTTTGTATTTTAGAAAGCTCTTTCAATATTCAGTTTTTATATGAGCCCTCAAATGACCTTTAGTTTTAGTTTTCCACTTTCTTACATCCCTCTTCCTGTTTGAAACTCCCACTTCAACCCCTTACTGGGAGTCTAAGCAACTGTGGTATGGATTGTAACTGGGCTGGCTTATAGCAGATGGAACAGCTAAGATACATATACACCGATGCATGCTATGTTTATCTTTTTTGGTTTGGGACCCCTCTCCAGAGCATTTTTTCTAGCTCTGTCTAGTTACCTGTGAATTTTATAATTTCGTTTTCTTTAACAACAAGGTAATATTCCATCGTGTAAATGGACTACATTCTCTTCATTCTGTCTTCTGTTGAGGTTGTTTCCAAATTCCAGCTATCATGAGAAGAGCAGCAATGAACATGGTTAGCCATGGTTATACCTCTGTAGTAGGATGAGGTATCCTCTAGGTATATGCCTAATAGTGGTATAGCTGGATCATGAAATAGATCTAGTCACACCTTCTTGGAACAAACACATATCTCTATAGTGGTTATACAAGTTTGCAGTCCCACCAGCAGTGGATGAGTATTTGCCTTCACCTTCTTGCTAGCATGGGTTCTCTTTTGTTCTATTGGTCTTGTCTATTCTGACCAGTAAAAGACAAAAATCTCAGTGGCTTTGTTTTGTATTTCTTTGATGGATAAGGATGTTGAACATTTCTTTAACAGCTTCTCAGTGTCATCCGAATGTCTAGCATCATTACCTCTCATTTCTGTTCTTTAAAAATACAGCAAATTTCACTCAACTCTTATTGAGTTAAGAGATATTTGGCCACTAATTTCAGACTTTAAAGAGAAGTAGTTTGACTTGTCACAGTAAACAATTAAATGGACAGTCATTCATTCATGAAGGAATTTTCAGTGGCATTTTGCTGAAGTGTTTGAAGTTGAGAAAGGCACTCCCTCCTTTTGCTTTGATTTCTCACCATTATGGTAGCAAATATCTTTCTCTCTGCTAATTACATAGCACTAATAATACACCATTTTATATAATAAGCAATAAAAATTTGAATATTATTCTAGGAATTTCCTAAAACTGCTCAACATCTATAGCAAAGTGAGAAATCGAGTGAATTGTACATGTGCCCAGGCCTCATGCATGTATTAAGAAAAGACTACCCAGTTTAGGAAAGATATCACATGGAAGATTAAATAACTTTTAGTAAGTGAAGAGTTTTAGTTTTGTGATCAGTTTTAAAGAACCTCAGTTAAGAGTTTAGGGACAGAAGTGAGGGACTGTATAGAAGTGTCCTATGAGCAGATGGCTCGATTTCAGGGGGTTGGAATTATGCTCCTTTGCGGGTTGCAATAATAAATATAGCCTTACCTATTTAAGGTAAAAAATAGTGTTTTTTATCATTCTTACAAAATAAGTCTTTACTGCCTACACAGCCTTGAAAGGAAGATGTTTTCAATCTGTTAAGGGTTTAGAGGGGAAATCCTTGCAGTCTGCCTACAAAAGTGTGAAGAAATCATCTATCACTATAAACCTAATGTGCTGATGCTGCCTTTTTTATTAATATGTCATTATTCTTCAGAACTTCATACAAGTCTACAATGACATATGATCTTATGATCTTATTTTTCTTCTCAAACTTCCTCTATACTCTTTCAACCAACTGTTTTCTGTTTTGTTTGTTTCCTAAATATATAATCCACTTAATCTAGTATGCTTTCTCCATGTGTTTGTGGGTTTGGTGTCATTCACTGGAACATGGGAATCCTCTCAGTAGTTACTTTTCACCAAAACAAATGAAGCTCCTTCTCCCAGAATCAATCAACTGCCAATAGATTATTATTAAAAATGGGTCAAGGTTATATCTAACTCATCTATGCTGCTAGAGTTTTAGTTAGTTCTATACTAAGTGAGCCTCATTCCATTCTTTCCAGATACTGTGAGTTCATTATTGCAATAGCTGTGCCATATCCAGAAGGCAGTTTCCCAGACTTTTCTCCAACCACAAGACTTATATTCCTCCTACCTCCTGTTCTGTGATATCTCCTGAGTCTTGGTTGTGCTAACATCTGTGTATCATTTAGGGTTGAACACCCAGTCTATTATTTTCAGCATTGTGTCCAGATAAGCACCTTTCCTGTGACCTTTACCTACTAATACACAAATACGTTTCTTTGACAAAGATTGAGAGAAACCCCATTCCGTAATTATAAATAAAAATATTTAGAAGGTATGTTGACAGTATTTATATTCTGAAATAAAACAGAATTTTCATTATATATGCAATTTCCTCCTATTTACTCTAATTATGAAGAAGTTAAATTAATAAACTGTAAATAATAAGAGATTATCAAAATGAATAGCAAGATAAAATAAAGCTGTGCAACTGAAATGTTATTAGCACAGAGTTACCATGACACTTACAGGTGAGTATCAGATATAGTGTAAACAAGTAAGACTATTTGTGTGAAAGGCTATAATGGTACAAAGTGTAATAGCCCAAATTTCATTGTTATATCAGAAGGATATGCAATGTACAGCTCATACAATGTTTTAGTTTTTTAATTAGTATTTTTGGTATACTGTTGAAGATGTGTAAATAATCTGGCAGGTTAGGAGACTATTTACTATTTAGTTGATTCCTTCTCTCCTCTTCTTTAAGATGAATATCTTCCCTAATAACAATATAGAATATTAAAACAAGCAAAAACGCAAAATGTAAAAAAAAAAAAAAAAGCTATTATTTGTCTCAAGGTAATCAAGCCTCTTTCCTTAAGCAACAGGTCAATGTAGTTCTTCTTTTAGTTATGTATAGAGCAATCTTATGTTAATAGCCAAATCTTCTCTGTGTAGAACTTTAAGTTCATGGAAGGTCACTTCTGTGAGTTCAAAATGCTTTTCTAACATTTCCATCACTTTGCATTTTTATCAATTCTCCCTTAGAGTGGCTCAAATCATTTTACCAAATGATCTTGCCAGATGAGGTGAGTCAATCATCTTTGAAAAATTCATTAAATTGGAGGCCACCAGGGTACCATTTGCTCACTGAAGTACTATTCACACAGGCTCAAGGGGTTAATGTGCTTACTAAAGTGATCGCAAAATAGTTTATTCGCTCGGAAAAAGTCTCTCTCCCTAACTCATTAATTCTTTTAACATGCTTGCAAAGCAAGTATGTTAAAAAGATTTGAATACTGATCTAGTAGATAAAATTACAGATTACTCAATGTGACATTTTATTATATTAAAGTCTGTGTCTGAAAAGATACTGATTATCACGAGCAAGTAGAAGGATGGTGAAATGTAGGGAGATAGATTGAAGCTTTGGTCAAGGTCAGCTTCAGTCTATATGATGACTATTAGTTGTTAGCACAAGGATATAAGGTGACCAAGTCTTTGAAGTGGTTCATATCAAGTGTGAAAATTACTTTATATATAGATAAGCAGGTCACTTCTTCCTGAAATGGAGAAAATATTATGTTTCACAATCTACTTTAGTAAAATAGTAAAGAATGAAGGTACTTGTAGGAACCAGAGAGTGTTTAGTTGGATACAGACTCTACAGACATCATCGTTTGGTATCACCAAGTGAGATTACTTTGTGTAGAAAATTAGATATAGCATTGTTTCTTTGAAATGCTCATTGTATGAAGTTGAAGTGTTAGTACACAAAGTATACTGCTGTGATTCTCATATACAGAAAATTTATGTAATCATGACTAGAAAAATATTTACCCAGAACATACTGATTTTGCCCATACATTAATAACTGTATAAAATCATGTCATATTAAATGTATACATCTTGTTAAACTATTGTTTTAATTTTCCATGAAAAGCTATCACTGGAGTCAAATATGTTCATTCACAATAAAACTAAAGGATAGGAAGATTATATAAAACACTCACAATATGGACAAAAGAGCTATTAATCAAAGGACATCAGTTAATTTAATTATGTTCTTTAGTTAGGAAGGCTTAGGAATTGAGATAAGATAAAAACAATCTGTCACATGTCCAATGAGTTTTTCACATGAACTAATTATACAACAATTAGTGACTTTGAGACAAAATATTTATTAATCAGTCAATAATGAGCACTATTCTTTCAAACAAGTAGAACAGACATACTTTTTATGGTCAATAAGTTCTGTGAGCCTCCCAATAAATCTAAATTTCTAGCTTGCCATGTTCTCTTTTCGCTTATATGTGACTAGGAACTGTAATCTGCTTCTAACCAATGACTGGCAAAAAGTAAAGGATTTTGGAGATACTGTAAAAGTCTATAATTGGTTGATTTTTGTTTTTTATTTTTATTGGTTATTTTATTTATTTACATTTCAAATGTTATCCTCCTTCCCAGTTTCCCCTCCACAAACCCTCTATCCCATCCTCCCTCCTGCTTCTATGAGGGTGCTCACTTATCCACCCTCCCACTGCCACTTCACCACCCTAGGCATCCAGTCTTCACAGAATCAAGGACCTTTCATCCCATTGATGACAGATAAGGCAATACTCTGCTATATAGGAACCATGGGTACCTCCATGCTTACTGTTTGGTTGGTGGTTTAGTTCTTGGGAGCTTTGAGGGGTCTGGTAGGTTGATGTTGTTATTCTTCCTATTGGGTTGCAAACCCCTTCAGCTCCTTTAATCCTTCCCCTAACTCCTCTATTGGGGTCCCCATGATCAGTTCGCTATAAGCATCAGCATCTTTATTGGTGAATCTCTGGCAGAACCTGTCAGTGGACAGCTATACAAGGCTCCTGTCAGCAAACACTTCTTGGCATCAGCAATAGTGTCTGCGTTTGGTGGCTGCAAATGGGATGGATCCCCGGGTGGGGCAGTCTCTGGATGGCCTTTCCTTCAGTCTCTACTCCACTCTTTGTCCCTGTATTTCCTTTAGATGGAGCAATTCTGGGTTAATATTTTTGAGATGGGTGGATGGCTTCATCCCTCAATAGGGGGGCATACGTAACCTCTAGATATAGTCTCTACAGGTTTTCTCTCCCCTTTGTTGGATATTTTAGCTAATGTCATCCCTGTTGGATCCTGGGAGCCTCCTGCTCTCCTGGCATATGGGACTTTCTGATGGCTATTCCCAGTTTCCCATCACCCATTGCTTCACGGATGTTCAATTTCATGATTCTCTGTACATATCCCCTGTCTCCTCCCACACCTGTTACTGCCTTATTTTCCCTCCCCCTGATCTCTCCCTCCCAAACTCCTCCCTCTCTCTACTTCCCATGATTATTTTGTTTCCCCTTCTAAGTAGGACTAAAACATTTACACTGTAGTCTGCCTTCTTCTAGAGCTTCATACGGTCTGTAAATTGTATCGTGGGTATTCTGAGTTCTAGCCTAATATCTACTCATCAGTGAATTGATTTTTTAATTAATCAATAGGAAGATGATCTTGGTTCTGCAATGATTAACTAGATTGAAGGCTCTCAAGTTGGGACTATGCTCCCAAAGTGACCAACTGCATTGCTGGGATTAAAGAAGCAATCTTGTATTATATATTCTGAAAGAAACCCTACAGTGAAGTACAGAAGATATTGTAGATCTTCATTAGGGATAGAATTCCATGTTCACTTCCCCATCTCAGTATGGGGAGATTGTCTGGTTAAACACACGTGGAGGCATATGTGTGATACCACACTCTCTGTAAATTCATGCTCATCAATCCTGTTTGTCTAGACTGACAACATTCTAGCCATTACAATTTTTCTGTCTTCTTTTCTGAATAAATGCCTGAGACTAGAGGCCTAGAGAGGCATTGATAAAGACATCTTATTTGGGTTGGAATACCCCAAAGTCCCTCATGCCTGGTTGTGGATCTCTGTGTCAATTTCATCCTATACAATAAGAAACATTTCTAATGAGAGATGAGAGAGGCACTGATCTATTCAAAGAGGAGTATATCATTAGAAATCATCCTAATGCTATGCTCTTTTGGCATAATATTGATAGTAGCTTTTTTCTCTAGACACATGAACTATCTAGTCTTGGGATCTTGCTCTCTTTAGCAGTCTCGTGTATGGGTTCCATTCCATGAAGTGGACATTAAGTACAAATTTTAAAAAGTGGTTGGTTACAACTAAAACATTTGTGCCACTCTTATACAAATTTTATACATTTTGCAGGAAGTTCATTATTGTAGATCAGTGTTTGAATTTGGGTGACATTATCAATTATCTTTTTATTCTAGAGGTATGTGAAGTACCTTCAAGTACCATGAAAGTTAGTCAGGTCAAGTAAAGCTTCTAGTGAGTTAGAAGCTTGGTTTCTCTATGTTAAGTAATATCAATGTTGTATTCTATAACAGGGAGTTATCATTACATTATAGAGAGCAATCAATATCCTTGGCAATCATCTGTAATATTTGGTATTTGGTGGTCTCCATGGGACTTCTTTGGCTAATGGCTCAACAGATGTAACCAATTCTTGATACTGGAGGCTTTATTTGGTGCTATATCTTCTTGGGGCATTGTCTCTGCAATTCCATCATTATATCATTAGAATATATACTGTATAATTAGTGTTCTGATTGTTATTTGATCCTGTTTATTGTGTGTTCTGTATGATTCTTGTATCTTGATGGCTTACCTGTTTCTTTAGATTAGAAATTTTCTCTATGAGTTTGGCAAGATTATTGTCTTTAGTTAGAGTTTTACTGCTGTGAACAGATACCATGACCAAGGCAACTCTTATAAGAATAACATTTAATTGGGGCTGACTAACAATTTCAGAGTTTCAGTCTCATCAAGGTAGGAGTATAGCAGCATCTAGGCACACATGGTGCAATCAGAGCTGGGAGTTTACATCTTCATGTGAAGGCTACTAGAGGAAGACTGGCTTCCAGGCAGCTAGGACAAGGATATGAAAGGTACAGTGACATACATACTCTAACAGGGCCACACCTTCTAATAGTGCCACCCATTGGGCCAAACATATACAAACCATAACAATTATTACAATTATTTTCTGTGACTTTGACCTGGAATGTTTCTCCTTCTGCTATATTTATTAAATATAAGGCTTGGTTTTTCATAGTGCCCCAGATTTCCTGCAATTTTGTGCATAGATCATAATATTGTATCCATTTCTTCTTTGTAGTCTTCAAGGCCTGAAATGAGGCTTACTTCTCAAGTTTTCACTTGATTTCCTGAATTTTCTTTTCCAGTTTTATTTCAAATTTGCATTTCTCTAGTGATTCAAATCTTTGTTAATTTCTAATTTTATGTCCTCAAATGTTTCCTTCATTTCATTAATCTCATTGAGTCTTTAGTTTTCATTTGTCAGGAGCCACCTAGGAAATGCTAAAGGCAAATGAGTACATTTTCTGGACATGGAGCAGCATTTTTGCATGGCCTAAGATGGTAAGCTCTGAGAGGCAAGAGTATAAGAGACCTCATGCCAGGGTTGTTTCAAACTGCTGATATATCTTTTTCCTATCACTATTACGCAGCTTAATGATTGTTGGGCATCAGATTACCCTATTGAACAAATTTCCTGATGATCAATACGCAGATGAACTTTCATGAACTAATGCTGTTCAGATGAGTAAATGGTATTATAGGATTCCTGATTTGATCATTTTAGAAAGTCTTTGGGAGATGGTTTAGCTGTATGGCCAAAAAGATGTAATAAAGTCAGAGTCAAGAATAGAATGTGCCCACTCCTCATAAAGGTTGCATGGTGAGGAGCACTTTGACCTTTCATAATTTCACTAAAAAGAAAAATAGTCTTAGTACAAATTTATACTCAAGAAAAAACATTCATTCTATGTCAGATCGAAGGATAAAGTCGCAGGTGTGCACTATGATAGAGGCTCACATGAAACTATTGCTTTGAACTTAACTATCAATATCTTTCTATAACTCAACTCCCCCTTTGTGTAATATTTTATTTATGGGGTAATTTTAGAAAGAACATTTGTCTAAAAATATATAAAAAGACCAGATTAAAGGAAAAAGGTAGTGGCATCTGGACTCTGCTTTACAAACCCAACAAATGTATGTGTGTGACTTGGGGAGACTCTGACCCATCCATCCACATGTATATATGCATATATATGTAAGTATGCATGAAAACTTGTGGGGTTGGGTCTGACCAGAGTGTATGGGTGTATGAATGTGTATATGTCTGTTCATACTGACTGTGTAGAAGATTTTCTTTGTGTGTGTGTGTGTGTGTGTGTGTGTGTGTGTGTGTGTGTGTGTGTGATTTTCTATTCCTTTTTTCTTTTTCTGGCTCTATGAGTTAATGAAACTTTGATCCTCTTGCTGATCAATAAGTGGCTCATGAGTACAAGGAGAAAAACCCCCAAATAAGCTAAATTCTTTACTGTCTCTTCTGCTGTTAAACAGTAGGTATTAATCACCAGATGCCAGGGATTTCTGCACGTAAAATAGCCAAGAGTTAGGAAAGAAGAAAATTACTGAATGTAAGTTACTTTTGCTCTAGCCATTGCAACTTTGCCAGTGCAGTCACCAACATGACCATTGCTGCCTTCCTCAGCAAAACTCGGATGCTGGGAAGGTCCCTGGCATTCATTAAGTTCTTTATTCACACGCACTTTAAATTCTTTGAATAGACTCATCATGGCTGTTTTGAAATCCTTGTCCTGCGCTTCAGATAAAGTGCATCTCTCAGGTCTTATTGTATTGAGGTTCCTGGCTTCTGGAGAAAATACATTATTTTGTTTGTGTTTTCGTTTTGGGCTGGGATATAGGCATCAAGAGTTATGAGATTTGAGGTGTTTCTTAGCATAAATCCCTCATTTTATCTTTTCTCAGTGGTGTAATTGTGAAAGCGTGTCAGTGGAATTACTGATGAGAGTGCTTCTGAGGATTGATGGATGACACAAGGTTACAGAGATGGGCTAAGAACAAAATATGACAGGTACAGTGGGAAAGAACAAAGATGACCCTGGTTCACACCAAAAGCTGGAGTCCTCAAGGAAAGGAAGAAGGGTAGACACCCCAATAAACACACACAGTGACATATATATGAATATTTATGTGAATATATATGAATATATATGAAGTTATTCTAAAATATAAACCAGAAGTATACCAAGTACATGATGAAATAAAACCCTTCCCCAAAATCTATTTCCTTATCTATCATAGAGACAGATATTTTTGGACCTTTCAATTTGTTGTGTAGAATCTGAACTGAATCTACAGTGTGTACATGATGCATGTTAAAACTGTTTTATTGATCTCCAAAACATTTTTAATAATATTTTTCTTTACATGAGAAACCAGAGGCTGATTAAATGTGATCAACATTATGTGGTTCTTTGAAAACTCAGCTTATTCCTCACCTCTCTTTCTGCTTCTTGACACCCCCCTATTCAGTTACCATGCTCAACACTTCATAGGTGTGGCTGGCTTCATTTATGTGCTTGGATTCTGTTTAAAGAAGAAGCTAAATTGGAATGAGTTTATCACCCTTTTCTAGAATTTTTTACGAAATTTGAAACTGAAGAGGATTCCTCCCAACCCCTAGGCATTTCTAACATATGCAGAGTACTTCAGCTGGGTTCTTGATCTTCAAAGTCAGCTTGCATGCATTGTCATTATGAACAATTAGACACACAGCTTCATAGGTACACAGTGTACATTTGATGCTTTTGCTCTGGTATTCCTTAAAAAGGAAAGTATTAATGAAGTTCTGTTTCATACATTTTTATTAACATGATAATAATTATGAGTAAATCAAATAGAGAAAAAATAAATGACAGAAGTTACATGAATCTGAAACTATCCTAAAGTTAGTGTACTCTTGCATGTTGAAAACCAGATCATCAGCGCCTAAAGATTATTTGTCAAATAACCTTAAGATCTAGAGGAAGTACAATGCAATAAATTTGTTGTAAAGTAGACTGTATGATCTGTTGAAAGAAAGAGTGTCTTAAAAACTTGGAAATACTTTCCACTTATTCTTATCTGTACTTCCAAGATCTTGGTGATAGATATCTTACATTTAACACAGTCTTTATATGACTCGAATATAATATTTTATCTTCTAAATGGGCCATGATATGTTTTAAGGGAATTTTTACTTGGGGTGGATGAGTGATATACAAGTATTCTGTACAGTGCATAAATGGAAACTACTATCAAAAATGGAGAAGAATGAGACAGAATAAAATCTTAGTATATTCATGAAGTTTTATCTATTTCAAAATAGGTAATATATTGAAAGAAGGCTGAGATAACTCATCAAGGGATGGGGAAAAGGAACAGAGACAATGATCCTGTTAAATGGCTACACAATTTAATTTGACTGATTAAATATTGAGATGGATGAAAAAGGGCAGTATATGGAAAATGTAACTTCAAGTTCCAGTAGAATAACATAATACTGAGACAGGCCAGAAAGAAAGAGAGTCTGAAACAAATGGATAGCTACCTAGGAAAGAGCTGTGAGGGAATCAAAGGATACGATAATACAAAGGAACACTGATAATAGGGTTCAAAGTGAAGTTTTGAATAGGCAAAGTCTTCTATTTTAGGACATTAAATTAGAAACAGAAATGAAACTAGGGCATCCTTTTGGATCCTAGCACAGGGACTTTGAAGATGTTCCTCAAATACTCATGTGATAGGATACATTGTTCTGTACAGTTCATGACTTTTGAATCCTGAAGGCATTATCAATAGTTCATCTGTTTCTGTTCTGTTTATGGAACTATGAGCTAAGTATCCTCGAGAATACCACATATTCTTTACAATATTTTAAGTTTTAACTACATTTATATAAAACATCTGGCACAGTTCATGAAAAAAATGAGATATGTAATAAATATTAATTTTCCTTTATGTAGAATATCTACTTTATATGGTTGCCTCTTAAAGAATGTTTTCAAAAGACTTGTACTGAAGAAAATTAACAAGAATATCAGAGAGTTACTTATAAGTTATCACACACAATAAAAGAGCTGGAGATTAAGCTGTAGGGAAAGCCACTTACTGTGAAGTATGACATAATTTAGCAGCATTAATCTCTTAGAACCATGAGAAAGTCATAAGCAGAGTGGCTCACATTTCCTTAAGAAGTATTTTTATCTGTTAGTGGCTAAAACTGTTTATAATAGTTTGCTATCTTATCTTCATGTTATAGTTCTATTCATTAAAAATGTTTGGTTACCCCAGTCATGAACAACTTAAGCAACGATTTCAAATGCAAATATATTACACGGAAATATTTTGGAACATATTTTGTAGACTTTAGTCTACACATTTGTCAGATAAACAACTTTATTTCAGTCATTTAATTAAACCTACATTTATTAACTTATATTTCTATAAGGTATAATACAAGGTGCTACAACTGAAGAATGATTCTCTCAAAATTTCACATCTTATTCACGGATGTTTTTAACAGTGAATTCATGAGATACAGTGATGTTACACAGACCTGTGAACCACACCAGGATAAAGGGACAACTAAAAATGTTGTAAGTTTACTTTCCATTAAACCACTATTCTTTATATCAATATTTGATATCATCCTGAACTATATCTAACAGTCAAAAATAAAGTAGATTCTTGATTTCCAGAATCAATTACTTGCTTTTCTTGTAATAAGTCATTTTATTAAGCACCCACAAGCCTACCTTCAGAAAACCTTCTCTCAGCAATACAATATAACCTTCAATGATAGGCATTATTTCTTGTTCTTTTTTTTTATTTTTTTTTTTTATTTTCGGAGCTGGGGACCAAACCCAGGGCCTTGAGCTTGCTAGGCAAGCGCTCTACCACTGAGCTAAATCCCCAACCCCTTATTTCTTGTTCTTAAGGTTTCCTAGGATGGTCTGACCTTTGCTGCATAGTCCATCTTTAAATCTGTTGGGTAGAATGAAAAAGTTTGTTCCCCTTTAGACCTCTTAGCAAAATTCTTGACTTCCTTTATCTCTCCTTTCCCATAACCAAATCAATGTCCCATAATACTAATTTTGAAATGTTTCTTGAATATATATGCCTTATCACTGTACTCTCTATGACTTTACTCCCTCTATCCCAATCTATTGGCCACATGATGACTCAAACTAGAGACCTTGAAATGAACTTACTAAGTGATTTCTTTTACCTAAAAGACAAAATCCGGGGTTTTTTTTTTTTTTTTGATTGTTTGTTTCTTTATTTTTCTTAGAATACTGTAACATCTTCTCTATATTGAAACTGCTCTAATTCTGTCCTTTCTCCATGGCCACATCCGACATTAGACTTTATTGCAGCTATGAAAACTTTATGGTCTCTGCCATTTTACTTCCTTTTATCTGCATTGTGAAAGTTCTACTTGCCATATCCTAATCTTCTATTTCTTCATGTGACTGTCTCCTACAAATATGTCAAGGGTAAATTCATGTGACATTTCTTCCAGGAAGAATTCTCTGATAACCTTCCTTCCGAAAGAGTTAAATCCCACTCTTCTGAGCTTGAAAAACTATGTTTCCTTTTATAGCAATACTTATTCTCGAGGTTATCTCTATAAACTCTGAGCTCCTCAAGTAAAAATATACACAGGCTATCAATCTTCATGTCCATTATCTTCAGTTGTGACTGAGATCCACTTATCAGTAAAGAACTCATGAAACATACCAAGTTTCCTTGCATGCGTGCACTATATCTACTGTGGTTGGCATTTGCCGATGAAAGGTTTCCTTCTCTGTTCCATCTTGCTAGATAAATTTCACAGCTCTAACTGCTGTACACATGATGGTTGAGACTGGGAAGCTTCCTCAGATGCTCTTATTTGGTAATTTTCACACAGGATATGCTTTCTGGTCCTTACTTACCTGCTTTGTTAGAGAACTTAACTCTAGAGCTACCGTGTTTCTTTGGTAGCCTTTGGAGAAAGATGAACAAAAGCCATTCAGAATAGAAGGTAACAATTGTCTCTACCAAGGAATACAAACACTCTGTGCATTTAAAGAACTCCTTCAAATGATCTTCACCACATGAATAAGGTAAAATTTTGTTTGTAATATGTATGCTAATATAATTTTCAAAATTTATCCCTCTACTCTGACTTCTAATGGCCAAAATCTTTGCTTCAGAATCACCAGATATTGTTACATATAAGTAAATACTTTGCTCTTGAGTAGCCTCTCATGAAACTGTCTAAACATGAAATTAATAGCAAGAACTTATGAACAGATCCAAAAATATATATTTTTATTAATTTCAACTATATCAGCTTTCTGTACTTAAACTATGTCAAAATATGCAAAAAGACAGGGATCATCAATAAATATTGGCTGATTGCTTTTATGTTTTGTACACAAAGATTGTGACTATATGAATATAAAATCAGCTTCATTTCAAACACAATAGTCTGATTTTTCCAGCAAGATGGTGAAACCAAATTAAGATTACTGGCAGTTTTTGTTAAATATCAAAGGAAACTGCACAGATGTGAGAATAAATACATGGTCCTATTTCAAGAATGAACAGAGAGAGAAAAAGAGAGAGAGAGAGAAAGAGAGAGAGAGAGAGAGAGAGAGGCTGTAGAATTGCACACAAAAAACAGAATGTGAGTATATTCAAATAATTTATGTTTCATATACAGTTGTTCTAGGAAAATGTGTGAAATACTGTATTGTGCCTCCTCCAACATAAGTGGCTTTCATTGTTTATTTATATTACATTGTTTAAGAGTTGACTCTTTTGTGACCATCATGAGGTAGTCATGTCTCAACTTTTCTTGCAATGTTATTTTAACCTAAAGTTTATCTATTTTGCCTTTGATTTTTTTCCAAACTCCAACTGAGACAAAAAGAAATAATTCAGTTAGCAGCTTGCCATTTTGCATTTATTCCTTCTCTTAAAGAAAGTAACTATTTAACCAAAGCCTTGTTAGATGCTCAAACGGGGAGGGGGCAACTTAAAAAAAAACTGTTACAGAGGTAAAAACTTGACTCATAATTAAATTCATGGGAAAACAATGATTTTAGCTCTGACCCAGTAGCTTCATTTTCAGACCTAATTATAATTACTGAAGAAAATATGATTTCCTGCCCTTTTAACAATGCTCATTTGAGAAATGATCTCAGTGAAGAGGCAGCAACATTAAGATACATTTGAGTGAGTTATAAGAGTCACAAAAAGGGAAGCATGAGCGAAAATAAAAATTCTTCACAGCCTTTGGAGCATTGAAATAAAATGCTCTTAAGTAACCATATAATTCATATAGAATTCTGACAGATGGAAAATATTGAATAAATAACCCCCGCTGATACCCATGACAGTTACTGGATGGTTGACTTGGCTGGAGCTCTGTGAATTGGGCTTTGGTATGCCATGTGTTAGTGATGCACACTGATGGGACACTAATGTCTTTTTGGGTAGTGTTGACAGAAAGCTGCTAGCCTCATAAGGCAAGAGATTCCTCATTGTATTATTTATTATTACTCACCACACATTTCAGTTTAATAGGCTAGTGCATCTGGAAACGAAAAGAGAGCTTAATCCTCCAAAGAAAATCTAAAACCAAAGAAATAAATACAATTTAGAATGTGTATTAAGTTTGTTCTTAAACATATTGACATATATTAGTAAATGGAAATTTTGCTAGTATATATTTTAAGGCCATGTGTTTGATATTTTAACATATTTTAATCTTTGGTGTTTGTCACAGAAAATTTTATTTTAGATAAAATATTAGAAAATTGAAATATTTTATGATCCATTATTCAGTAGTAAGAACTGCCAATACCCTTTAAAAATACTTAAAATATAGCATATTAGTGGAAATAATTATGGAACAGAAAGGTGCTTCCTATGCTTAGTTGACTGAGAAATAAAAATCTAGTCTTGGCTTACAAGGATACAAGTAATATGCAAATACCAACTTGAATGTATTTGGATAGTGTGTAAATTTTACCAGTAATATTCTGACACCCAAACCAGATAGACAAAAGAAACAAAAAAGTATAGATGTATATCTCTGAACAATATAGATGTAAAAAATATTGGTGAAATGCTACCATTTCAAATTCAAAATCCCTTCATATGAGTCATAATTATAGTGATGCTGATTTCAATCCAGTAATTCTGGGTTGGCTTAATAAATATAAATTAATAAATGTTATCCAGATCATCTCCACCGATAAATAAAAGACCTTTGACAAAGCCCAACATCCTTTCAGGAGGAAGGAGAGAAGAGATATATCGTGAGGGCATTTTCGGTAGATTGCAAGAACAATCTACAGATTTAATGCAATCTCAATTACAGTTAAAGGGCCATTCTTCTCAAACAATGAAAGAATGATTCAAAATATATAAATACACACACATACACACATGCAAACAAACACATACAGACACACACACACACACACACACACACACACACAAGTCATGACAACAACAAAATGAGAACCAAAGCAATCCTTAACAAAAAGAATATTGTGGGAGGTAACATCATACCTGACTTCAAATTTTACTCTGGAGCCAGCACATTATAATAAACATTCTGTTTGCACAAAAACAGAAACATGAAACTATATATGATGGATCCATATATTAGTTCACATAAACACAAATACCTAATTTTTAACAAAGAAAGAAAGAAACAAAATACAGCATATTTAAAGTATAATGCTGAGAAACTTGGATTTGAAATACAGAAAAATAAAGCTGAACCCTTATATCTCTCCCAGCAAAGAACTCGACCCCAATACCACAGCATGAGGCCTAATACTCTAAAAACTGACTGAAGATAAAATAGGGAATATACTTCAACTTTAGACACAGGTTTGAACTTTCTGAATATGATTCTTACATTGCAGGAGGTCTGAACTACATTTGACAAATGGGTCTTAATGAAATTAAAAGTTTCTATACATTCAAAAAATGGTTCAGACTGAACCCCTAGTGAACTAGACTGTTGGGGAGAGGGCAGCAATGGGGGAGGGTTGGGAGGGGAACACCCATAAGGAAGGGAGGGGAGGGGATGTTTGTTGGAGCCGGGGAAAGGAATAACACTGAAATGTATATAAGAAATACTCAAGTTAATAATAATAAAAAATAAAAAAAAATGTGAAAAAAAAATGGTTCAGACAATGAAGAGGCATCCTCATAAAACAGGAGAAAGTCTTTCCAAGTCACATCTATGCCAGCTGGTTTTATTATCACTTGACATAAGCTAGAGTCATTTGAGAAAATGAAACCTCAACTGATAAAATATCCCCACCATATTGACCCATGAGCAAGATAATGGTGCATTTTCACAATTGATCAGTAATATAGAAGGCTCAGTATACTGTGAATGGAACCATACCTGGCCTGCTTGTCCTGGTACTCTAAAAAGGCAGGCTGAAAAACCTAGGGGAAGTGTCTTAGGGTTTTACTGCTGTGAACAGACACCATGACCAAGGCAAGTCTTATAAAGAACAACATTTAATTGGGGCTGGTTTACAGGTTCAGAGGTTTAGTCCATTATGATTCAGGCAGGAACATGGCAACATCCAAGCAGGCATGGTACAAGAGGACTGAGAGTTATGCATCTTCATCTGAAGGTGGCTAGGGGAAGACTGATTCCCAGGCAGTTTGGATGAGGGTTTTAAGCCCACAGTGACAAACCTACTTCAACAAGGCCACAGCTCCTAATAGTGCCACTCCCTGGGCCAAGCATATACAAATAATCACAGGAGAAATCCAATAATCACTATTTCTCTGTGGCTTCTGCATCAGTGTCTACCTTTATGCTCCTGTCTTGAGTTCCTGCCCTGTTGTAACTAAATGAAGTATGACACTCTGTAGAATGAAATAAATCCTTTCCTTCTCAAGCCGAACTCATTGTCTTAACAGAGCAATGGAAATCCTAAATAAGATAGCATCTGATATAGAATGTGTGTCTGGAATTTACAAAGAATGTGTGTGTGTGTGTGTGTGTGTGTGTATGTGTGTGTGTGTGTGTGTGTGTGTGTGTGTGTAACAGGGCTTGATGTTAAAAGGAAATGGGGGACATGGGAGGATTTGGATGTGAAAAAGTAAGGAATTTGTAATTACACATTCTTATTAAATAAAAAGTAAATGATACTTAAAATGTGTTCCACATCCTCAGCTATTTGGGAAATACAATGAAAGTAATTTAAGATGCCATTTCACCCAAGTCCTGAAAGTGCAAATGCTGATATGAATGTACAGAAAGGAACATCTTTGTAAATAACTGGTGGGAATGTAAAATGGCACAACCAGTTTGGTAATCAATCTGGAGGTTTCTCAAAAACTAAAAATAAAATATTAGAAATTGACTTATTATATGACCTAGCTATACCATTCTGGTATCTAAACTCAGAGGACTCTGTATACTACTGAAGATACTTTTAATTTTCACTGCTGTAGTCATGATTGCTGGCAAATGGAATCAACCTAAATGTCCATCTACTAGTGCCTGCTTAAGGAAGATGAGTTGTATATACAACAATAGAACATCACTCCCATTTCTCAAAATTTTAACCCAGAATTGTTCCTGCCTAAAGGAAATACATGGACAGGGAGTGGAGCAGAGACATCCAGAAACTGCTCCACCTGGAGATCCATTCCATATGCAGCCACCAAACCCAGTCACTATTGCTGATGCTAAGAAGTGCTTCCTGCAGGAGCCTGATATGTATGTCTCCTGAGAAGCTCTGGCAGTGTCTTACTGATACAGATGAGGATGCTTTCAGCTAACCATAGACTGAGGACTGGGACCCCAATGGAGAAGATAAAGACTGAAGGAACTAAAAGGGTTTTCAACCCCACAGGAAGAGCAATCACCAGCTCCCAGGGAGTAAATCACCAACCAAACAGTACACATAGAGGGACCCATGGCTCCAGCCATATATGTAGCAGAGGATAGCATTGTCTGGCATCTATAGGAGGAGAAACCATCGGTCCTGTGAAGGTGCAATTCCCCAGTATAGGGCAGTGCCTGGGTGGTGAGGTGGGATTGGGTGGGTGGGAAGGGGAGCAACCTATAGAAGCAGAGGATGGGAAATGAGAGGGGGAACTGGGAAAGGTGATAACATTTGAAATATAAATACATAAAATACCAATGAAAAAAGGAAAGCAAAGAATGTTACTCCTCTGGAAAGAAAAGCAAAATTAAAAAATTAACTTTGAATGAAACTAGAATAACTCTCTCCCATTTCATAAAGATAAATTGGAGGTGAGACAGTAAAATATAGGCAAAATCAAAGAAAGAGAAAACAGAGATATAAACATTCAAACATGGAAGGGTAGTAGGGATGGAGAAATTTGGGTACTTAGGAAGGCTCAACCAAAATAAAGGTTGTTTGAAAAAGCTATGTGGCAAACTGTACTCTTTTCACCCAAGTAAACATTACAACAAAAGGAGTTAATAGAACACAATTAACATGATATTAAATCGGGGAATTCCTTATGTTAAAGATTTAAATGAGCGTGGAACAAGGGAATAAGGAAGAACATGGAGTGGGGGATTAGTTAAACAAAACAAAATTTGTATTAATTAATCTTACAGACACCTACTTTGTGAGCTAATTAAAATGTAATATACAAGGAGTTTGGTCATAGGTATCCGGTATGGGTAGACAATACTTCTTCAGAGAGTATTAGTTATTTATTAGATCTATGTGCCAATCTGGGCAACTATGCATTCATATTGGTCAGAAAGGGCTTAGGGACATGTAAAACAATACCAGTAATTTCTCCTGTTCTTCTTGCCTAACATAAGTACATGGTTAAACTCTTTTGCTGAAGTTTTTTGCATTTGGTTGTAGGACATCAAAAATGAGTCTCAACTAATGAGAAAAATTATTCCTTACTGACTTATTTTCAGTTGTGCAAGAAGGTGCAATGTTGTGGTTTGCCCTGGAGTTATCTGTATTTTGATGCTAATTCCACTGCCCCAAGGACAGCTGCCTAGTCACATACTCAGGACTCAGGTGACTTCACCAGAAACTTCTCCCCATTGAATTTGTAAAATGCAGGTGAGGGGAAGGTACAGGATAGAAGGAGGCCTGTCATTGGAGGAGAAGAAAGGAGGGGTGGGAGAGAAGTTTGAAGGAAGACGAGGAGACTAGAATGGAAAGGAGGAGAGGAGAGGGAGATAGAGAAGCTATGGCAGGACAATGGAGGCTGACATTAAGATTCCACTCTGTGTATTTACAGGTTGTTATCAATGTTCTTAAGGGATGGATGGCACTGGGCTTTGTGTGATTAAGTGGGCAATTATATCTTGCAAATTGGGTCAAAGTTTGATGTGGAGATCCTTGATCTACATGGACCTAAGCTTTGTTCAGGGCAATAAAAATGGATTGATTGCATTCTTCTACATGCTGACCTACAGTTGAACCAGCACCATTTGTTGAAGATGCTATCTTTTTTCCATTGGATGGTTTTAGTTCCTTTGTCAAAGATCAAGTGACCATAGGTCTGTGGGTTCATTTCTGGGTCTTCAATTCAATTCCACTGGTCTGTCTGTCTGTTTCTGTGCCAATACCATGCAGTTTTTTATCACTATTGCTCTGTAATACAGCTTGGGGTCAGGGATGGTGATTCCCCCAGAAGTTCTTTTATTGTTGAGGATAGGTTTCCTTATCCTGGTTTTTTGTTATTCTAAATGAATTTGCAAATTGTTCTTTCCAAGCCTGATGAACAACTTTAGCAAAGTGGCTGGATATACAATTAACTCAAACAAATCAATAGCCTTTCTCTACTCAAAGGATAAACAGACTGAGAAAGAAATTAGAGAAATGACACCCTTCACAATAGTCACAAATAACATGAAATTCCTCACTGTGACTCTAACCAAGCAAGTGAAAGATCTGTGTGACAAGTCCCTGAAGAAAGAAATTGAAGAAGATCTCAGAAGATGGAAAGATCTCCTATTCTCATGGATTGGCAGGATTAATATTGTAAAATGGCCATCTTACCAAAATCAATCTATAGATTCAATGCAGTCCCCATCAAAATTCCAACTCAATTCTTCATAGAGTTAGAGAGAGGGAACTCGTAGAGCCCACCTCCAGCAGAAAAACAGGGCATCAAATAAGGGATGGGGTTGCGATCTGATAATCAAAACTGTGACCCTAATTGTTCCTGTCTGAAAGAACTACAGGGATGGAAATGGAGGGGTGCCTAAGGAAAAGGAGGTCCTATGACAGGCCCAAATTGGTATCCAGCTCAAGAGGCCCCATGGTCTGATACTATTACTGAGGTTATGATCTGCTCACAAAAAGGGACCTATCATGACCGCCCTCTGAAAGACCCAACAAGCAACTGAGAGTCAAATACAGATATTTACACCCAACCAGTGGACGGAAGCTGGTAACCTCTGTGGTTGAATTAGGGAAAAGCTGGAAGAAGCTAAGGAAGAGGAAAACCCTGTAGGAGGATCTACAGTCCCAACTAACCTGGACCCCCAAGAACTCTCAGACACTGGAGAGTAGCATAGACTAGCTGATATGAGTCATTCCAGGTCTGAACTTAGTCAGAGAAGGTACACCTAACTCTAAAGATGCCCCAGAAAGTGGGAAGTTCTGGTGGGATGTGGGTGGGTTGGGGACATCCTCATGGAGATTGGGGGTGTGAGGAAGAGATATGGGATGTGGAATAGTCAGAGGGTGTACCAGGAGGGGGATAAAATCTGGACTGCTAAAAAAGATTAAATAAAATTTGTTCTCTTGCTCTCTTGCTCCTCTCTTGTTCTCTCTTCCTCTATTGCTCTTATCCTCTCTTCCCCCTTTGTAGCTTCTTTCCCCACTCCCCTCCTCCCTTACTGGTCATTCCCTCCCACAATCCTTCCTCCATCCCTACCCTCCCACACCCACTCCCACCCCCTGTCCTCTTTTCCTTTTAGCAGGTCAGGGGGGCCCTCTGGGTATCTCTTCACCCTGGCATTTCAAGTGTCTTCAAGCCTAGGTGTTGCTTTGCCCACTGAGGCCAGACAAGGCAACTCAGCTATAAGAACATATCCCATGGACAGGGAACAACTTTGTGGATAGTCCCTGCTCAAGTTGTTCAGGACCCACATGAGAGCAAGCTATACATCTGCTACATATGTGCAAGGAGGCCTAGGTCATGCCCATGTATGTGCTTTGCTTGGTGGTTCATATTCTGAGAGACCCAAGGGTACAGGTCAGTTGACTCTCATGGTTTTCCTGTGAAGTTCCTATCTCCTTTGGGTCCTGCAATCCTTCCTCCTCTTCATCCATACGCAAAGACAATATGTTACTGTTTTTATACTTGTACTATAGTCTGACCGATATTTATTTCCATATAAACTGCCTAGTTTGACAGGATCAACAAACTTCTAGTTGACTTCCACATTTCCTGTCTCTTTACAGCTGTCTCAGCCTTATTTGTATATCATGTTATATCATTGTCCACTAAGGATGCCTTAGTGCAACTCCCATCACATTTACAAGATTACGAAATCCTTATCATGGCCAGGAACTAGTATATGATCTGAGTTTGTGCTCAATGCCATTTGCTTACTCTCTTTCTTGATCACTGAGCTCCAGTCGTTCTGCCCACCTTTCTCCATCTGACAAATAGCAAATACTAATCATCCTTAGGGCCTTTGCTCTGGCCTCCTCTTTCTAGAATACTTTTTCTGAACGTTGTCTTCACACCATTTAAATATATTCTACAGAGAAGTCTTTCCTTAACACTGTATGTGAAACTGCACATCTCTTACCATGCAATTGATTTTTCTGTTGTGTACAATTTACCGCACACTCTCAATCAATAACTATGTAAGTTTGTATATAAAGTTCAATGCTTCTTGGCTCATTTTTATGGGAGTAAGAGACTCAGTGGAATGAGGTTTACAACATTTTCTAAGAGAACTATTTCTCTCCTTTATTACTTATCTCTTCAACCTCTACATTCACTAATGCCACATGAACATCTTTACAGGACAAGGGTAATCTAAGTTTAAGTGAAATTAATATAGTTATTTTCTAATTTACCAAAATTTAGAAATGTTAATGAAGTAGGGCATGACTGGAGAGAGAAGGAGCCAAAGAGACTCTAATTTGATTAAGGTTACTATACTTATGCTTGGTACCAGAAACTTAGCTAATTATTCAGCGCTAGTGAGATTATGGTTATTCGAGAAGAATCAACCACCAAAATACTAATATAATTCATCACAATAGTCTATAAACATTTGCCCTTAGACTCACAAATAAGTGTAGTCTTTGCCTGTCATTAAGAAAACTTCTCTTTGCAGTTCACAGAGAACTTTATAGAAAACCACAGCCAATCAAAATGCAGACTTCTGGAACCCAGACCCTTTGGATATATCTACGAAACACTCTAGCACTACAGCAAGTCTCAGGAAACTTTCCAGTAGGTGGTTTGGACAGAATGTAAGAGCCATAGAATCAGAGACATCGCTATGAGAATCAGAATCTATACCTGCAAAGTTTCAACAAAATGACACCCAAGCATGAGCTGAACAAGGACAACAGCAATAAACATTCCAAAGTGGATATGAGCCATCTACTCTACAGAAAGAACGACAAGAAATATTGTAAAAAAAAAAAAAAAAAGATGCATATCTGGGAGCAAGAGAGATGATCCTCCCCAGGCACAACAACTAATTGTCCAGTATCAAGCTGTCAACCCTGGAAACAACGTACATACAAGTAACACTATGGGTACTTGTTATGTTTTAGGGTTTCCATTGCTGTGAAGAGACACCATGAGAAAGGCAACTCTTATGAAGGAAAACATTTAATTGGGGCTGCCTTACAGGGTTAGAAGTTTAGTCCATTATCATCAAAGCAGGAAGCATGGCAGCATAGGAAGAGCTGAGAGTTCTACGTCTTCTTTTGAGGGCAGCTAGGAGAAAACTGCTACCCACATGGTTAGGAGGGGGATCTCAAAGCCCAACCCAACAATGACACACTTCCTCCAGTGAGACCACACCTTCCAATAGTACCACTCCCTGGGTTAAGCATATTCAAACCACCACAGGTTGTAGTAGATTATATTTAAGCACGCGCACGCGCGCGCGCACACACACACACACACACACACACACACACACACACACATAAACACACATACACATACACATACACATACACACACAAATATTTATGCAATAATAATTGATGAAAAAGGAGGCCATGGATATGATGAATAGGAAGAAGGGATGAGAGGGAAGGAACAAAAGAGAGAAATATGATAATTAAAATAAAATCTAAAAAAAAAAAGACAAGAAAAACCCAGAAAGATAGGTGATAGATTTATCTTTGAGTAATGAGTTTAGAACAAAATATCTCTACAACAGTTAAAGATGTTAAAAACTAATGCATTATTATGAGAAAAAGTATGAGAGTAAATCTGTCTCTTTAAATGATGTGACCAATTTAATAGACAAAAGCAACCTTATTTATATTAAAAAATTGAGAATTCTCAATGGTTCTGTTTGTGTTAAAGGGATTGAGTATGTGATTTTAAAAATTGACAAAAATAAAAGGTTTTCCCAAAGAAATTTCAAATATGAATAACTTTAACAATAATTTTTCATGCAGTTGCTTTTAAAATATTGTGTTCAGAAAATTAAAAAAATACTTTTCAGAAGCATTGTTTCTATTTCTCTCTCTCTCTCTCTCTCTCTCTCACACACACACACACACACACACACACACATACACACCGTACAAACAAAACCAACAGTGGACAAACAAACAAAACCAACAGTGGACAAACAAACAAAGACAACAACAAAAGTCCTGACTGCTTCTGGCATAGTTAAAAAAGAAAATTCATGGGTGAATTACTCTCCAAATCAAATGTCAAATATTTTGTGTCAAACACTAATTTTACACTATGCATTGAAGAGTATATTTTAATTTTATATATTATTAAAATTAGATGTTTCTGCAGTGATGCAAAGCTAGCATAATTTAAAAAAACAACCATAATAAATCACCACACTAAGATCATAAGGGGCATGGGGAGATAACTCTGTTACTACAGTGTTTGTTTTGTCAGCGTGAGGACCTAAATTTGCTTTGAAAAGACTGCTGAAAGTATTCAAGCATTGCAGAACATGCCACTGACCCCAGTCTTGGGGAATGAGGGATTAGATTGGGATATGCCTCTCCTAATGCTCATCAATTATCCTCCTTAGTCAAATTGAGGAGCTTCAGGTTCATTTTTTAAAGATGATGATGATGATGATGATGATGATGATGATGATGATAATGGAAAGCAACTGAGGAGAGATACAGTATCCACAACTGACCTCTGTATAGTTACATTATCACCTGAACAGACATCCACGTGTATTCACAGTACCAAACACAAAATATAAAAATAAATACTATTGCAAAGAGTTTAAAAGGAAAAAGAATTATGTTGGTGTTGGGGGAAAAACAGTTGTTTAATCCTAGAGCAAGGCTTAATCACACAAATTGTTCTTTATAAAATTATATGTGCATCTTTTTTGGCACAGGGTGTCTCTGCATAACAGCCTTGGCTGTCCTGGAACTCACTTTGTAGACCCGGGTGGACTGAAACCCATAGACCTCCCTGCCTCTGCCTCCTGAGTAAACGTATGGACCTGCCTGGCCAGCTCTATTTTTCAAGTTGTATTTACTTTAATATTTTAGAGCTGTCTACATGGACATCAGAAGATAACATCAAATCCCATTATAACTTACTAAAGATGGTCCTGAGCCACCAGGTGAGTGTTAGGAATTGAACTCAGAAGCCATGGAAAAGGATCATTGCCCTAACCACTTAGCCACCTCTCCAGTGCCATACTTTCAATCCTAGTTCTTCATACTCTCTATTTGCAACCCATACAACTTGGCCTGATTTATTAGATTTTCAGGACAATATCATAATAACTATGTTAATCCTATTAAAATGGCTTGACTTTTCAAGGTTGACTTAGCTAGGTTTCTAGAGCTATGATGAAACTCCATGATCTGAACCAACTTACGGAAAAAAAAAAATCCCTTATAGTTTGTAGACTCTAAAGGGAAGTCTAGTGCTTCCAGTCTTGTTGCTTGCTTGATTGGTTTTTACTATGTGTTTGTGTCACATATTTCAAAAATATTGTTCATACCTAGTTGCTCTATAGAAGAAAACGGCAAAGAAATGGTTTGGTGGTGCTCTGGCCTTTAGAAGTGTTCACGGGGTACTACTCTGAGCTTTCACCTCCCTGGCAGTCTGCTCTCCAGATAACGTTTTAAGGGTGCCTTTTCTTCTGAACTCTACACATCATCTGATTTCCCGCCTCCCCATATTCTAGGTTAAGCATCTTCAGGTGTTGATATAGCTGCAAAGAATAATCAACCAAAGAATATGCACATTTCAAGCTTGCTCCCCTCGATACAATTCAAGAACAACAACAATGACCCTCATCCATCATTGCTGTAAAACCTCCACTCCTCCAATGTGCCATTTAGAAAATCCACTGATGAAATCTTACCAAAGAAAAATCTTCACTGCCTGTTTAAGACCTTTGTCTTGTGCTGTTTACCTGGTTACTCTGATTAGTTTCCATGACTAATGAATAACAACAGCATAACATCACTTGTGCTAGAAGGACCATTCCTGAGCATCAGTATCTGTTCTTATTTTCATGGGTATTCCGTTCCTTGTTGCAGTTTCAGAGTGATGACTTCTGTAAGTGAGGTTTTTATTTCACCAAAAGCCTCTGGGATTTTAGCTATTTCTGTTGATGTTTTCCACTAGGCACGTCTCCACAATGGTTCCTATGCAGCCCTGTCTCGCCTTCCCATAATTCAAACTTTAAGTTCATTTCACTTCTGCAATCTTATGTGTTTCTATAATTGTAGTGTATTTTAATAGCATATATGGGTGTGTGTGTGTGTGTGTGTGTGTGTGTGTGTGTGTGTGTGTGTGTGTATGTGATTAAGAAGCAACCACTGAGCTATCTGTGGTGTCCACAGATTTAATCCTAGCACTTGGGAGGCAGAGTCAGGCAAGACCAGCCTGGTTTACAAACCTGGTTCCAGGAGAGCTAGGGCTACACTGAAAAATTCTGTCTAGTAACACCCTTCCCCCCAAAAAAAGAAGAAAAAGAAAGAACAACTGCTTATATGAGTATACCTTGTAGGATAGATGACCCTTATTTCTATGTTCTGTATTTTCAATCCCCACTCCATTCCCTCAAATTACGTACCACTTTTTGGGGGTATAAGGTGAGTCTTCCTTTGTACTTTGGGTACCTAGAGAAGAATAGGCATTTTCAACAAGGGTTTGTTGAGTTCATGAATAAATACTGTTAAATATCTTCTCCACTTTTGTAGGCTTTATAATCACTCAACCTGAAGACAAATAGTTGGATCAGATAAGCTCTGCAGATTTCTTTTTCTGGGTGCCTGGTTCCATGATTCTATGCATATCTCAGTCACCAATATGCATACAGTTATTCTGCTCAATATTGAGCTCAGCACTTTGCATACTGATTCAAGTGTTTCTGTCCTTCAGAATCATAAAGGTTGTTATTTTCCCTTCAGGATGACCTTTCTGGAAATTGCACACCGCTTTGTGGATATAGTCTTATTATACTTTCCTGGTTAATCATGAACAAATGCATTATTTTTAAATTATAATTCTATTATTGGTTACATAATCAATAATGGGCTGAGTTTTAATGGACGCTTAAATAACCATGGTTGGCCAGTTTTTTATTTATAGGTTGAGACATTTATCAGGGTGACAAATCTTGCTTTCTAAAAATCTCATGGTATAGTTTCTTTGGAAAAGGTAAACATCATTTGTGGTTCAGCAGGAAGTACACCCAAATAGTGCCTGAGCCAGAGTTATTACATAATCATTGATTATGCTTTGATTGTTTTCAAGGTCGCGAAAAAGTCTAGCTAGGATTACACAGCAAATAGCAAACTGTTATTAGCAGAAAGGTCTTTCTTTGCGTGTTCTTGCTGTGGCATTGATGGACTGTGTGCTGTGGGCTCACAATGCCTCTTTAGCAGGTCATATATTTTCTTTTATGCTCAGCTGAGTGGCACTAAAATCAATTTTTAAGTTATATTGCCATATTATCCATCTCAACCATTTGATGCTAGGTGGATAATTGTTGGTTATTTTTAGAGAGACTTTAAGTTATACTATATAGGAGGAAGGGAAAGTAGGACATGCTTAATCCCCTTGATATGTTATGTAGTAAATCAAATCACATACTAAAAACCATCCATATTCCTGGGTGATGACTTTTATATTTGGTCAAGGAAATAAAATGAAAACAAACAAACCAATAAAAGTATAGCAACAAGGAACAACTATGGAGAACTTAACTCTAGAGATACAAACCAGGTATGTCATTTTTAAGATCAAAACATTAAAATAAATAGTATAATTCAATTTGAGACACATAATTCAGAAAATGCATTTGTCATTACCACACTTTCTATTCTTTTTTTCTGATTTTTACACATCTTTTGTGATAAAGCTATGCTCTAGATGTCGTTTGTCCATCACTGCTATAGATGTTAATCTTGATCAAGGGAGAGTCATAATTCAGAGGTGGTAGAACTTCTAAGAGTTGGGTCCTAGAAAAAGAAAATATTCAAGTCACTGGATCAGAGACCTTATAGTGTTCACTGATATAAAACATCAATCCTAATGCCCAATTCTATGACTGCCTCTGTTATTCTTTAATCTTTCCCTTTTACATATTGCCAGTTCTTTTTCTGCTCCTCGATCATGTCGTTAGTCAAGGTAATCCTCACCAAAAGGAAAACAGACAGAGTCACCTGGTCTCAGATTTTCAGCCTCAAAAGCTATAATTAACTAAATATTTCTTTGTGATGTTTCTAGACACAGGTGTTTCTTAAATAATATCAATAGGGCATGGAGCATATTGTAATCTGTGGAGGAGTTGGGCCGTAGCATGGAAAACTTTTTCATACTATTTTTATGGTTGAAAATAAATTTATTTTCTTCAAAATAATCACATCTATAAATATCAAAAGATAAATGTGATATTGACTATGTCATGGATCTTTCTCATTAAGCTTATCTTTACAGTGTTCTACAAGGTTTCAGAGTTTATACCTGTCTTAGTTTGTTTGATAAAACACAGATTAAAAACAAGCTGGGTAGGAAAGGGTTTATTTAGCCTACATGTCTCAATCAGAGTCCATCATTGAAAGAAGTCAAGGCAAGAAATCAAAGAGGGCTGGAATCTAGAGGCAGTAACTAAATCAGAGGTCATGGAAGAATACTGCTTACTGGCTTGCTCTTCAGTCTTTGACAGGTATTTTGACTAATGTCATCCCAGTTTGGTCCTGGGAATCTCTTGCTTCCCTGGCATCTGGGCTTACGGTAGTGGGAGAACTGGGTCCTGATGTTACCAAGTAGCAATGGTTTCTGTTGTTTGTGCTTACATCTTGACATCTGGTGCTAGGTGACCTGCTATCCCTGCTGTAAGCCTGTGAGCCTGAGTGTATCAGATTTCTGGGGGTCAAGCTGTCTCTGGGTGTGATTGGCATGGAGAAGGCTATAGCAGAGAGTTCACTCCCAAGTGCAAAAGAGAACAGAAGTCCTACCCTTCTATGGCAGATATGAACCAAAATAACTAGCATAAAATTATAACCCTAAGTATGCAATGGTGGCATGCCTATCATAGGGTTAACCAATATTTCTCATTGACCTTAAAGACTGATTTAAGAAGAGAGAATTAATGTACTGGAAACCTAGCCAAAATCCTCAGAGCTAGAAAAATCATGGATATTAACCTATAGTCATCATTG
Source organism: Rattus rattus (assembly GCF_011064425.1). Lineage (NCBI taxonomy): Eukaryota > Metazoa > Chordata > Mammalia > Rodentia > Muridae > Rattus > Rattus rattus. The sequence continues at coordinate 62,929,938 of NC_046154.1, forward strand.
CACTAAAACAGGGCAACACTTGACTGCATTATTTTTTTATCACTTTGTTTACATTTTGGATGATATCCACCTCCCTTCCCAGTTTGCCCTCCACAAATCCCCCATTCCATCTCTCCTCTCCCCTTACCCCCTGCCTCAAAGAGGGTGCTCCCCCACCTACCCACTCCCACTTCACTGTTCTAGCATTACTGGAGCATCGAACCTCCACACGATCAAGGGCCTCTCCTCACACTGATGCCAGATACTCTGCTACATATATATCTGATAGCATGGATCTCTTCATGTTATCTCTTTGGTCCGTGGTTTAGTCCTTGGGAGCTTGGGGGTTGGGGGTGGGTAGTTGATACTGTTCTTCCTATAGGGTTACAGTCCACTTAAGCTCTGTCAAACCTTTCCCTAGCTCTTTCATTGGGATCCCCAGACTCAGACTGATGGTTGCCTGTGAGTATCTGTGTCTGTATTTGTCAGGTGCTGGCAGAATCTCTCAGGGAACAGTCATACCAGGTTCCTGTCAGCAAGCACTTCTTGTCATCAGCAATAGTGTTGGGGTTTGGTGTCTGCAGATGGGATGGATCTCTAGGTGGGGCAGTCTCTAGATGTTTTTTTTCCTTCAGTCTCTGTTCCATTTTTTGTCACTGTCTTTCCTTTGCACAGGCACGATTCTGGGTTAAGAAATCTGAGATGGATGTGTGTCCTCATCTCTCAACTGGGATCTGTGCCTGTCTACTGGAGTGGTCTTCAGAGGTTCTGTCTCCCCTTTGTTGGTTATTTTTGCTAAAGTCATTCCTGTTGGGTCCTGGGAGCCCTCTGGGACTATAGAGGGGCTACTCTCAGTTCCCCTTCTCACACTCCTACATATTTCTATTCCATTTCCTGACCCTCTGTATTTTTTCTTGTCCCTTCCCATGCCTGATCCTGCTCCCTCTTTTTTTCCCTCCCTCTCCTCCCTACCTCCCAAGTCCCTGCCTCCACCTCTTGTTATTATTTTGTTCCCCCTTCTATGTAGGATTGAAGCACCCATGCTTTGGTCTTCCTTCTTCTTAATCTCCATATGGTTTGTGGGTTGCAATGTGGGTATTCCGAGTTTTGTCCTAATATCCACTCATCAGTGAGTATATACCATGCGTGTTCTTTTGTGTACGGGTTACCTCACTAAGAATGATAGTGTTCTAGTTTTATCCATTTGCCTGCAAATTTCATGAAGTAAATGTTTTGAATAGCTGAGTCGTACTCCATTGTGTAAATGTACCATGTTATCTGTGTCCATTCTTCTATTCAGGGACATCTGGGTTCTTTCCAGCTTCTGACTATTATAACATACTACTTCTGACTACTAAAACATAGTGGAGCATATAGAAGAATGCAAATTGATCTATTCTTATCTCCTTGCACAGATCTCAAGCTCAAGTGGATCAAGGACCTCCACATAAAACAAGATACACTGACTCTAATAGAAGAGAAAGTGGGGAAGAGCCTCAAACACATGGGCACAGGGGAGAATTTCATTGGCAAATGGGACCTCATAAAATTGCAAAGCTTCTGTAAGGCAAAGGACACTATCATCAGGACAAAATGGCAATCTACAGATTGGGAAAAGATCTTTAACAACCCTACATCTGATAGAGGGCTAATATCTATGCAAAGAACTCAGGAAGTTAAACTCCAGGGAATCAAATAATCCTATTAAAAATGGGGTCCAGAACTAAACGAAGAATTCTCAACTGAGGAATATCGAATGACCCTGAAACATCTAAAGAAATGTTCGACATCCTTAGTTATCAGGGAAATGCAGATCAAATGAGCCTGAGATTCCACCTCATACCAATCAGAATGGTTAAGATCAAAAGTTAGGTTACAACAGATGCTGTCAAGGATGTAGAGAAAGAGGAATACTCTTCCATTGCTGATGGGATTGTAAACTGGTAAAACCACTTTGGAAAACAATCTGGTGGGTCCTCAGAAAATTGGAAATAGTCCTACCTGAAGATCCAGATATCCTGGGCACATACTCAAAAGATGCTCCAACATGTAGCTTAACTGCCTTCTAAATATTTGGTCTTAAACACACACTTGGTATAGTCCTCACCCTGCATCAATGAAACTTCTCCTTGCATGGGACAAAGTCTATCATAGAAAAACACAACCTATTAAAACAGAGTTGTAGAGACCAACTCAATGAATGCATATATAAAACAACTACTACATGTATGAGCAAGAACTCACAGATTGTTTTTAGAAGAAGGAACAGGAAAAGTATATGAACCAGAGGAGCAAGGAGTTTTGTGTGATTTGGTTTCACAGAAATGACAGAAGATGACTATCTTGAGTATGAGGTGAGTAAGGCCAGCATTAGTGTTTATCACCTGTATGTTTCCCTGCTCCTCTCTTCTTATAGTTCCCGTTATCCCCAAACATTCTAGACACCTTTCCTCCTTACAGCATCTAGCTGTGGCTGCTTCCAAGTAAAACAGGCTCCTTCCATATATACACACAATGCAGTCTTATATCTATGCTTTTCTGCTCTACAGTTTGCTCAACAATTTCACCACTGATCAGAATTGCTACATTAGTACCCTTGTCACTCTGTTCCCATCTGCGCTTGTTGCTTCTATTGCACTATTACTACCTCTTGTGGTTTTATTTACCCTTTATCTATTGTAAATTTTATTGAGCTGATTGGAGTGCTTGTCAATAGGAGTAACATGATTTTGCTTATTATAATAAAAAGAGATTGAGTTTTGAGACAAACGTGATAAAAATTCAACATTTATTTAGATAATGATACATGGAATCACTGATTCAATCTTAATCTTTTGCCTCACAGTGAGGAAGTTACAAATCCAAGATTCATTCAAATAATATGTTTCTATGCATGCATAAATATATGTGAGTTTGAGAACTGTTAGTAATTGATATAACAGTAAAAACAACCAAAATATATACTTAGGGTGAAATGATACAGATAGCTGAACATCAAAAAATAGTATATCAAATTTTATTTATTTATAAAGAGTAAAGTACATTCATAATTGTTATAAAATATGAACAAATAAAGGAATAAAAATAGTTAAAAATATAGTATTCTATTCTTCTGTAGTTTATGGAAATCAGAAATAGGTAGTTATTTTATTACAGACTATAACATGAATATTGGGTTGAATTTCAATCTTTTTTCCTCCCTGCTATCTGCTAAGTGCTAGGGAAAGAAGGGAAAGATGGCAGAATGATAAATGGTCATCATGGACCGTGACAAGGCTGAGGAGGGGGCAGAAATTTGAGTACATTAAGTTCAGAGAGTATGTACAATGTCAGTCTACAGAGATTAGTGAAAGAGGAGAAATTCAACTCAAGTCTCATAAAAGAAGTTTTGTATAAATCGTTTAGTTTGAAATCAGTTGTGTAACTCTCCTCAACTCTGTTATTGTCTAACAGATATGACAATATGGTTGGAGATGTTTGGTAATGAAACTAGCTATATTTTATGGAAACACTAAGTTAATATCACATAGTGGTATCAACTCACACTAGAGAAGGGAATTTTTAAGAGGCAAAATGGTTTTTAAGTTTAAATTTACAAAACAAATACTGTCCATATAAATTACTTGTATCTGTACAAATTAATATGCTTGATATTAGAGGCTTTCTCATAGGGAGCCGTGTTTGTACTCCTCTCATCACCTAAACAGTGAATATTTATACTACATATTTTGTTTTTTAATTGATTTTCCTTTTTCATTGGTTATTTTATTTATTTAAATTTAAATTTTATTCCTCCTCCCTGTTTCCCCTCTGTAAACCCCCTATCCCATACTCCCGCCCCCTTGCTCCTATGAGGGCACTTCCTTACCCACTCACCCACTCCTGCCTCACCACCCTAGCATTCCACTACCCTGGGGCATCCAGCCTTGACCAAGGGCCTCCCCTCCCACTGACAGCTGACAAGGCCATCCTCTGCTACATATGCAACTGGAGCCATGGGTCCCTTCATGTGTACATTTTAGTGGATGGTTTAGTCCTTGGGAGCTCTGAGGAGCCGGCAGAGATCTCTGGTTGGTTGATATTGTTGTTTTTCCTATGGCGTTACAAACTCCTTCAGTTCCTTTAGTCCTTCCCCTAACTCTTCCATTTGGGGTCCCCATGCTGAGTCTGATGGTTGGCTGCAAGCATCCTCATTTGTATCTTTCAGGCTCTGGTCCAGCCTCTCAGGAGACAGCTGTATCAGGCTCCTGTCAGCAAGCACTTCTTGGTATTAGCAGTATTGTCTGTGTTTGATATCTGCAGATGGGATGGATCTCCAGGTGGGACAGTCACTGGATGGCCTTTCCTTCAGTCTCTGCTCCGCTCTTTGTCCCTGTATTTCCTTTAGACAGGAGCAATTCTGAATTAATATTTTTGAGATGAGTGGGTGACCCCATCCATAATTTGACATACTAGGAATTGGGCTAAACTTGGTTGTCATATGTATTTATGCAGCTAATTTACAATCTTTCATTTTTCCTTGAAATCTGAAAGTACTATAACTACAAATTGAAAGATGTATACTATTAGAAGAAGACTGAAAAACTCAACAAATCTGTGAAATATTTCATTATAACAAGTTATTTTAATAACTTTATTTGGGTAAATTCTGAGTGTTTTCATTAATCAAATTAAGAAAGAAATAGATAAGGCTTTAATAAAAGCAACTGTGTTCCCTATTTGGAAATAATTTTATTCTATTACTACATTTAATTATGCTATATATTTTGTATTGTATAAATTATTGCTAGAAGCTACTTTTTTCAAAAATTATACTTCAAAGATAATTAAAAATTCCTTTGATGTTTCTAACTTTTTCGTTGATATTCTCCTGAAGTTACACTGGAGATTATTAATGCGGCTCTCCAACCACAATTGGACTTCTATTTTGTTTGGTTCATCTGAGCTTGTTAATACTTATCCATTCCTATATCAACATGCCTTAAAATGATTCTTCATTGCTCAAAGGAGAGTATCAAATTTGTCACTGAAATCCTTTAAGATCAGATAATAACATAAACACACCTCCCTACACACAGATAATTAGAATAAATGGATTCCAACGTATAGGAACTAAGGCCTAGAAGTCTATCTGTTGGTTTGGAAGTGAATCAAAATCAAGAACTGGATTAGATAAATGTGTGTCTGGGATTTAGACCATAATGGCTAACCAGACTTCCCCTTGCCCAAAAAACATCAACTGATAGGAAAATAAAGGAGGCATGGAGGAACAGGCTAGAAATACATACAAGTACTTATTCTGCATCTGCAATAAGGAGAGAAGAAGTTGTGGTCCATGACAGGAGTGTTCTATAGATGCCTAGAGATTTTCAGCAGCAAATTCAGAAATCTTAGCAGCTTCACAGAGGAAAAGTCATTTTCTAAATAAATATTATTTGTGACTAGAACATCAAGATTCATATTTGTTTTCCCTCAATATTTATATGTAATAAAATCACACATATCATTTACATAAAAGTAATTACTGTGTATTAGATAAAGCTTTACTTACATTATCTCATTTCAGTTCTCAAAATAATGTTAAAAGGTATGAAGTATTGTTACCAGCAGTTTACAGACTACACAGCAAATGGCATTTCCAAGGTGACCCATTTAATATATGACAATGTTGGCATTCACAGCCAGGTTTTCCTGACACAAGATTTATTCCCTGGAATATTTGATTTCTCTTCTGCTATTATTACTGCCCATCCCTAGTGGCACCCAAATACAACAGCAGAAGCAACTGGATTTACTTATCTATAAAGGAAACAATTGCTTTTCAGAACTGGAACAATGTTTACAATGTAACTTCATTCTCTGGATCATTCAGTGAAGTAATATGAATTAATTTTACTTCCAGTTTATTATAGGAAAGCAGGTAGAGAAAAGAAAGGTGGCTTAGTAATGTTCATTTTATTCACTCTTATTTAATAGTCCAATGGAACAGGAGGTGTTTCTTTAGTATTGAGGACTCTGTGCTTTAAAATTGTTTTCGTTTACTTCATAAATGGGGGGAATATTTTACCTATGATTCAACTCCTACCAATTATGATCTGTTAAGAGAATCTGACCTAATCATTTTTATAGTGGATTGTTTCCTTTTAGTCTGCTGAGCATTAATATTGCTTTGAATGCCATTGGTTTTTATATCCTTATAATGAGCTCATTTGTTTTCCTATACAAAACCATCCTTTTCCTGATGTGCTGAGGTGATACCTGTAATAGAAAAACATAAAATAAAATGAGATTTTTTTGTGAGTCAACCTCGTATTTAGATTCCTTTTGTGATATTGCTATCACAATCTCTGACTGCAGGTGGCTTTGTAGATAAACAATTGGATTAATTTGGGCACTAGAGCTCCATACCTATTACAGAGTCACAAGTGAAAATGTCACTGAGGTACATTGTGACGATAGCCCATTACAGAGGAAAGATCTGATGGTGTAAGCACTAAATTTAAGGAAGAAATTATGCTTCACAAAAGAGAAAAGAAAACCAAATCAGGATACATTTGTGAACAGAGAAATTGACGAGGAGCAGGAGTTCAACCAAATTGGGGAGTTGAAACCCATCGAAAGGGCATTGAGAATCATTAGAAGAAGAAAACTAGATTACTGAGAGGGATAAAAGAGTGGAAGAATTCATTTCACATCCTCCTCCTATCCATAATAACAGAAATGAACTCTCATCTGTGCTGATAGTTTCTCCCTGCTGTATCATCACACATAGCTAAGCATTTGCAGCCTTGGATACTGGAACCATGCTCTAAAATGAACACTTTCTTTCTAATCAGTTAGTTGACTGAGCTCATGGTTTGTATTTTCCTCTGAGAAAATAATAGAAAATTGCTCAAATGTACAGCAAAATTGATGTTAATATTCAGAAAAGCAGCATTAAGAGAACATTAACAACAATGTGGTTAGATGAAGATGTGATCAATGGGAAACAAAGATTATTTTGCTTGATATGGAATCTCACAGGAGTCTCCAAGAGCACCTATGTGCTGACACCAGGATCTAATCTTGGGTTTCTGATGCTGTAATCAGAAGTGGGGAAGACAAAAAAACAGAAGAATGAAAATATATGATTGCTGATATTAACTGCAATATGGCTGTGAGATGAAACAATATCTTAAGATGAATACAAAACCTACAGATGAAATGCAGGGGGCAGTTATGGAGAAAGAGAGAGAGGCAATCCAATACTTGAGGCAAAACATGGAGGCAAAACCGGAACTCGAAATTTTCCTCCACAAAGCATTGAGGCAACTTGCTCCTCCTGTACAACCCCATGAGGTCCCATTTAGAAACACAAGTTTAAAACTTTTTAAATGGGAAATAAATAAACAAATAAAAAATTTAAAAGTGCAAAATAAACAGGTGTAAACAAAACAAATTAAAACACGAGGCTCATTAGGTCTGACCCATAATTCTATGATGAGGCAAAAGTTTTCAGAATTTGAGTTGAGCCTGTCTAAAGAAGAGTTCATGTATCAAGAACAACAGGTCTCAGAGCCTTCTTATCACCAGGCCTTCCCCATTACCAACCAATGGTTCCTTACCTGCATTAACCAGCCCCAGTTCAGGGCCATCTTGGGGGAAGTGAAGCTGTGTGAGAAGATGGCACAGTCTGATGTTAAGAAGTTTGCAGAGACCAGTGGAAGGGGAAGCCCTTGGTCCTGCTAAGACTGAACCCCAGTGAATGTGATTGTTGGAGGGAAGGCGGTAATGGGGGGAGAATGGGGAGGGGAACACCCATGTTGGGGGAGGGGTTAGGGGGATGTTGGCCCGGAAACCGGGAAAGGGAATAACATTCGAAATGTAAATAAGAAATACTCAAGTTAATTAAAAAAAAAAAAAAGAAGTTTGCAGAGAGCCAGCCTAAAATGGATACCCCAAGAAAAGAAAAGGGTTCATGAGAAAAGAAACAGAAGTCCCAGGCTGAGTGGAAAGAAGAAAAAAGGCAGCTGCCCCAGCTCCTGAGGAAGAGATGGATGAACGAGAGCAGTCATTCGCTGCTGAGCTCACCTGCCCAAGAGTACCTGTCTCTGTGTTGGATGCATTTAAGTGTAAGTACTCCAAGGAGGACACCCTGTCTGTGGTGCTGCCATATTTTTGGGAGTACTTTGATAAGAATGGCTGGTCCCTGTGGCAGGCTGAGTCCGGCTTCCCTGAAGAGCTCACCTAGACCTTCATGACTTTGCAACCTCATCTGGAACTGGAATGTTCCAGCGACTGGACAACCTGAGGGAGAGTGTCTTTGCTTGTGTTATTCTCTTTGGAACCAATAACAGCCGTTCCATTTCTGGCATTTGGGTCTTCCAAGGCCAAGAGCTTGCCTTTCTGTTGAGTCCAGATTGGCAGGTGGACTATGAGTCGTATATGTGGCAGAAACTAGATCCTGGTAGCGAGAGGACCCAGGCCCTGGTTTGAGAGTACCTTTCCTGGGAGGGGGCTTTCCAGCACGTGGACAAAGCCATCGGCCAAGGCAAGATCTTAAAGTGAACAAGTCTTGCCAGTCGCCTAGCTGCCTGTACCTACCCCTCAAGGGAGATGGGGGTCATTAAAGGAAACTGAAACATTGAGAAAACAAACAAACAAAACAAACCAACAACAACAACAACAACAACCAACCAACCATTAAAGTTCTATTTAGGAAATTTCCTCCCCCTACTTCAAACCCCATGTGCCAGTGAGCTTGAGGCTCTTTCCCACTTTCTATTCTATTAGATTCAATGTATCTGGTTTTGTGTTGAGGTCCTTAATCCACTTGGACTAAAACTTTGTGCAAAGTGACAGATATGGATTTATTTCCATTTTTCTACATACAGAATGCCAGTTAAATCAGCACCATTTATTAAAGATACTTTCTTTTGTCCACTATATATTTTTGGCTTCTTTGTCAAAAATCAACTGTCCATAAGTATGCGATTTTATTTCTGGTTCTTCAGTTCTATTCCTTTGATCAACTTGTCTGTCTCTGTACCAAAACCATGCAGTTTTTATCACTATGGATCTATAGTATAGCTTGAGGTCAGGGATGGTGATTTCCCCAAAATTTCTTTTATTGTTTAGAATTTTTTCACAATCCTGGATGTTTTGTTTTTTCCATATGAAATTTAGAATTGCTCTTTACATGTCTTTAAAGAATTGTGTTGGAGTTTCGATGGGTATTGCATTGAATCTGTAGATTGCTTTTGGTGGAATGGCCATTTTTACTCTGTTAATTCTACTAATCCTTGAGCATTAGAGATCTCTCCATTTTCTGAGGACTTCTTCAATTTCTTTTCTGAGAGATTTGAAGCTCTTGTCATACAGATCTTTCACTTGTTGTTTAGAGTTACCCCAAGATATTTTACATTATTTGTGACTATTGTGAGGGTTGTTATTTTCCTAATTTCTTTCTCAGACCATTTATCATTTGTAATAATAATACATTTGTAAAGGAAGGTTACTGATTTATTTAAGTTAATTTTATATCCAGCCACTTCGTTGAAGTTGTTTATCAGCTGTAGAATCTCTCTGGTAGAATTTTTGAGGTTGCTTATGTATACTATCATATCATCTGCAAATACTGATACCTTGATTTCTTTGCCAGTTTGTATTCCCATGATCTCCTTTTGTTGTCTTATTGCTCTTTGGCCTTGGTGAGAAAAGGAGCACCAACCATTAGAAACTTGAGGCTCCAGGGAGTGGGAAAGTCTGGTGGGGAAAGGGTATGGGTGAGAACATCCTTTTGGAGATGGGGGAGGAGGAATAGGATGGGGAACCATCAGAGGTCAGAAGACTGACCAGAAGGAGAATGACAACTGGACTGTAAAAAAAAAGATTAGAGAACAAAACCAAACCAAACCAAACCAAACAAAACAACCAACAGCTAACTCCGACAAATGCCCACAACCAACCAGTGGGTGAAGTTTGGATACTCTTATGGAAGTATAGGAGGAAGGATTGCTGGCCCTGGAAGGATATAAGAACTGCATAGGAAGACAAGCAGAGTCAACTAACCTGGAACCTTAGGGGCTTTCAGAATCTGAACCACAAAGCAAAGCATATATAAGGGCTGGACCTAGGCCTCCCTGCATATATGTAACAGATGTGCAACTTGATCTTCATGTGGGTCCTGAACAACTGGAAAATGGCCTATCACAAAAGCTGTTATTTGTCCATGGGATCTGTTCTAGCTGGGCTGCCTTGTCTGGCCTCAATGGGAGGGGAAATGTCTAGCCTTGAAGAGACTTGAAGTGCCAGGGAGGAGAAATAAAAGTGAATAAAAGGATCTCCACCCACTCAAAGGAGAAGGGGAAGGGAGATGGTGGAAGGCTTGTAGGAGGAGGTGACAGAAAATGGGCGGTGAGTGGGATGTAAAGTGAATAAGCAAAACCAGAAAATTAAAACATGAGAACAAACACATCAGGTAAGAAGTAAAAACAGTATTATTATTGCAAAAGTGATCCTTTTGAATTCTGAATAATTTGATTAAAGTAAAGCTGTTAAAGATATGGAATCTCTACATCTCAATTGATCATTTAACTAGAAATCAAGTGTTGTGTGTTAACAGTAGTATTCAGCTCACAGGAGCAAAACATTTAGGAATAAAATCTGTAACTGCTGCTAACTCCATAGGCCCAGCTGACTTCAGTTTCTGCATCTTCAACTCTCACATGCAGGTCAAGCACAGGAAACCCAGCACTGTGAATCATGGCATGGATGGAATTTCCAAGGTAGTGTTTTCCCTCACTAAGCATTACAGAAAATTGCTTAATTGAACTCCTATAGCCTTGGCAAGGAGACTCAAACTCCCTCTGCTTTCCAAGAGTCTAGAAGGACAAGATTAAGTGAAGAATCTAGATGCTAAGCCCTCCCCCCATCCCAAAGGTTAGATTATAACTGGCAAGGAGTTGGGTGGAATGATACAAAGTTTCCTGCTGAAACTTAATGAGATCAAGGAATTCCTGGCTACTTTGCTGGAAAATTCAAGTTCTATATTTTAAGAGCATGGAAGGAAAAGCATGAGCAAGAACTATGAATTTTATTGCCAAAGAAGAGAGACAACTAAAGCTTATTACTCCGAATGCAAATATACTTCCAGCCAAAATTTAGAAATGTGGGTTGTCCAACTCCAGCTGAGGGAATTTTTCTTGTTCCACCCTCATCACAACATCTGAAGGCCCACATGAGGAAACACACTGGGAGAAGCCCTATGTGTTCAATGCTCCTGGCTGCCCATGGAAATTCTCCTGCTCATTGAACCTCTACAGACACAAACAAAAGCACAGTTGGGAGAGTCTCTGTCCCTGTACCAAGTGCAACAAACCTTTACTGGATTGTATTACCTCATGCAGCATGAGAGAGGCCATAATCAGTTTTCACCCTCCACTGGAACCGGACTGTCCATAAACAATATCCTCCTTAATAAAGTTTTATTGTTTCCTATCCACATCTCTATCAACATCAAGTATATGTTAATGTTGTTTGTAGATGACAAAACAAACAAATTAATACTTAGAATAGGATCAGTAGCTTGTGCTCGAAGGCCTCTTATTTTGCATGAGGAAATCTACTTAACTGACTCTCTCTTACTGAGAATATAACCATATTGCTGTGACAAAATTTGGCTTTATTGTAATTATTTTCAACTAATGTAGTGAAGAATTACAAATATTAAGATATTACTGGAAGTAGCATTCTACATTGAATCAGGATCAATATTTCTCCCAACATTTCTCTTAATCTTTGAATTTTGTCAATATTTTTAGTTATGAATGGCCAGTTATGAAAGCCATGTGACCATTGCATGAAGGATACTTGTAATTGATATTATTGACTCCGTTACATTTGGTTAAGAATATGTTTGTAAAGGTAGTTGTGTTTTCTTCTCAGTTTCTTTAAGTGATATCAAGTTTATGGTTTTTGTGTTAGAGTTGGTATTTCTGTAAAGGAACTCTGACTATAGCGACTCTCATATAGGAGAACATTTAATTTAAACTTGCATAAAGATAGAATCTAACTCCATTAACTTTAAGGTAAGCAGCCAGACATGGTGCTGGAGAGAGAGCCAAGAGTTCTACATCTGGATCATCAGGGAGCAGGAAGAGATTGCGATCCTGAGCCATCTGATAGGTAGCCTCAGAAATTAAAATATGATACTCTGGGTTGTGCTCTACTTTTAAGGTCTCTAGAGAACTGAACCACAGTTTTTGAGACCGAGGCTTCTTCGATGTGTACTCTTGGTTGTTTGATTGAAAATACCTGGGAAGGACAAAAATCTATTAAGAGAGGACACACCTGTGAGAGATCGTTTGAAGCTGGAAGACACACTTTTAATCTAGGTCCTGAGTCAGGAAGGAGGACAAACCTTCCGCTGGAGGTGAAGACAGGAAGGTTGTCAGCTTGTCCTCGGCTTGTTCACACATCCATCCCTACAGTGGCTTTGGAGTCAACTCTTTCCAGATTCCAGCCTCTAGAGAAGACCAGCTGAGACAACCTGTCTTTGGGACAGAGAAGCTACAAGACTACTGAACTTTTCATCTTCAGTTAGCCATTGTGGGATTAGCAAGGACTGCAGCCTGTAAGTACTTCCAAAAATTCCCTCTTTGACATGTATATAGAGAAAGACTCATTCCATAACTTCTATGACTCTAGAAAACCATGATTATTACAGGGGCATGCTGACTTTATAGGAACTTAGCTGTTGTTTTAAAACTGATTCCATAAATTTAATGATGACAAATTTGACTTATGCTATAGATGGAGTGAAATGTTCATGAAAAAGCAATGTTATGTAATTTGTATGTCTTTAATTGTTCAGACACAGCATTCCAAACCCCATAATGTATTTTTTTTCTCTGTATTTGGGTAGATATATAGGAGATTGATACAGGACCTGAAGTATCAGGAAAATATTAGTGATCCTGCCAAAAAACAAAAAACAAAAAACAAAAAGGAAGCCACACAGGAGCCAATCTGGTGTAACTCACAGCAGGGTCTTTATTCTATTCAAGTTAGCTCGAGCCCCTCCAAAGCACCACCATCATACAGGACAGTTTTGGTGGTAGGGGCACCCCAAATGTCTTCTGGGGCAAGACTTTACAGTGAGCAGCAAGGGGGGTGGTGAGTGTGCAAGCATCTAATTGGAAAGTTACTGTGGTCTTTAATATACTTGACTGATCCTGGGAGTCATATCATACACTTCATTTCTGCTCCCCTCAGCAATGGTGATCGTTTGGCATGAGGTGGGCTTGTAACCTGTGGGTGTAGGTTTGCTGGAGACACTGGTCTTGTTGAGGATTAGCCTAGAGACTGGAGTTAGGCTCAGCATTTGTTGGGGGCAACTTGGAAACTAATGCTAGGTACAAGCCTGTTAGTTTACCGAAATTCAAACTTAGGTGAGGTTCTCCAAATTGGAGTCAGAACTTAAAAGATTTGGCCTCTCAGAGGCACCCTATCCCCTGTACTTGGGATGCTTAAAAATGTATTCCTGTTGAGCCCAGCACTCCCAGGGAAGAAGGAAAGGGGCTGCACAAGTCCAAGTCACCAGTGATTACCACAGTGCCAGTGAAAGACCACTGGGGTAGGGAAGACCCCCACTCAAATCTCGAGATGACGCAACCCCCCAAGAACTCACGAGAAACTGGTCTTGATGTAATAAACAAGAGGTGTATTTGAGGAACCAGAGCTCTGGGGACCACACGTATCTCACACAGGAGACAGAGGAGTCAACCCCGAGCCCAATTAGGGGAAGGTATTTATAGGGAAAATTACATAGGCAGTTGGCAACAGTCACACAAAGCAATTTCATTGGTTTGTAACTTGGGCTCAGTTCAACTCTAGGTCACCCTGCAAGCTAGGTCTGGAGCAAGCTGACCCTAATTCTCGTTTTTCTCAGGACTGTTGAGTCAGGCCTTATTGAGGCCAGATGGTTTGTGGTGGCTATAGCCAGGCTACATTCCCAACACATTTTATGTTATTCTTTGCTGTGAGGTGCACTTGTCCTCACAGCAGGGTCAGTGGGGGATAGTTTAAAATCTTTATTCTTTCACCAGTACAGTATAGCAGGAAACATTTGGAGTAGTTTTGGTAAAGATGTTAAGAAACAGGTGTCCATACAGCATTTTAAAATACTGTTTCTTGTGTTGATGGGCCACACCTGTGCGTAACACCTATAGTTGTCCCACTTGGGTCAGAGGGCATATTTTTTAATCCAAGGGATTGCCCTACTGAAGTGAAACAGCTTTAGTAAGGGAGGGATTTCAAATATATGCCACTATTTCCTCGGAATAGAGGTGAGTGGCTGGAACATGTAGCAAAGACCTGGAGTCAGTATAGCCCAGGTCCTGGTTAGATCTAGATGTCCATCCTGGTTGATTACACTGGGACTCAGTTCCTTAGTACAAACTCCTTTAGTCTTAAATCTTGGTTCCCCAGTGAATTCTTGGCCCCAAAGTTGTTCTGGTTCTACACCTCAACTTTATCTTTGAGAAAGATCATGGTAAGTCCCATCAGCTTCTATGGTGTTACTTAGGACACAAACAAAAGACCAGTTTTCCCTTGCTTGGACTTAAGGAAATGTCTTTAAGGAATCCCTGGTTTCTTTGCCGGGTGATTCAATTAATCTATGGATTATTTTATTCTTTCCATTGATAATTTTTATTGTTAGCAATTTTAAACATCAAAATGTAGAGTATTTAAAAACTGAGGAAAGTACAATGCTACCAATTAGAGAGGAGCCTCCAGTGTGCTGCATGATAATATTAAGAAGTAGAGACCATGACCAGTTTTCAGGCAAGTATTTTTAATCTCTGCACTCAGCAGTTAAGGGAAAATAAATAGAGATTTTGAGCCCAGATTGAAGTAGTAAAAGTCTTTTGTAAAAATGATTTGTCCTGTAACATCCTGGATATCTTCATGGTGGGAGAAGCTTCTCCATTTTCAAGAGAAAGGAGACAGGCTGGATGTTGAGCTGAACAATCTGATAAGTGATTTAACAAGTGAAGCCTATGCAATAATACCTTCACAAAAACACCAGAGGATACTTTTGGAGAGTTTTATAATTGGTAAAAAAAAGTGGATGCTTTTTACTGGCAGTTATCAAGTTTTAATCTCTCCTGTTACAGCTTTTAGAATTAATTTCCAGAGTATACCTATCCATCAAAACTGTACAGATTTTTCAATTCTATGTGTTGTGCCAAATGACGATGGTGGTGCGATTTCTCTTTTTATTTTAATTATTTCTTTTTTCTCTTTCTCCCTTTATTTCATTCCTTCTTTCTTTCTTAAATATTTGTTTTCACCATTCCCTTTTTTAAAATTTAAAATTAGATTTTTCTCTCATTTAGTTTATTCTTACCACAAGCTGGATCTCTCCAGGTCTCATGAACTGTGTGGATACAGTCCTAGACAATGGGGTCCTCTTAGCAGTGTGCTGAGATTGAACCTCTCTCTTAGCATTAGTGTAAATTATTTGAGAAACTCGATGGAATCCTATGGTACAAGGATACAACAGAATGCAGCAGATTCCTTCCCCAGGGAGATTTGCTGGCTACAAAAAAAATTAACACAGCAATATCCACTATTACTAAGATTACTCTCATGTAATCTATAAGTTTCTACTGCAAGAGGTTTCAACAACATCACACAATTATTTCTTCATTGACTTTCTCCATCCAAAACTAGCCCACCTGACCTCTACTGCTTCTGTCCAAACCCACCACTATCCCACGAACAAATCCTATTCCACATCCACTTCCAAGATAGATGAATGCTACTTTGTAAATACATTGGCCATTAAGTAAATAGTAGGCAAGCTAACACCCAAAGAACCTAAGAGGTTATGTAAAAGGGAGCACCTTCTGAATGCTAAGAGCCTTGGATGAGATGATTAAGCAAGTCATCTAGGTACGGGGTTCTACCCATTGAAAGGTATGGCCTACCATGCCATAGACTCAGAAGACATATCAGGCTGAGCTTTATAAAGGAGACCTCAGAGATAAGGAGCTATATTTTGCTTGCCTATTCCACCCTCATCAGAGCCCCTGAAGTTTTGAATCCCTGGCCCCCAGCACACATTCTCTACCTGTTCCTGTCTACTACTTAATTTCTGTTTGTCTCCTGAGTGTGAGTATTCTCAAGAACTTTAAGCTCTTACAACTGAATACCTAGTTCAGTCAGATGTTCTCCTTTCTCTCAACAGTCAAGGAACTTGAAGAGTCTTCAGGCCTTCTGTGACGCCTATATGGACATGGTAGAAACCCCAGGTGCTTCCCAGGCAGTACCATGTAACACTCAGCCTTCCCCTGTGGAATCCAGCCAGCTTGTTTCAGGTCAGAGCTCAGAGATGCCTACCTGGAAACAAACAGTGATGGCATCTGCATGCTGTAACCCACATGAGACAGACTGTACTCAGAACTCAACAGCACACCCAGGAAAAGCTACTGATTTCTATTTTGGAGAGCCAAGTGAGACTGCTTCTTTTATCCAGCAAGTTGTGTCTGCTGAGCAGAAAAGTTCTCCTGCAGGCTCATGCCTTATGAATCTCAGCAGCACCACCAAGTCATGCCTCTCTCATCCCCTGAAGACAGAAGTACTGGACACCAGAAAGACTCTCTGCAATGAAGGCCACTGGAGGAGGACACTGAACTCTGACAAGACTCTCTTGATCCAAATTACAACTATGTATGATAGCCAGTGGAGAACCCTTGATAATCATCCAGTTGCTCTCTCTGGAAGCCATGAAGGCCAGGCTCCAAATATGGATCACCTCGTTGATTCTGTATCAAACCAGACCTTCATTGGTGACCTTGAGATGGAACCCAGTTGTAACCACGTCCTTTATACTGATCAATTCATAACCTCCTTTTCTGAACAGTATCCTTTTGGGGATCAGCAGAGAAGCCCAGTAGCTGATAACAGATTCTATGCAGATCAGAGGATACTCCCAAATGGATACCAGACTTTCTATGAGCCACAGATGAGCACTAACCATCAGATAACATGCTTCTGTGGTCAGAATGTCTGCAGATGTCAGGAGATTCTCCTCAGTGGTGAGCACCTTCTCTCTGAGTATCAGACATCAGGCTACAGGTACGACCAGGATTTGATTGTGAATCACCAGGTAACAAGTCCCATTGGTGGCGAGCCTCTTCATGACTCTCAGATACCAAACTCCAATTTTGACACAACTTCTTGTGGGACTAAGAGAACAACATCTAGTGAAGAAGACAACCTGGCTTGGCATCCAGAGACAAGTCTCAGTTCTGAAGAGACATTCCTGGATCAGATGAGGACCTCTGTGGATCAGAATGTGTACCCAAGTCATAATGGAACACTCAAAATAGAAGAAAGCCTAGAACCTCAGGTGACTTCACTTAGTAACCAATCCCCCTATGTAGGAGAATCTTCGGATACTTCAAATTCCCCTTTGATTCAAATACAACCTCAGGAAATCTCTTCAGCTTCTGGTTTGGACCAGGGACAGCATCCAGAGATAAAGTTAGACCTCAAGACCCAGAGCCCTGTGTCCCTGAAGAACCCTCATAACTCAAAGCCATACTGCTGTACCTACCAGGGTTGTAAGAAATCTTACAAAAAGTCTCAACACCTCAAGGACCACATGAGGAAACACACTGGGGTGAAGCCTTATATGTGCAATAAGCCTGGATGCGATTGGAAATTCTTCCGTTTAGTAGATCTCAACAGACACAAACAAAAGCATAGTGGGGAGAGGCCCTACCCCTGTCCCATGTGCAACAGAAACTATTCCAGATTTTATTACCTTAAGCAGCATCTGAGGAGCCATATTCAAGCATCACCTACCACTGCAACCTAATTGTTCACAAACAATATCTTCCCTAAAGAAGCTTTATTGTTTCCTACCTGTTAGCATTAGAAGGGGTTTACAGATAAACCTCTGAATCCAGTATCCCTAGGGGACAAGGACCCTCTTGTGTCTGTTGCCATGACAACCACCACACATTCCCAGAGTACTCCTCACCTGCGTGCAGAGGTGCCTGTCATTCATTACCTGGCATGTATGTCATGGCCTGAATAAAAGACAGAATCCCCGACCCTTCACCCCTTTTTTCTTTTTCTTCTCTTTCTGCTTTCCCTCCCCCAATCCCCCAGACAATAAAAAAAATGTCTTCCCATGGGATTGTGCTAGCCTGGAGTGATCTTTCCGGCAAAAAGGCGCCATTCAATTAATACTACCCACAACTCTGCCAACAGGAGGTTGATTTTAATGTTGTTTGTAGATGACAAAAACAAACAAACAAACATTTAGAATAAGAAACTACACCATGTGATGCTCAAATCTCTTTGTGGAAATCTAAACTTACCCCTTTTTAATGAGAGTATAACCACATTTCTATAACAAAATTTGGCTTATTTTATTTTGGACAAAGGTAGTACAGAAATATAAATATTAAGACATTACTGAAATATCATGGTACACTGAATCAGGATCAATATTTCTCCCATCATTTGTTTACACTTGAAATTTTTTTTACATTTTTAGTTATGTATTCCAGTTAAGGTTATTATACCATTGCATAAATGAAGATTCTAATTGACATGATTAATACTTTTGGTTGAGAATGTGTTTGTAAAGACACTTGTTTTCCTTTTAGTTTCTGTATGTGGTATCAAGGAAGAGCCTGTCAATGGCTTTTGTCTTAATCAGGGTTTCTTTTGCTGTAAAGAGACTGATCATTGCATCTCTAATATAGAAGAACATTTTATTTATGCTTGTCTAAAGATAGGAGCTAAGTCCATTAATTTTGGGGTGGGAAGCATGGGGGCAAGCAGGTAGACATGGTTCTAGAGAGCTTGTAAGACTCCAGAAAAGCCCACCCAGTCCTGCGTTCAGGATGTTCCACTCACAGAGACACAAAGACATAGATTGATGCAATAAACAAGAGGTTTACCAGTCCAGTGCACTGGGGTCGTTCTGCAATCGGGGCAGAGGCAACCCCCAGGAACAAAGGCACACACTTTTTATACCGTTTAGGGGTACAAATTACATCAGCAATGTTACAGTTTAAACTTATTGGCTAAGCATATTGACCTTTAAATCTATTGGCTAGTAACTGTGACATACATTCAAGTTCCATAAGGGAAGTGGCTCCTAGCAGGGAGATATCTTTGGCACTGCAGAGGGAGTGGCAGGGGTGGGAGTGGTGGGGATCCAGCCCCTACTGTGGTAGTGTCACTTCTAGAATAGGGTGTTTACTCAGCAAATTCTTGTGGAGCTCCCTGGTGGGAGACACCTGATGTTTTTTTAGACAGTGTTTGTCTGCTTGATTCTTGGTTCCCAGCCGGAAGTCCTAGGCACTTGACCTTTTCTTAGATAGCTTTTGTCTGCTGGGTCCCCACATTCCACAAGCTAGCCAGGATTTCATGTGCATCAGCAAGCGGAAGGATAAAATTGTGACTCTGTTCTTGGCTTAGGCGTCAGAAACCTCAAAACTTAACCACCAGTAACAAGGTTCCACCAACAATGTAATATCTATGTCAACAAGGTTACAACTCCTAATATTTCCAAGTCCTATGGGTTTTAAATGGCAATGGGACAGCAACTTAATGCAAACCACAGTTATATTGAGATATAAAGACATGTTCGTCAATGGATATTGATGCTTGTTATAAACTTATACCTTATGAAATAGTAGTGGGGGATAGTTATATCTTGCTGAAGTATGACTATTACCATGTTATTGCTTCATTTAAAAATTATTCGCTGGAAATTGAATCCAGGACCTCTGGAGGATCAGTCAGTGCCCTTAACCACTGCACCAAGGAAGTTAAGATTGTGTAACCAGTAAAATAGAATCAAAGTGAAACTCTAATAAAATTAACTACGACATAAGGAGATAGTATTGTGTATGTGCAATTGACAAATAGTGTACTTCTTTGGTTATTGTTTTATTTGCAAATATGACATTTTTTTGGAAGAAAGGAAAGCTACCAAATGTCTATGTGCAACGGTGAGAAACTTTGCTTGATTAAATAACTTAAATTGGGAAGAACCATGCCTAATCAGAATCTTTGAGTTACCTGTAACTGAAAGATCCCCGAAGAGAAACCCTTACTCAAGTCTCGGGAAGTCTCGGACCCCAGATACAGAGAGACCATTTTGGATGTAATACGCAAAGGCGAGGTTTATTATGGAGATCTATTACAGAGATCTCCGGGCTGACACGTACGTATCCCACGCAGGAGACAGAGGTGTCGACCCCGAGTGGCTGGGAGAAGGGCTTTTTAAAGGAAGAAGTCACAAGCTCCAGGAGATGAGGGGATGTCAAAAGGAAATACCAAAAATGTCACAAGGGGAAACTCAAAGTCACAGGATTGTTCTTAAGACTCTAGGGTTTAAATCAGGGGAAAGGTCAAGCATTCTCCTGAGAACAGATCTTGATTGTTGTCCTTTAGGGTAAATGTTTGTTAGAGTTGATGAAGCTCCTGCACCTGATAAACATCTGGATAGGCTTGGCTCCGGCTCCCTGGAACTCTATCTGCAGGACACAATGACTAGAACAGTATACAATAAGGACTTGGACAAACATCACAAGGGTAGGGCTCTTTACTCCTTTACTCACATCAGAGTCATTCGGAGGGCTGGTAAATGAGTCAGTACCAGATGCCCTGGAATTTTTTAATTTTTTTATCTGCCTTAAGACGCCATCTCACCCTGGTTTATTCCTGCTCAATCTGGTAACATTTGAACTCTCTGGCCTTATAGTCATCCAAGAATTTTTAATCATTAAATTATTTACATTCCAAATACTCTCACCTTCTTAGTCCCCCCTTGCAGAGTTCTTTGCCCCGTTCTACCTCCCATTTGCTTCTGAAAGGGTTTTCCCTTCACCTACCAACACCATCTAGACCCCCTTCTCAGAATCCCCCTTTCCTGGGCATCAAGTCTCTACAGGATAAGGCACATTCTCTCTCACTGAGGCCAGACAAGGGAGTCCTCTGCTACTTATGTGCCTGGGGCCACAGAAGAGTGCATAGCAATGCTCTTTGGTTGGTTGTTTAGACTCCTAGGAGGTCTGAGGGTCCAGGTTAGTTGATCCTGTTCTCCTACAGAGTTTACATTCCCTCAGCTCCTTCAGTCCTTCGCCCATGCCTTCCAAAGACATCTCAGAACAAGTTCAATGATTGGCTGTAAGTAACTGAGTCTGTCTGAGTCAGTTTCTTGTAAATCCTATCAAAAGACAGCCCACCTAAGGCCCCGTCTAAGCACAACCTTGTAATCCTAATCATGTCAGCATTTGGTGTCCTCCTAGAGTATAGATCTCAAGTTCAGCTGGTCACCTAACACCAAAAGATAACCAGATGGTGAAAGGCAAGCACAACACCATGAGGAACAGAAGTCAATTTTTTTTTGGCACCATCAGAACACAGTTCTTCTACCACTGGATACACGAACACACATGAAAACTAGGATATTGGCCTAAAATCTTATCTCAAAGATAATACAGTCTGTTAAGGAGAATATATATAACTCCCTAGAAAACAAAATAAAACAAAACAGGAAAAGACAGGTAAACAGGTAGAAGTCCTTAAAAAAAAAAAACAAATAAATTCCATAAAGAAATACAGAAAAACACAATAAAACAGGTAAAGGAATTAAACAAAGTGGTTCAAGACCTAAAAGTAGAGGTAGAAAAAAAATATAGAAAAACAAATAGAAACAACTCTGAGAATGGAAAAGCTAGGAAAGAAGACAGGAAATACAGATGTAAGCCTCCCCAACAGAATGCCGGAGATAGAAGAGAGAATCTAAGGTGCTGAAATACTTTAGAAGATATAGACACAATTGTCAAAAAAATTCAAAACAGAGAAAGGTCCTAACCAAAAGCATCCAGGAAATCCAGAATACACTGAAAGGACCAAATCTACAAATAATAGAAATAGAAGAGAGTGAAGATCCTCAGCTCAAAGGACACAAAAACATCTTTGACAAAATCATAAAAGAAAATTTCTCCAACCATAAGAGAGATGACCATAAATGTTCAAGAAGCCTATAGAACACTAAATTGATTGTAACAGAAAAGAAAATCCTCTTGTCACATACTAATCAAAATAGTAAATGCATAGAACAAAGAAAGAGTATCAAAATCCACAAGGGAAAAAGGCAAGAACATATAAAGGCCCACCTATCAGAAATACACCAATTTCTCAACAGAGACACTAAAATCCGAAGGGCCTGGACAGAGTCAAGCAGACCCTAAAGAACACAAATGTCAGCCCAGACTACTATACCCAGTAAAACTCTCAATCAGCATAAATGGAGAAAACAGAATATTCCAGAACAAAACCAAATTTAAATACTGTCTGTCTACCAGTCAAGCCCTAGAAGGGATTCTAGAAGCAAAATTTCAACATAAGGGTGTAACTTCACCAAAGATAAAACAAGATATTAAATATCTAACAACAAAGCCAAAGGAGAGAATCACATGCACATAATGCCACCTACAACAACCAACACAACAGCAATTAACAATCGTCTGTCTTTAGCATCTCTCAATATCAATGGACTCAATTCCACAATAAAAAGGCACAGGCTAACAGACTGAATATGCAGATATGATCCAGCATTTTGCTGCATACATGAAACACACCAGTAACAAGACATAATCTATATCACAGGAAAAGACTGAGAAACAGTCTAACAAGTAAATGGTCCCAGGAGAGAAGCTGGAGTTGCCATCCTAATATGCAATAAAACACTTTCAACCAAAAGTAATAAATTGAGATTAGGAAGGACATTTCATATTTATCAAAAGAAAAATACACCAAGAGAACACCTCAAGTGTGAACATCTATGCCCCAAATGCAAGGCCACCCACATTCATAAAAGAAACTTTACTAAAACTCAAAACACACATTAACCTCCACGCCCACACACACACAGAATAATAGTGTGAGACTTCCATACCCCACTCTCACTAATGGACAGATCATTGTAACAGAAACTAAACAGAGACACAGTGAAACTAATAGAGGTTATGAACAAAATGGACTAAACAGATATATCCAGAACATTTTACACACACACACACACACACACACACACACACACACACACACACACTCACACACAAAGAATATACCTTCTTCTCAGCACCCTATGGTATCTTCTCTAAAATTGACAATAAATCAGTTACAAAACAAGCTTCAACTCCTTCAAGAACATTGAAATAATCCCGTGCATCCTATGAGATCACCATGGCCTAAGATTAGACCTCAATTACAATACAAAGCACAGAAAACCCACATACCCACGGAAACAAAGCAATGCTCTACTCAATGATAACCTGGTAATGGAATAAATGACGGATTAAAAACGTTTTAGAAAATTCAACAAAAATGAAGGAACAACATACATAAACTAATGGGACACAAGGAAGGCAGTGCTAAGAGTAAAATTCATAGTATTAAGTGTCCTGGTAAAGAAATTGGAGAGATACTACACCAGCAAATTAATAGCACAACTGAAAGCCCTAGAGTAAAAACAAACAAGCAAACACACAAAAGAGGAGTAGCCTGCAGGAAATATACAAACCCAAGACCTAAATCACCCAAAGAGAAACAAAGAAAAGGATACAAAATCAAAAGCTGGTTCATTGAGAAAATCAACAAGATAGATAAACCCATAGCCAAAGGAAAAGTCCAGAGTCAGAATAAAAATAAAAAAAAAAATAAGAAATGAAAAGGATGACTAACAACAGACACTGAGGAAATTCAAAAATCATGAGATCCTACTACAAAAGCCTATACACAACAATACAGGAAATTCTAGATGAAATGGATAATTTTCTAGAAAGATGCAATGTGTCAAAGTTAATTCAAGAGCAGGTAAACTATCTAAACAGGCCCATATACCCTAAGGAAATAGAAGACATTAAAACTTCAAACCCCCTAAAAAATCCAGGGACAAATGGATTTATGGCAGAATTCTAACAGACCTTAAAAGGGGAGCGAATTCCAAAACTCCTCAAAATATTCCATAAAATAGAAACTGAAGGAACACTGCCTAATTAATTTCATGAAGCCACAATTAGTCAAATATCAAAAGCACACTCAATAAAATTCTTGCAAATCAAATCCAAGAACACATCAAAACCATCATTCATCATGATCAAGAAATGTTCTTCCAAGGGATACAAGGTTGGTTCAGTATGCAAAAATCCATAAATAAACAAAAATCCCCTCTATAAACAAACTCTAAAATCACATGATCATCTCATTAGATGCTGAAAAAGCATTTGACAAAATTCAACATCTGTTCATGTTAAAAATATTAGAAAGATAAGGAATTCATGGTCCATATCTAAACATAATGTGAGCAATATAGAACAAAGTAACATCCAATATCAAATTAAATGGAGAGTTATATAAACCAATTCTACTAAAAATAGGGACAAGGATACCCACTCTCCATGTATCTGTTAAACATAGTTCTTCAAGTTCTAGCTAGAGCAATAAGACAACAAAAAGCAATCAAAATAAAATTGGCAAAGATCAAGTCAAGGTATCACTATTTGTAAATGATATGATTGTATACATAGCAATCTCAAAAATTCTGTGTCAAAAACTTCCATAGCTGATAGACAACTTCAGCAAAGCAGCTGGATATAAAATTAACTCAAACAAATCAGTAGCTTTCCTTTATACAAATGATAAACTGGTTGAGAAAGAAATTAGGGAATCAACGCTTTTCACAATAGTCACAAATATTATAAAATATCTTGGAGTAACTCAAACAAAACAAGTAAATAATTTGTATAATAAGAACTTCAAGTCTCTCAAGAAAGAAATTGAAGAAAACCTCGGAAAATGGAGAGAATTCCTGTGGTCATGGACTAGTAGAATTAATACAGTTTAAACAGCCATTCTTCCAAAAGCAACCTATAGATTCAATGCTGTGACCATCAAAATTCCAGCACAATTCTTCAAATACATGGAAAGAGCAATTTTCAATTTTATATGGCAAAACAAATACTCAGGATAGTGAAAACAATTCTTAACAATAAAACAACTTCTGGGGGAAATCACCATCCCTGGCCTCAACCAATACTACTGAAGAACAGTGATAAAAACTGCATGGTATTGGTACAGAGACAGGTTGATCAATGGAATAAAATTGAAAACCAAGAGATAAAACCATATACTTCAGACACTTGATCTTTGACAAAGAAGACAAAAATGTACATTGAAAAAAGAAAGCATCCAGAATAAATGGTGCTAGTTTAACTGACAGTCAGTATGTAGAAAATTAAAAATAGATCCATATTTGTCACCTTGCACAAACCTCAAGTTAAAGTGAATTAAGTCTTCAACTTAAAACCAGATACAACACATCTAGTAGAAAAGAGAGTGGGAAAGAGCCTTGAACTCATTGGCACATGGGGTGGTTGTGGAGTTTCCTAAACAGAACTCCAATTGTTCAGGCTGTAAGATCAAGAGTTGATAAATGGAACACAATGAAACTGAAAAACTTCTGTAAGGCAAAGGACACAGTCAATAAGACAAACCTTCAAACTGCAGATTGGGGAAAAATCTTCACTAACCCCACATGAGATAGAGGGCTAATATAAAATATATATTTGGAGCTAACCTCCAAAAAAACAAACAACCCAATCAAAAATTGGAGTACAAAACTAAACAGAGAATTCACAACAGAGGAATATCGAATGGCCAAGAAGCAGTTAAAGACCAGTTCAAAATCCTTAGTCCTCAGGGAATTGCCAATCAAAACAACCCTGAGATTCCAACATACACCAATCAGAATGGCTAAGATCATAAACTCAGGTGACAGCAAATGTTAGCAAGAATGAGGAGAAACAGGAACACTCCTCCCTTGCTGGTGGGTTTGCAAACTAGTACAACTACTCTGGAAATCTGTCTGTATGTGCCTCAGATAAATGGAAATAGATCTACCTAAAGGCCTGACTATATTATTCTTGAGCATACACCCAGAAGTTGTCCCATCATGCCAC
The DNA here is from genome assembly GCF_011064425.1 of Rattus rattus. Lineage (NCBI taxonomy): Eukaryota > Metazoa > Chordata > Mammalia > Rodentia > Muridae > Rattus > Rattus rattus. Next base: position 62,955,962 of record NC_046154.1, read on the forward strand.
AGGGGCACCTGTTCTACTATACTCAGAATAGCCTTCTTTGTGAAAGGCAAAAGCTGGAAACAACTAAGATATTCCACAACAAAATAATTGATATGGAAAGTGTGGTTCATTTACACAATGGAATATTATTTAGCTATTAAAAATGGGGACATCATGTGTTTTGAAGACAAATGGATGAAGCTAGAAAATATCATCCTGGGTGATAAGTGGTTATTAGCCAAAAAAGTGCAAAATATCCAGGATACAATCCATAGTTCTCAAGAAGGTCAACAAGCCAAAGGGCCCAAGTGAGGATGCTTCAATCCCACATGGGAGGGTGAAGAAAGCAATCATGGAGGCAGAAAAAGGGAGGGACTTGGGTGGAAGGGTGGAAAAGGGGACAAGGAGTGGAAAAGGGGAAAGTGATCAGATATGGGGGAGGGGCATGAATGAAAACCTGAGGACCAGCAGAAAGAATGGAAGTGACCAATCCCAGGAGGCAGGAGGTAGGTGGACACTCTAGAATGTACTAGAGACCTGGGAGATGAGAGATGCACATGTTTCAGAAGGAGGGATTTTAGATGAAATGACCAACAGTGATAAGATAAAACCAGTAGAAAGAGTGGACATCAAGTAGAGGGATGTGGTTGCCATACTACTGTTAAATCTTTAACCCAGAATTGTCCCTGTGTAAAAGAAGTGCTGGAACAAAAATGGAGAAAAGACTGAGGAAAAGGAGGTCCAGTGACTGACCCAAATTGGGATTCAGCTCAAGCGTAGGCCCCAACGTCTGGCCTTATTACGGATGCTATTGTAGGTTTACAGACAAGAGCCTAGCATGCCTGACTTGCAGGAAGCTCAACAAGCAGCTAACTGAGACAGATGCAGATATTTACACTCAACCAGCAGACAGAAACTGGGGGAAACCTGTGGATGATTTAGGGAAAGGCTGAAAGAAGCTGAGGAGGAGGAGTAGTCTGGGACAAGAGCCTTGTAGTTCCAGCCTGTACACGGAACTGACCTAGTTCCACAACTCTCTGTACCCAAATCCTGTGAGGAAGAGAGCTGGAATCTCAGAAGTCCAGACAATCCTAAGAACTCCAGGTAGACCACCACTTCTGTTCACATTCCTGAACTAAGAGAAACCAGCCTAGAGCCCTCTGGACACAGGAACCTAGGATATCAGGGAGAGGATCCTTCCAGTATCTGCCTGCACCTAGAACTGAAAGCCAGCCACCAGAAGAATTGACACACCTGAAAGCAGAGGGAAGACCAACACTTCTGCTGTGAGGGTACACCTGGAGCACTCAGGACACACAGACACAGGCTCAGTCTGGGATAGGACCCTTCACGTATCTGCCTGCACCCAGAGCTGACCCCTTACCACAGCTCTTTGTGCCCAGATCTCCATGGGAGAGAGCCTATCTCCAGGAGTTCTGACACTGAGGCTTACAAGAGGGTCAAGCCACTGTCAGAGACAGCAGGAACAGCTAACAAGAGAGACAACAAAATGGCAAGAGGCAAATGGAAGAACCTAAGCAACAGAAACCAAGACTACTTGGCAAATCCCAGTTCTCCCATCAAAGCAGATACTGGATATCGCAAAACACCAGATAAGCGAGATTTGTATTTAAAATCACATCTTATGATGATGATAGACGACTTTAGAAAGGACATAAATAACTCCCTTAAAGAAATACAGGTAAACAAGTAGAAGTCCTTAAAGAAGAAACACAAAATCCCCTTAAAGAATTACAGGAAAATATAACCAAACAGGTGAAATAATTGAACAAAACCATACAGGATCTAAATATGGAAATAGAAACACTAAAGAAACCACAAAAGGAGACAACCCTGGAGATAGAAAACCTAAGAAAGAGATCAGGAGTCATAGATGCAAGCATCAACAACAGAATACAAGAGGTAGAAGAGAGAATCTCAGGGGGAGAAGATACCATAGAAAACATGAACACAACCATCACAGAGAATGTAAAACTCAAAAAGCTCCTAAACCAAAACAGCCAGGAAATACAAGACACAATGAGAAGATCAAACCTAAGGATAATAGGTATAGATGAGAATAAAGATTCCCATATTAAAGGACCACTAAATATCAACAAAATTTTAGAAGAAAATTTCCCTAACGAAAAGAAAAAGATGCCCATAAAGATACAAGAAGCTTTCAGAACTCCAAATAGGAAGAGAAAAGAAATTCCTCCTGTCACATAGTAGTCAAAATACCAAACATACAAAACAGAGAAAGAATATTAAAAGCAGTAAAGAAAAAAGCTCAATTAACATATGAAGGCAAAACTATGAGAATTACACCAGACTTCTCAACAGAGACTATGAGAGCCAGAAGATCCTGAGAGAATATCATACATATCATGAGAGAACACAAATGCCAGCCCAGGATACTGTATCCAGCAAAACTCTCAATTAAAACACATGGAGAAACAAAGATATTCCATGACAAAACCAAATTCACACAATATCTTCCACAAATACAGCCCTGCAAAAAAATAGTAGATGGAAAACTCAAACACAAGGAGGAAAATTACACCCTAGAAAAAGCAAGAAAGTAATCTTTCAACAAACCCAAAAGAAGAGATGCTCACAAACATAATTCCACCTCTAATAACAAAAATAAACAGGAAACATCAAACATTGTTTCCTAATATCTCTCAACATCAATGAACTCAATTACCCATAGGCAACAAACAGAATGGAAACACAAAGAGAACCCAGCATTTTTATGCATATAGGAAACAAACCTCAGTGACAAAAACAGACACTGCTTCAGAGTAAAAGGCTAGAAAACAACTTTCCAAGCAAATAGTCCCAAGAAACAAGTTGGAGTAGCCATTCTAAATCGAATAAAGTAGACTTTTTACCAAAAGTTATCAAAAAAGATAAAGAAGGAAACATGTTCCTCAATGGAAAAACCCATCAAGATGAAACAGTCAATCCTGAATAACTGCTCCAAATGCAAGGGCACCTACATTCATGAAAGAAACCTTACTAAAGCTCAAAGCACACATTAATAATAGGAGACTTCAAAACCCCACTTTCATGATGGAAACAGAAATTAAACGGAGACATAGAGAAACTAACATTTATGAACGAAATGGATTTAACAGATATTTAAAGAAGATTTCATCCAAAAACAAAAGAATATGACTTCTTCTCAGAACCTCATTGTACCTTCTTCATAACTGACCATATAATTGGTTAGAAAACAGACCTCAATAGATGCAAGAAGATTGAAAAAATCCCATGTATCCTATCACATCACCACGCAATAAGTCTGGTCTTTAATAACAACAAAAACAACAGAAACCCCAAATACACATGGAAAGTTGAACAGAGCACTACTCAATGATAATTTAGTCAAGGAAGAAATATCAATGAATTTAAAGTTTTTAGAATTTAACAAAAATTAAGGCAAAACATACACAAACTGATGGGACACAATGTAAGCAGTGCTAAGAGCAAAACTGAGGGATACAGGGATGGTTCAATATATGGAAATCCATCAATGTAATCCACTATGGAAAAATCTCAAAGAAAAAAGAATCACGTGATAATCTAGATACTGAGAAAGCACTTGACAAAATTCAACATCCTTTCATGTAAAAAGTATTGGATAGATCAGGAAGTCAAGGCCCACATGTAAACATGGTAAAAGCAATATACCCCTAACTGGTAGCCAACATCAAACTAAATGGAGAAAAACTTGAAGCCATCCCACTAAAATCAAGGACTAAACAAGGCTGCCCACTCTCTCCCTACTTAGTCAATAGAATATTTGAAGTCCTAGCCGGAGCAATCAGACAACAAAAGGAGATCAAAGGGATACAAATTGGAAAGGAAGAAGTCAAAATATCACTATTAACGTATGTTATGATAGTATATATAGTGAACCAAAATGTCCACAAGCGAACTACTAAGCCTGATAAACAATTTCAGAAAAATGGCTGGATATAAAATTAACTCCAATAAATCAGTAACCTTCCTCTACTCAAAAGATAAACAGGGTGCAAAAAAAAATTAGAAAAAGAACACTATCTTAGTTAGGTTTTTATTGCTGTGAACAGGCACCATGACCAATGTAAGTTTTACAAAGCACAGCATTTAATTGGGGCTGGCTTACAGGTTCAGAGGTTCAGTCCATTATCTACAAGGCAGGAACATGGCAGCATCCAGGCAGGCATGGCATAGGAGGAGCTGAGTGAAGGAAGCCAGGAACAGACTGAGCATTCCTAGGCAGATAAGAGGAGGGTTTCCAAGCCCACCCCCACAGTGACACTCTTCCTCCCATAATACCACATCTTCTAATAGTGACTCTCCCTGGGCCAAGCACATATAAACCATCACATACCACTCCTGGCCTCCATAGGCTTGTTTAAACACATAAGTCTATGAAGGCCATTCGTAAGATTAGCATAATAAAAATTACATTTAGTTTAACTACTAAAGTCCCAGTAGTCTGTAGCAGTATCAACAATGTTAAAAATCCAAAGTTCAAAGTCTCTTCCAAGATACAATTAACTGTAATCGCTGAATTAAGACAGGCAACCAGCTGTGCAAACTTCAAACTCTGTGATCACCATGTCTGATGTCAAAAGTGGTCTTCAGATCTTCAACTCCTTTTTCATCTTTGTTGACTACAATTTCTTTCTCCTGAACTGGTTCCACTCCATGATAGCAGCTTTCTTCGGCAGATAGCCCTTGACTCTGGCATTTTTAACATCTTTGGGTCTCCAAGGCAGCTTCAATATCTGGGCTCTACCTATGATCTTCCAAAGGGCTGGCTTCACTTCTCCAGCTCTGTCCTCTGTAGCAGTTTAACTTCAGGTTGATCCACTCTACACTGTTGCTATCAGTCTTGGTGATCATCCTGTGGTACTGGCATCTCAAATACACTGAGGTCTTCCATTGCATCTAGGCTTCACCAATGACCTCTTCTAGGTTCTCTTCATGGTGCCAAGTCCCAACTCCTTTGCCTGATCCCTTTAGTCCTGGGCCATCCATTTCAAACTTCACCAACGGCCTTCCATGGCCTCTTACACTGCCCAGCCTCAGCTAATCTTCATGACCCCTTCATGCCCTCAAAACCAGTACCACATGCATGACTCTTACATATTACACATTACCTAGACCAGCCGCAGCAGGAGGTACAAACTTATCATCTCTGGAACACAACTCTCAGAAAACACTTGCCAGAATATTTCACCTCAGTGGTGCTGATCTCTTTCTTAGCTCCAGCTAACCAGCATCAGTTGTCCCAGTAGTCTCCTTCACCTCTTGAATATAAAGCCAGAGACATATGGCTGAAGCTGCCGAGTTCTGCTGCTTTCAGGAGCTGGAACATGACCCCTTTGTTCTATTACATCTCGAACTCCTTCACTGCCTAAAAGCTTTGTTGTCATAGATTTTGCTCTGTAGATTGGCCTTGAATTTAGAAATCTGTATGCCTGTCTCCTGGGAATAAAGGTGTGTACATAGTTGCCTGGTGGGATATTGCCCTGAGGTCATTACTTCCTTAATTCAATTTAATATCCTTGAACACAGGATTTAGCTTCATTTCGCTTCCAGGCATCCCTTTAATACTTGAACCATATATTTTGTATTTTTCCTTTTTCAACTTCCCTTTTTTCATTAGACTTAAGCAGAGAACAAACTCTATGGTGGGTGTTTCTGAGACTTCTTTTGTCAGTGAAATTAATCTGAGTCTTTTCACCTTAGTCTCAGGCAGACTCTTCAGACAAGGGTAAAAGCCTCAATACTCTTCACTAAAATACCACAAAAGTAGTCTTTACAGCGCACACCGCAATTTTTCTCCTCAAATTTCCTGGGCCAGGCCTGCACAATTCAAATTAGTCTCAGTAGCAAAGACTTCTGAATTCCTATTTAGAGAGCCCATGAAGCTACATTTGGAGCATCATACTGCTTTCCAAAGTCTACATTCTTCCAATCAAAAGCAGGATTAGGCCTATCACAACAATACCCCACTTCTAGTACCAAATTTTGTCTTAGTTAGGGTTTTATTGCTGTGAAGAGACACCATGACCAATGTAAGTATAAAGGACAACATTTAATTGGGACTGGCTTACAGGTTAAGAGGTTCAGTCCATTATCAAGGTGGGACCATGGCAGCATCCTGGCATGCCTGGTGCAGGAGGAGTTGAGTTCTACATCTTCATGTGAAGAAAGTCAGGGATAGAGTAAGCATTCCAAGGCAGCAAGAAGGAGGGTCTCCAAGTCTACTCCTACAGTGACACACTTCCTTCCACAATGCCACATCTTCTAATAGTGACACTCTGGGCCAAGCATGTGTAAACCATCACATACACCCTTTACAATAGTCACAAATAACATAAAATACCTCAGTGATGCTCTAATCAAGCAAGTGAAATATCTGTATAGCAAGAACGTCAAGTCTCTGAAGAAAGAAATTGAAGAAGATCTCAGATGACAGAAAGATCTCCCATGTTTTTGGATTGTCAGGATTGATATAGTAAAAATAGCCATTTTGCCAAAAGCAATCTCCAGATTCATGCAGTCTCCATTAAATTTCAAACTCAATTATTCCTGGAGTTAGAAAGAGAAATTTGCAAATTCATTCAGAATAACAAACAAAACAAAACAAAACAAAAAACAAAAAAATAAAAATAAACTAGGAAAGTGAAAACTATACTCAACAATGAAAGAACTTCTGTGGGAATCAGTCTCCCTGACCTCAAGGTATATTATACAGCAACAGTGATAAAAACTGAATGGTATTGGAACAGAGACAGACAGGTAGATCAATGAAATGGAACTAAAGACCCAGGAAATGAACCCACACACCTAGGGTCATTTGATATTTGACAAAGGAACTAAACCTATCCAGTGGAAAAAAGCATTTTCAACAAAGGGAACTGGTTCAGCTGGTGTTTGGTATGTTGAAGAATGCAAGTTGATCCATTCTTTTTGCCTTGTATAAAGCTCAACTCCAAAGGATCAAGGACCTCCACATAAAACTAGACACACTCAATGTAATAGGAGAAAAAATGAGGAAGATCCTCAAACACACGGACACTGGGGAAAATTTCCTGAACAAAACACTAATGACTTATGTTCTAAGGTCAAGAATTGACAAATGAGACTTCATAAAATTGTAATGCTTCTGGAAGGCAAAGGACACTGTCACTAGAACAAAACAGCAACGAACAGATTGGGAAAAGATCTTTACCAATCCTACAACTGATAGAGCCCTAATATCCAAGATGTATATAAAGGACTCAAGAAGGTAGACTCCAGAGAATCAAATAATCTTATTAAAAATGGGGTACAGAGGGGTTGGGGATTTAGCTCAGTGGTAGAGCACTTGCCTAGGAAGCGCAAGGCCCTGGGTTCGGTCCCCAGCTCCGAAAAAAAGAACCAAAAAAAAAAAATGGGGTACAGAGCTAAACAAAGAATTCTCAACTGAGGAATTTTGAATGACTGAGAAGTGCCTAAAGAAATGTTCAACACCTTTAGTCATCCAGGAAATGCAAATCAAATCAAACCTGAGATTCTACCTCATCCAGTCAGAATGACAAAAAACAAACAAACAAACAAACAAAAAACCTCAAGTGAAAAAAGATGATGGTGAACATGTGAGAAAGAGGAACACTCCTCCAATGCTCCATTGTTGGAGGAGGATTGGAAGCTGGTATAACCACTGTGTTAATCAGTCTTGATTTTTCTCAGAAAATTGGGCATAGTACTACCTTAGGACCCATAGCACTACCTGAGGACCAGACTATACCACTCCTGGGCATATGGGAATGATCCTCCAGCATATAATAAGGATGCATGTTCCACTATGTTCATAGCAGCCATATTTATAATACCCAGAAGCTGAAAAGAAGCCAGATGTTCTTCAACAGAGGTATGGATACAGAAAATGTGGCACATCTACACAATTGAGTACTACTCAGTTGTTAAAAACATAAAATTCATAGGCAAATGGATGGAACTAGAAAATATCATCCATAGTGAGGTAACCCAATCACAAAAAACACTCAGTATGCACTCGCTGATAAGTGGATATTAGCCCCAAAGCTGGAATTACCCAAGATACCATCCATACAAGACAGGAAGCTCAAGAAGATGGGTGAACAAAGTGTGCACGCTTCCTTCCTTCTTTATTGTAGGAAGAAAAATATTCACAGGAGGAGATATGGAGACAAAATTTGGGTCAGAGACTGAAGGAATGGCTATTCAAAGCCTGCCCCACCTGGAGATCCAGTCTATATACATACAGTCACCAATATCAGACAATATTGCTGATGCCAAGAAGTGATAGAAGTCTGATATAGCTGACTCATTCCTGCCAGAGCATGACAAACAAACAGGTAATGCTAGTAGGAAGCCATGTAAATGAGATCAGTATCCCTGTTGGAGGAGTTAGAGAAGAAATTGAAAGAGCTGAAGGGGCTTGCAACTTCATAAGAACAACAAGACCAGCCAACCAGAACTTCCAAGGACTAAACCACTACTCAAAGAGTACACATTGAGAGACCCATGGCTCCAGCAGCATATGTAGAAGAGGATGCCCTTGTTGGGCACCAATTGGGGGAGAAGTCCTTGGTTCTGTCAAAGCTGGAACTCCCAGTATAGTGTAATGTCAAGTTGTGGAGACAGGAAGGGGTGGATGACTGGGTTGGGGCACAACCTCATCGAAGAAGGGGAAGAGAGGATAGTATAGCAGGTTTATGGATGCAAAATCAGGAAAGGGAATAACATTACAAATGTAAATAAAACAAAAAGCTAATTTTTTTGAAAAAAGAAGGTTGAGAATGACAAAAGGAGAAGAAGAAGAACAAGAAGGAGGAGAAGAAGAAGGAAAAGGAAAAAAAGAAGGAAAAGGAGAAGCTGAGGAGGAATGTTACCCCATAGGAAGACCACCAATCTTAACTAAACTTTACCCACAAGATTTCTATAACACTAAGCTACCAACCAAGCAACCTACACTACACTAGCTTATATGAGGTTCTTGTCACATACATAGTGGAAGACTGCCTTGTCTAGCCTCAGAGAGTGAAGAAGCACCTAACCCTCAAGAGGCTTAAAGTTCCAGAGTATGAAGATCTTCTGTTGCGGTGGTGTGGGGGTGTGGTGGGAACATCCTCTTGGAGATTCAGGAGGAGCTACGAGATGAGGAACTCTTGGAGGGTGAACTGCAATGGGAATAAGAAGTATAGTATAAAAAAGATTAAAGAATAATATAATAATAATCATAATAATTGACACTCATTTAAAAGTTTTTACAATAATCAAATGTCACACTAAATATTTTATGCCCAGAATTTTAAAGAAGAGAAAGAAATTTAAAACACACACACTACCATGATCAACATAAGAATAATGGAAATTAAAAACATTGGTTATTAATATTTCTCAACATCAATGGTTTCAATTCCCCCATAAAAAGATACATGCTAACAGAGTGGATGTGAAACAGGATCCATCATGTTTCTTTGCAAATAAGAAATGGACCTTAATATTAAACAAAGATGTTACCTTAGAGGTAAAGACTGGAGAAATATTTTCCAAGCAATGGAACACAAGAATCAAGCTGGTGTAGACATTCTATTATCCGACAAAATAGAGGTGAACCAAAATTCATCAAAAAAAGACACTTCATAATCACCAAAGGAAAAAAACACCACGATGACTTCTTTTTTTTCATCTTTATTAACTTGAGTATTTCTTATTTACGTTTCGATTGTTATTCCCCTTCACAGTTTCCAGGCAAACATGCCCTTAACCCCTCCCGCTCCCCTTCTACATAGGCTTCCCCTCGCCATCCTCCCACCATTACCACCCTCCCCCAAACAATCACGTTGACTAGGTGTTCAGTCTTGGCAGGACCAAGGGCTTCCCCTTCCACTGGTGTTCTTACTAGGCTATTCATTGCTACCTATGAGGTTGGAGCCCAGGATCAGTCCATGTATAGTCTTTGGATTGTGACTTTGTCACTGGAGGCTCTGGTTGGTTGGCATTGTTGTTCATATGGGGTCTCAAGCCCTTCAAGCTCTTCGAGTCCTTTCTCTGATTCCTTCAATGGGGGTCCCATTCTCAGTTCAGTGGTTTGCTGCTGGACTTCACCTATGTATTTGCTGTATTCTCTGTTCAGGAGAGATCTACATCCGGTTCCTGTCGGACTGAACTTCTTTGCTTCATCCATCTTATCTAGTTTGGTGGCTGTATATATATGGGCCACATGTGGGGCAGGCTCTGAATGGGTGTTCCTTCTGCCTCTGTTCTAAACTTTGCCTCCCTATTCCCTCCCAAGGGTATTCTTGTTCCCCTTTTAAAGAAGGAGTGAAGCATTCGCATTTTGGTCATCCTTCATGAGTTTCATGTGTTCTGTGCATCTAGGGTAATTCAAGCATTTGGGCTAATGGATGCTTATCAATGAGTGCATACCATGTGTGTTTTTCTGGGATTGGGTTACCTCACACAGGATGATGTTTTCCAGTTCCCTCCATTTGCCTATGAATTTCATAAAGTCATTGTTTTTGATAGCTGAGTAATATTCCACTGTGTAGATGTACCATATTTTCTGTTTCATTTCCTCCATTGAAGGGCATCTGGGTTCTTTCCAGCTTCTGGCTATTATAAATAAGGCTACTGTGAGCATAGTGGAGCACAGGTCTTTGTTATATGTTGGGGCATCTTTTGGGGATATGCTCAAGAGAAGTATAGCTGGGTCCTCAGGCAGTTCAATATCCAATTTTCTGAGGAACCTCCAGACTGATTTCCAGAATGGTTTTACTGTCTGCAATCCCACCAACAATGGAGGAGTGTTCCTCTTTCTTCACATCCTCACCTGCATTTGCAGTCACCTGAGTTTTTGATCTTAGCCATTCTTACTGGTGTGAGGTGAAATCTCAGGGTTGTTTTGATTTGCATTTTCCTTATGGCTAAAGATGTTGAACATTTCATTAGGTATTTCTCAGCCATTTGGCATTCCTCATTTATTTATTGTTCAGCTCTCAACACCATTTTTAATACGGTTTTTGTCTCCCTGCAGTCTAACTTCTTGAGTTCTTTGTATATGTTGAATATAAGCCCTCTATCTGTTGTAGGATTTGAAAAGATCTTTTCCCAATCTGTTGCTTTTTGTTTTGTCTGAACAACAGTGTCCTTTGCCTTAAAGAAGCTTTGCAGTTTTAAGAGATCCCATTTGTCGATTCTTGATCTTAGAGCATAAGCCATTGGTGTTTTGTTCAGGAAATTTTCTCCAGTGCCCATGTGTTCGAGATGCTTCCCCACTTTTTCTTCTATTAGTTTGAGTGTATCTGGTTTGATGTGGAGGTCCTTGATCCACTTGAACTTAAGTTTTGTACAGGGTGATAAGCATGGATGATCTCCAGCTGAAACACCACCATGTGCTGAAAATGCTATCTTTTTTTCTATTGGATGGTTTTGGATCCTTTGTCAAAAATCAAATGACCACAGGTGTGTGGGTTCAATTCTGGATCTTCATTTCTATTCCACTAGTCTATCTGCCTGTCTCTGTACCAATACCATGCAGTTTTTATCACTATTGCTCTGTAATACTGCTTGAGTTCAGGAATAGTGATTCCCTGGCATTCCTTTTATTGTTGAGAATCGTTTTAGCTATCCTGGGTTTTTTGTTATACCAGATGAATTTGCAAATTGTTCTTTCTAACTCTCTGAAGAATTGGATTTGTATTTTGATGGGAATTGCATTGAATCTGTAGATCGCTTTTGGAAAAATGGCCATTTTTACTATATTAATCCTGCCAATCCATGACCATGGGAGATCTTTCTATCTTCTGAGGTCATCTTCAATTTCATTCTTAAGAGGCTTGAAGTTCCTATCATATAGATCTTTTATTTCCTTGGTTAAATTCACACCGAGGTATTTTATATTATTTGGGACAATTATGAAGGGTATCGTTTCCCTAATTTCTTTCTTGGCTTGTTTCTCTTTTGTGGAGAGACGGCTACTGATTGATTGAGTTAATTTTATAGCCAGCCACCTTGCTGAAGTTGTTTATCAGGTTTAGTAGTTCTCTGGTGGAACACTTGGGATCACTGAAATATACTATCATATCATCTGCAGATAGTGATATTTTGACTTCTTCTTTTCAAGTCTGTATCCCTTTGATCTCCTTTTGTTGTCTGATTGCTCTGGCTTGAACTTTTAGAACTATATTGAATAAGTAAGGAGAGAGTGGGCAGCCTTGTCTAGTCCCTGATTTTAGTGGGATTGATTAAAGTTTCTTTCCATTTAGATTAATATTACTGACTGCTTTGCTGTATATGGCTTTTACTATGTTTAGGTATAGGCCTTGAATTCCTTTACTTTCCAGGACTTTTATCATGAAGGGGTGTTCAATTTTGTCAACTGCTTTCTCAGCATCTAATGGAATAATCCTGAGGTTTTTATCTTTCAGTTTATTTATATAGTGGATTATGTTGATGGTTTTCCGTATGTTAAACTGTCCCTCCATGCCTGGGATGAAGCCTACTTGATCATGGTGGATGATTGTTTTGATCTACTCTTGCATTCGGTTTGCCAGAATTTTATTGAGTATTTTTGCGTCGATATTCATAAGGGAAATTGGTCTGAAGTTTTCTTTCTTTGTTGGGTCTTTTTGTGGTTTAGGTATAAGAGTAATGGCTATATAGAAGGAATTCGGTAGTGCTCCATCTTTTTCAATTTTGCGGAATAGTTTGTATAGTATTGGTATGAGGTCTTCTATGAAGGTCTGATAGAATTCAGCACTAAACCCGTCTGGACCTGGGCTCTTCTTGTTAGGGAGACCTTTCATGACTGCTTCTATTCCCGTAGGATTTATGGGGTTATTTAAATGGTTTATCAGTTCCTGATTTAACTTCGGTACCCGGTATATGTCTAGGAAATAGTCCATATCCTGCAGATTTTCAAGTTTTGTTGAATATAAGCTTTTGTAGTAGGAACTGATGATTGAATTTCTTCTGATTCTGTAGTTATGGCCCCCTTTTCATTTCTGATTTTGTTAATTTGGACAAACTCTCTGTGTCCTCTTGTTAGTCTGGCTAAGGCTTTATCTATCTTGTTGATTTTCTCAAAGAACCAACTTTTGGTTCTGTTGATTCTTTCTATGGTCCTTTTTGTTTCTCCTTGGTTGATTTCAGCTGTGTGTTTCATTATTTCCTGCCTTCTACTCCTCCTGAATGTATTTGCTTCTTTTTGTTCTAGAGCTTTTAGGTGTGCTGTCAAGCTGCTTATATATGCTCTCTCCTGTTTCTTTCTGCAGGCACTCAGAGCTATGAGTTTTCCTCATAGCATAGCTTTCATTGTGTCCCATAAGTTTGAGTATGGTGTAAATTCATTTTCATTAAATTCTAAAAAGTCTTTAATTTCTTCCTTGACCTGGTTATCATTGAGTAAAGCATTGTTCAACTTCCATGTATATGTGGGCGTTCTTCCCTTATTGTTATTGAAGACCAGCTCTAGCCCGTGGTGGTCTGATAGGATGCATGGGATCATTTCTACCTTTCTCTATCTGTTGAGGCCTGTTTTATGACCAGCTATATGGTCAATTTTGGAGAAAATACCATGAGTTGGTGAGAAGAAGGTATATGCTTTTGTTTTAGGATAGAATGTTCTATAAATTATCTGTTAAGACCATTTGGTTCACGACTTCTCTTAATCTGTCTATGACTCTGTTTAATTTCTGTTTCCATGATTTGTCCATTGATGAGAGTGGGGTATTAAAATCTCCTACTATTATTTTGTTCGGTCCAATGTGTGTTTTGAGCTTTACTAAGGTTTCTTTTATGTATGTAGATGCCCTTGTATTTGGAGCATAGATATTTAGGATTGAGAGTTCATCTTGGTGGATTTTTCCTTTGATGAATATGAAGTGTCCTTCCTTATCTTTTTTGATGACTTTTGTTTGAAAATCGTTCTTATTCGATATTAGAATGGCTACTCCAGCTTGCTTCTTCAGATCATTTGCTTGTAAAGTTCTTTTCCAGCCTTTCACTCTGACGTAGTGTCTGTCTTTGTCTCTGAGGTGTGTTTCCTGTAGGCAGCAGAAAGCAGGGTCCTCATTGCTTATCTAGTTTGTTAATCTATGTCCTTTTATTGGGGAATTGAGTCCATTGATGTTGAGAGATATTAAAGAATAGTGATTATTGCTTCCTGTTATATTCATATTTGTGTGTGAGATTATGTTTGTGTACTTTTCTTCTCTTTGCTTTGTTGCCAAGACGATTAGTTTCTTGCTTTTTCTAGGGTGTATCTTGCCTCCTTATGTTGGGCTTTACCATTTGTTATCCTTTGTAGGGCTGGATTTGTAGAAAAATATTGTGTAAATTTGGTTTTGTCCTGGAATACCTTGGTTTCTCCATCTATGTTAATTGAGAGTTTTGCAGGATGCAGTAACCTGAGCTGGCATTTGTGTTTTCTTAGGGTCTGTATGACATCTGTCCAGGATCTTCTGGCTTTCAAAGTCTCTGGTGAGAAATATGGTGTGATTCTTATAGGTCTGCCTTTATATGTTACTTGAACTTTTTCCCTTACTGCATTTAATATTCTTTCTTTATTTTGTGCATTTGGTGTTTTGACTATTATGTGACCAGAGGATTTTCTTTTCTGGTCTAATCTATTTGGAGTTCTGTAGGCTTCTTGTATGTTTATGGGCATCTCTTTCTTTAGGTTAGGGAAATTTTCTTCTATGATTTTATTGAAGATATTTACTGGACTTTTGAGCTGGAAGTCTTCACTCTCTTCTATACCTATTTTCCTTAGGTTTGATCTTCTCATTGAGTCCTGGATTTCCTGTATGTTTTGGACCAGTTGCTTTTTCCATTTTACATTATCTTTGACCGTTGTGTCAATGTTTTCTATGGAATCTTCTTCTCCTTAGATTCTCTCTTCTATTTCTTGTATTAGGTTGGTGATCCTTGTATCTTAGGCTCCTTGTCTCTTCCTTTGGTTTTCTATATCCAGGGTTGTTTCCCTTTGTGCTTTCTTTATTGTTTCTATTTCCATTTTTAATTCTCTCACCTGTTTGATTGTGTTTTCCTGTTTGATTGAGTTCTTTCTGGGATTTTTTGATTCCTCTCTATAGGCTTCTACTTTTTTATTTAAGTTTATTTCTCTAAGGGAGTTCTTTATATCTTTCTCGAAGTCCTCCAGTATCATGACAAAATGTGATTTTAAATCTAGATCTTGCTTTTCTGGTGTGTTTGGATATTCAGAGTTTGCCTTGATGTGAGAATTGGGCTCTGATGATGCCATGTAGTGTTGGTTTCTGTTGCTTGGGTTCCTGCGCTTGCCTCTCACCATCAGGTTGTCTCTGGTGTTACCTTATTCTGCTATCTCTGACAGTGATTAGACCTTCCTATAGGCCTGTGTGTCAGGAGTGCTG
Source organism: Rattus rattus (assembly GCF_011064425.1). Classification (NCBI taxonomy): domain Eukaryota; kingdom Metazoa; phylum Chordata; class Mammalia; order Rodentia; family Muridae; genus Rattus; species Rattus rattus. Next base: position 62,971,369 of record NC_046154.1, read on the forward strand.
TAGACCTGTGTTCCTGTATTCTTTCAGCCAGTTGTTGGAACAGAGTGTTCTGCTTTCGAGCGTGTAGTCTTTCCTGCCTACTGTTTTTCAGCTGTTCCTGTGGGACTCTGTCATGAGTCCACCAGGCAGGTGGCTTGGAACAGAAAAGTTGGTCTTACCTGTCATCCTGAGGCTCAAGTTACTCGTGAGGAGCTGCTTTTGAGCTCTTTTTGAGGGCGGCAACTAGGAGGGCCTGGGCTGCATTTTCCAGGAGCCCCTGTGCACCCGGATCCCAGATGGAGTTAGGTGTTTTTCTCTGGAGTCAGAAATGTGGGCAAAGTGTAGTCTCTTCTGGCCTCCCAGGGGTGTCTGCCCCTCTGAAGGTTTACCTCTCCCTCCCATGGGATTTGAGTGCAGAGAGCTGTTGATTGGTCCCTTCAAGTCTGGGCGGTTGTCTGGACTGCGGGGACCTGCTGCTCCAGTGCCCCTGTCTTCCATTTCCCAGAGGCCCTATACACTTTCCTCTTGTGCCAGGGATGTAGGCAGGGATGGGCAGTATTGGTGGTCTCTTCAACTCTGAAATCTTAGGAGTGCCCACCTGTCGGTGGTGTGAGCTCTCTCTCACGAGGGGTTTGGGAGCAGGTCGCTGTGGGCCAGGATCAGCGAGGTTCGGGCCCATGATGACTTCTTGGTTTTGAATATCTATCCCCAAATACAGAGGCACCCACATATATAAAAATTAAAAAAGTACTAAAGTTTCAATCACACATCAAAACCCATATATTTTAGATTTCAACATCTGACTCTCAACAATGGACCGGTTATACAGACAGAAATTAAGCAAAAATAATGGAACTAATGGAAATTATGACTCAAATGGCCATAAAAGATATCTATAAAACATTTCAACAAATAAAAATAATATACTTTCTTTTCAGCACCTCACAGAACATCTCTCTTCATATCTAGGAGATTCTAAGTAATCTTGTGTACCTTATCAGGCCAACATGAATTAAAGCTAGGTTTCAACAAGAGAAACAACAGACAACACATGTATAGAAAATTAATAACTCTCTTCTCAATGACCTTTGGGTCATGAATGAAATAAATAAAGAGAAAAATACAGACTTTCTAGGACTCAATGAAAATGAATGCACTACATTTCCAAATATATGGGATACAATGAAAGCAGCACTAAAAATAAAGTCCGTAACACAGTGTCTTCATATAGTAATTAATAATATCTCACACTAGAGACTTAACAGCATACATGAAAATTCTAGAACAAAATGAAGTAAGTACAAGACAATTAGACGGGAGGAAATAAGAAAACTTAAGGCTAAAACCAGTAAAATCATAACAAAAAGTATAATACAACAGATCAGTGAGACAACAAGATAGTTCTTTGAAAAAATCAACAAGATAGACCCTTAGCCAAACTCAAAGGCAGAGAGGTGCTATCCAACGTAACAAAATCAGAAATGAATTGAGGGAAATAACAACTGACATGGGAAAATCAAAGAATCATTAGGTCCTATGATAAATGGAATCAAATTGAAGACCCTGAAATGACCCCAGAACCCTATGCATATTTGTTGTTTGACAAAGAAGGAAAAACAATACAATGGTAAAAGGAATGAAGCTTCAACAAATTATGCTGGTCTAACTGGATGTCTATATGGAGAAGAATGCACGTAGATCTATATCTATCACTCTACACAAAACTCAAATCCAAATAGATCAAAGACCTCAACAAAAACCAGATACACTAAATCTAGAAAGTGGGGGGATAGCTTGAACTCATTAGTACAGGAGACAAATTGTGAAAAGAACACCAATGGCTCAGGCTATAGGATAAACCATCGAGATCTCAAGAAATTGAAATGCTTCTATAAGGTAAAGGACACTGTCAATATGAAAAAACGACAGCCTACAGATTGGGAAAGTATCTCCATCATCCTTACACCTGACAGAGGGCTAAAATCCAAAACGTATGAAGAATTTAAGAAATTAATAATCCAAATAACCCAATTTTAAAACGGGGAGCCAAAATAGAGAATTTTCAACAGAGGACTCTCAAAAGACAGAAAAGCACTTTAAAAACTATCTTGCCTCCGTAGTAATCAGAGAAATGCAAATCAAAATGATTATACCAGTAAGAAGGGCTAAGGTCAAAAACTCAAGTGATAGCACATGTTAGGGAGGATGTGGAGCAAGTGGAACACTCCTCCACTGACTAAGCACGCTGCAAATTAATCTAACAGTTTCTCAAAAATCTGGGAACATTTCTATCCCATGATCCACCTGTCCCACTCCTTGGCATATACCTAAAAGTAGTGCTATTCTATCACAGGGAAACTTGCTCAACAACTATTCAAAGTTAATATCGTCTTCGTTTGCAACAGCCAGAAATTGAAAATAGTTTAAATGTCCTGAAGTAAAGAATGGATAAAGGAAATGTGGTACATGTATACAGTGGAATACTATTCAGCTATGAAAAGAAGATATCATAAATTTTGATGGCAAATGAGAATATCATCCTGAGTGTGGTAACCCAGTCCCAAAACGACAGGTATGATATGTATTAACTTATAAATGGATATTAGCTGTAATGTACAGAACACCCAAACTACACTCCACAAAGCAAAAGAAGCTAAACAAGAGGGAAGGTCCAAATAAGAAGGCTTGAAACTCACATCAAAGTGGAAATAAAATAGTCATAGGAAGCATGTAGAGGAAGGGACCTCAGTGGTAGAGGGGACCAGGAGGAGAATGTACATTTCAGGATCAGATGATGGGAGAGGTAGGAGAGAGGGCCAGTGGACCAGGGGAGTGATCTGCAGCTGATGGGAGTCAGGGGAGCATCTCAAAGATGTGTCGGAGACCTGAGAAGGAGATGCTCCTAAGGAATCAATGTGGTGACTTCAGTTGAGACTCACAGCAGTGGGGATATGGAACCTGAAGAGGCCATCTCCTGTTAGCAGTCAAGAACACAATTAGACCAATATGGACACCTATCAACCCACAAAACTTTGACTGAAAGTTTATCCTGTTTACAATAAACGCAGAAACATGGAATGGAGCAGAGATAAGGGAATGGCTAACCAATGACCAGCCCTAATTGAGACCCATCCAATGGGTATGCACCATTAATGATACTCTATTATGCTGGTAGACATAAGCCTAGCATGACCATTCCCTGAGAAGCTCCATGCAGCAGCTGACCACAACAGATGCAGAGACCCACATCAAGTGGATAGAACTCAGAGAATCTTAATGAAGAGTTGAAAGGGAGGACTGAAGGTACTGAAGGGATAGGAACTTCACAGGAAGACCAAGAAAGTTAACTAACTTGAAGGATCTCAGAGATTGAACCACAAACCTGAGTATCATGGGTTAGACCTAGACTTCCTCCACATATGTAGTAGACATGCTCCTCAGCCTTCTTGTGGATTCCCCAACAACTAAAGTAGTAAGTAACCTTAAAACAATTGCATCTCTGTGGAATATACACCCTGAAATGAAAATGTTTCTCAGTGGATAAAACTTAGAAAGTTAAATCAAGATCACATAAACAATATAAATAGATATATAACCCGTAAAGGAATAAAAGCAATCATTAAAACTCTCTTAACTCCCTACCCCTACCCCCAAAAAGTCCAGATATAGATGATTTTAGCCCAGAATTCTACAAGACTTTCAAATAAGAGCTAACACCAATATTCCTCAAATTGTTACACAAAATAAAAATAGAAGGAACATTGCCAAACTCATTCTAACAGGCCACAGTCACCTTGATACCTAAAGTGCACAAATACTCAACTAAGAAAGAGAATTTCAGAACAGTTTTCCTTAGGAACACTGATGCAAAAATACTAAAAAAAAAAAAAATACTCAAAAAACCAAATCCAGTAACAAATAAAACATATCATCTACTATGATCAAATAGGTTTCATCATAGGTTGCAGGGATGATTCAGCATATGAAAGCCCATCAATGTAACCCACCCTGTAAAATAAGCTGAATGAGAAAAAGAACACACAATCATCTCATTAGATGTTGAAAAAAATCTTTGACAAAACCCAACACTATTTAACAATAAAAGTCTTGCATACATCAGCGATATAAGGCCCATACCTAAACATAATAAAGGCAATACAGAAAGATAATGGCTTTGATAATAACATCAAATTTAATGGAGAGAAACATAAAGCCACTCCACTAAAACAAAACAAGTCTGCTCAATATTATATGTGAAGTTTTAGAGCAATAAGACTACTAAAAGAGGTCAAGGGAATACAAACTGGAAAGGAAGAAGTAAAAAGTATTGCTATTAACAATATGATAGTGTATTTGTTACCCCAAAAGTTCTACCAGAGAAATCTTACAGCTAATAAACACCTTCAGCAAAGTGACAGGATACAAAATGAACTAAGAAAACAAACACACACACACACACCCAAAAAACAAACAAACAAACAAACAAACAAAAAATTGTAGTCCTCCTACATACAATCAGTAAATGGGCTTCAAAAGAAATTAGAAAAACAACACACTTCACAATAGCTAAACACAAAATATTTTGGCAAAACTCTAATGAACCAGATAAAAACCTCTATGACAAGAACTTCAAGCTTTTGAAGAAAGAAATTATAGAAATTACCAGAAGATGGAAAGATCTCCCATGCTCATGGACCAGTAGGATTAGCATAGATAAATATCCAATTAAAAAAAAGCAATTTAAACCTCAATGTATTTCTCATAAAAATTCTAAAACAATTATTTACAGACCTTGGGAGAACAACACTCTATTTCATATGGAAAAACAAAAACACAAGTTATTTAAAACAATTCTGTACGAAAAAGGGCTTCTGAATGTATCACCATCCTCAATTTCAAACTGCTAACAGAGCAATAATATTAAAACCCAGACAGTTTTCATCATGATTAATCTGTAATACAGCTTCAGGTCACGGATGGTGATTCCCCCAGAAGTTCTTTTATTGTTGAGAATGGTTTTTCTGATCCTGTCTTTTTTTTTTTTAATTACAAATGAATTTGCCTATTGTTCTTTCTAACTCTATGAAGAATTGAGTTTAAATTTTGATGGGGGCTGCAGTGAATCTGTAGATTGTTTTCAGCAAAATAGTCATAGATGGAAGACTGAGGGAACAAAATATTCATAAGAGGAAATACAAGGACAAAGAGTGGAGTAGAGACTGAAGGAAAGACCATCCAGAAACTGTCCCACCTGGAGATCCATCTCATATGCAGTCAACAAACCCACTCACTACTGCAGATGCCATTAAGTGCTTGCTGGCAGGAGCCTGATATGGATGTCAACTGAGGCTCTCCCAAAGCCTTACTGATACAGATGAGGATGCTTGTAGCTAACCATCAGGCTGAGCAGGACGACCCCAATGGAGGAGTTAGACAATGGACTGAAGGAGCTGAAGGGGTTTGCAACCACCTAGGAAGAACAACAATATCAACCAAACAGACCTCCCAGAGCTCCCAGGGACTAAACAACCAATCAAAGAGTACACATGGTGGGGGTGGGGGGGTGGGACACGTGACTCCAGCCGCATATGGACAGAGGATGGCATTGTCTGGCATCAATAGGAGGGGAAGCCCTTGGTCCTGTAAAGGTTCATTGCTCTGATGTAGGGAATGACAGGTTGTTGAAGTGGGAGTGAGTGGGTGGGAATGAGAACATACTCATAGAAGCAGGGGGAGGGGGAGGGGCTATGGGAGAGAGGAGAAAGGGTATAACATTTGAAATGAAACTACATAAAATATCCAAGAAAAATAAAATTATAAAAAAGAGAGATGCAAAATAAATATTTTTTAAAAATGTAATCTAAACACATAATTAAAACAAAATAAAGAAATGTATTTTATTTTTGTTTTGCCCTTTTAATTCTTAGGAAATTTGCTTTTGAGCTTGTTTTCTTTTGTTACTTTAAAAATACAATAGCAGGAAATTACTCGGCAAAGGAGCTTCCTATTTTGACCCAATAAACAGTGGACTGTGTTCTTCATGTGTTCTTTTTTTTTTCTTTAAGAGTTTTGATTCTATTGTAAATAAAATTCATTTTTTATTTTGCCAGCTAAAATGTTATTGCTGATGAATACAGTTCTTTTCCTTTCCTTTCACTGAAAATTTTCTTTTTATTTACACAGTGAATTTTATTTTTTATTGGATTTTTTTTATTTATTTACATTTCAAATGTTATCCCCTTTCCCGGTTTCCCATCCAAAAGCCTGCTATCCCATTTCCCTTTCTGCCTTCTATGAGAGTGCTCTCCGTCCCCAACCACCCACCACTTTCCTTCTACCAGCCCTGATATTCCCCTACACTGGGGTACAGCCTTGGCAAGAACAAGGACCACTCTGCCCATTAGTGCCCAACAAGGTCATCCTCTGCTACAAATGCACCTGAAGCCTTGGGTCTGTCCATGCATACTTTTGGGTGTGATGGGCGGTTTAGTCCTAGGATACTCTGGTTGGTTGTTATTGTTCTTATGGCGTTTCAAGCCCCTTCAGTGCTTTCATTCCATTCTATACCTCCTTCAATGGGGACCCCATTCTCAGTACAATGATTGGACGCTAGCATTGCTCTCTGTATTTGTCATGCTCTGGCAGAGCCTATCAGGAGACAGCTATATCAGACTCCTTTCAAAATGCACTTCTTGGCATCAGCAATATTGTCTGGGTTTGGTGACTGTATGGGTATGGGCTAGTTCCCAAGGTGGGGCAGGCATTGTATAGCCATTCCATCAATCTCTGCTTCAAACTTTGTCTCCATATCTCCTCCTATGAATATTTTTGATCCTGCTTCTAAGAAGGACTGGAGCATCTGCACTTTGGTCATCCTTCTTGAGCATCATGTGGTCTGTGGATTGTATCTTGGGTAATCTGAGCTTTGTGGCTATTATCCACTTATCATTGAGTGCATACAATGTGTGTTTTATTGTGATTGGATTACCTCATTCAGGATATTTTCTAGTTCCATCCGTTTGAGTATGAATTTCATGAAGTCTACCACATTTTCTGTATCCATCCATCTGTTGAAGGACATCTGGGTTCTTTTCACCTTCAGACTTTTATAAATAAAAATGCTATAAACTTGGTGGAGCATGTGTTCTTGCTGGAACATCTTTTGGGTATATACTCAGGAGTGGTATAGCTGGATGCTCAGCTAGTACTATATAATATTTTCTCAAAAATTTCTAGAGTGATATCTGAAGTTGTTATACCAGCTTCCAATCCCAACAACAATGGAGGAGTGTCCCCCCTTTTCCATATCCTCATCAGTATCTGTTGTCATCTGAGTATTTGATCTTAGTCACTCTGACAGGCACAGAGGGGAATCTCAGGGTTGTTTTGATTTGCTTTTCTTTGATGACTAAGGATGTTGAACATTAGGTGATTCTCAGACCTCCGATATTCCTCAGTTAAGAATTCTTTGTTTAGCTATGCACCCCAATTTTTAATAGGATTATTAGATTCATTGCAGTCTAACTTCTTGAGTTCCTTGTATATATTGGATATTAGCCCTCTATTATGTAAGACTGGTAAAGATCTTTTCCCAATATGTTGGTGGCTGTTTTGTCCTAATAACAGTGTCCTTGGCCTTACAGAAGATTTGAAATCTTGTGAAGTCCCATTTGTCATTTCTTGAACTTAGAGTATATGCTATTGGTGTTTTATTCAGGAAAATTTCCCCAGTGCCCATGTGTCTAAGGATCTTCTCCACTTTTTCTTCTATTAGTTTGAGTGTATCTAGTTTTATGTAGAGATTCCTGATCCATTTGGAGTTGAGCTTTGTACAGAGCAATGAGAATGGATCAATTTGCATTCTTCAACATGTAGAACACCAGTTGAAACAGCACCATTTATTGAAAATGCTATCATTTTTCCACTGGATGGGTTTAGCTTCTTTGTGAAAGATCAAGTGACCATAGGTATGTGGGTTCATTTTTTGGTCTTCAATTCCATTCCACTGACTTACCTATCTGTACCTGTATGAATACAATACAGTTTTTATCATTATTGCTCTGTAATACAGCTTGAGGCCAGGGATGGTGATTCCCAAAATAGTTCTTTTATTTTTGAGAAAAGTTTTTGCTATCCTAGGGTTTTTGTTATTCCAAATGAATTTGCAAATTGCTCTTTCTAACTCTATGAAGAATAGAGTTGTAATTTTGATGGGCATTATATAAATCTGTAGACTGCTTTTGGCAAGATGACCAATTTTGCATTATTAATCCTGCCAATTCATGAGCATGGGAGATCCTTCCAATTTCTGAGATCTTCTTCAATTTTTTTTCTTCAGAGACTTGAAATTCATGTCATGCAGATCTTTCACTTGCTAGGTTAGATTCACATCAAGGTACTTTTTATTATTTGTAATTCTTGTGAAGGGTGTTGTTTCCCTAATTTATTTCCATGCCTGTTTATCCTTCAAGTAGAGGAAGGCTACTGATTTGTTTGTGTTAAGTTTTGCTAGCCATTTTGCTCAAGTTGTTTATCAGGCCTAGAAGTTCTCTGGTAATATTTTTGGGTTCACTTAATATACTATGATATCTGAAAATAGTGATATTTTGACTTCTTCCATTCCAATTTATATCCCTTTGACCTCCTTTTGTTGTCGAATTGCTCTGTCTAAGACTTAGAGTACTGTAAGGAATAAGTAGGTAGAGAGTGGGCAGCCTAGTCTAGTCCCAGATTTTAATGGGATGGCTTCAAGTTTCTCTCCATTTAGTTTGATGTTAGCTACGGGTTTGCTGTAGATGCTTTTACTATGTTTAGGTATGGGCCTTGATTTCCTGATCTTTCTAAGGCTTTAAACATGGAGGAGTGTCAATTTTTTTAAATGGATGCTCTGCATCTAACGAGATGATCATGTGAGTCTTTTAAAATTTTTTTTTACGTAGTGGACTACACTGATGGATTTCCATATATTGATCCATTCCTGCATCCTGAGGATGAAGCCAACTTGATCATGATGAATGAGAAATTTATTGAGTATTTTTGCACATTGATATTCAAAAGGAAAACTGGTCTGAAGTTCTCTTTCTTTGTTAGATCTTTTTGTAGTTTAGGTATAAGTGTAATTGTGGATTCATAGAAGGAATTGGGTAGTGTTCCTTCTGTATCTATTTTGTGGAATTGTTTGGACATTATTGGTATGATGTCTTCTATGAAAGCTATTAAGGACTTGATAGAATTCTCCACTAAACCAATCTGGTCCTGCGCATTTTTTTCAGATGGGAGAGTTTTAATAAATGCTACTATTTTTGTAGGAGTTAGGGGACAGTTTAGATGGTTTTTCTGATCCTGATTTAACTTTGGTACATAGTACCTGTGTAGAAAATTGTCCATTTCATCCAGATTTTCCAGTTTTGTTGAATATAGGCTCTTGAAGTAGGATATGAATTTTTTATTTCCTCTGATTCTGTTACTAAATCTCCCTTTTCATTTCTGAATTTGTTAATTTAGATATTCTATGTGCCCTATGGTTAGTCTGGCTAAGGGTTTATACTATTTGTTGATTTTCTCAAAGAACCAGCTCCTGGCTTTGTTGATTCTTTTAATACTTCCTTTTGTTTCTCCTTGGTTGGTTTCAGACATGAGTTTGAATATTTCCTGATGTCTACTCCACTTGGTTGTATTTGCCTCTTTTTGTTTTAGAGCTTTTAGATGTGCTGTCAAGGTGCTAAATTATGTTCTCTCCAATTTCCTGTTAGAGGCACTCAGAGCTATGAGTTTTCTTCTTAGTACTACTTTCATTTTTGTCCTATAAGTCTGAGTATGTTATGCCTTCATTGTCATTAAATTTTAAAAACTCTTTAATTTCTTTCTTCATTTCTTCTTTTATTAAATTTTTATTGAGTAGAGCATTAACTTCCATGTGTATTTGGCTTTCTGTTGTTCTTGTTGTTATTGAAGACTAGCATTAGTCTGTGGTGATCTGATAGGATGCAAGGTATTATTTCAATCTCCTTGTATCTATTGAAGCCTGATTTCTGACTGGTTATGTGGTCAATTTGGAGATGGTACCATGAGGTGCTGTTATAGGATAAAATCTTCCATAAATATCTTTTAAATTGGGGTTGGGGATTTAGCTCAGTGGTAGAGCGCTTGCCTAGCAAACGCAAGGCCCTGGGTTCGGTCCCCAGCTCTGAAAAAAAGAAAAAAGAAAAAAAAATATCTTCTAAATTAATTTGTTTCACAACTTCTATTAGTTTCTATATGTCTCTGATTAGTTTCTTTTTCCATTATTCGTCCAGTGATGGGAGGGATTGTTGAAACCATCCACTATTATTTTGTGAGGAATAATATGTGCTTTGAGCTTTAAGGTTTCTTTTATGAATGTAGGTACCCTTGCATTTGGAGCATAGATATTAAGGATGGAGAGTTCATCTTGGTTGATTTCTCCTTTGATGAATATGAAGTGTCCTTCCTTACTTTTTTTTTATAACTTTTGTTTGAATATTAATTGTATTCAATATTAGAATGGCTGTTCTAGCTTGTTTTTTGGGAACATTTGCTTGGAAATTCATTTGCCAGCCTTTTCCTCTGAGGTGTTGTCTGTCTTTATCATTGAGGTGTGTTTCCTATATGCAGCAATATGCTGGGTCCTCTTTATGTATCAAGTCTGTTATTCTATGTCTTTTTGTTGAGGAATTGAGTCCATTGATGTTAAGAGATAGTAAGGAATAGTTATTGTTGTTTCCTGTTATTTTTCTTGTTAGAGCTGCAATTATGTTTATGTTTTTTTTTCTTCTTCAGGGTTTATTGCAAGATTACTTTTTTGCTCTTTTTAGGGTGTAGTTTCTCTCCTTGTGTAAAAGTTTTGAATCTATTGTCTGTTGTAGGGCTGGATTTGTGGAAAGATATTGTGTAAATTTGGTTTTGTCATAGAGTATCTTGGTTTCTCCATCAATGTTAATTGAGAGTTTTGCTGCATATAGGAGCCTGGGCTGGCATTTGTCTTCTCTTAGGGTCTGTATAACATCTGCCCAGGATCTTCTGATTTTCACAGTCTCTGGTGATAAGTCCTATATAATTCTGAAAGGTCTGGCTTTATATATGTTACTTGAATTTTTCCCCTTACTGCTTTTATATTCTTTCTTTGTTTTGTGCCATTGTGTTTTAACTATTATGTGACAGGAAGAATTTCTTTTGTGGTTCAATCTATTTAAAGTTCTGTAGGTTTCTTGTACGATTATGGGCATCTCATTCTTTAGATTAGTGAAGTGTTCTTCTATACTTGTGTTGAAGACATTTATATCCCTTTGAATTGGGAGTTTTCATGCTTTTCTTACCTATTATCCTAATTTTTGACATTCTCGTTATGTCTTACATATCCTGGATATTTTGTTATAGGAGCTCCTTGCATTTTACAGTTTTTTTTATGGTTCTGTCAATGTTCTCTGTGGTATCTTTTGCCCCAGAGATTCTTTCTTCTATCTCTTGTTTTCTGTTGGTGATGCTAGTGTTTATGACTCCTGATATCTTTCTTAGGTTTCCTATCTCCAGGGTTGTCTCCCTTTGTGATTCCTTTATTGTTTCTATTTCCATTTTTTCTTTTTTTCTTTATTAACTTGAGTATTTCTTATTTACATTTCGATTGTTATTCCATTTCCCGGTTTCCCGGCCAACATCCCCATAGCTCCTACCCCTCCCCTTCTATATGGGTGTTCCCCTTCCATTCCTCCCCCCACTACCGCCATCCTCACAATAATCACATTCACTGGGGGTTCAGTCTTAGCATGAACAAGGGCTTCCCCTTCCACTGGTGATCTCACTAGACTATTCATTGTTACCTATGAGGTTGGAGCCGAGGGTCAGTCCATATATAGTCTTTGGGTAGTTAGTGGCTTAGTCCCTGGAAGCTCTGGTTGGATGGCATTGTTGTTCATATGGAGTCTCTAGTCCCTTCAAGCTCTTCCACTCCTTTCTCTAATTCCTTCAACGGGGGTCCCGTTTTCAGTTCAGTGGTTTGCTGCTGGACTTTGCCTATGTATTTGCTGTATTCTGGCTGTGTCTCTCACGAGAGATCAATATCCGGTTCCTATCGGCCTGTACTTCTTTGCTTCATCCATCTTGTCTAATTGGGTGGCTGTATATGTATGGGCCACATGTGGGGCAGGCTCTGAATGGGTGTTCCTTCTGCCTCTGTCTGATTTAATCTTTGCCTCTCTATTCCCTGACAAGGGTATTCTTGTTCTTCTTTAAAAGAAGGAGTGAAGCATTTGCATTTTGATCATCAGTCTTGAGTTTCATGTGTTCTTTGCATCTAGGGTAATTCAAGAATTTGGGCTAATAGCCACTTATCAATGAGTGTATACCACGTGTGTTTTTCTGTGATTGGGTTACCTCATACAGGATGATATTTTCCACTTCCCTCCATTTGCCTATGAATTTTATAAAGTCATTGTTTTTGATAGCTGAGTAATATTCCACTGTGTAGATGTAAAACATTTTCTGTATCCATTCCTCTGTTGAAGGGCATCTGGGTTCTTTCCAGCTTTTGGCTATTATAAAAAAGGCTGCTATGAACATAGTGGAGCACGTGACCTTGTTATATGTTCGGGCATCTTTTGGGGATATGCCCAAGGGAGGTATAGCTGGGTCCTCAGGTAGTTCAATGTCCAATTTTCTGAAGAACCTCCAGACTGATTTCCAGAATGGTGGTACAAGTCTGCAATCCCACCAACAATGGAGGAGTGTTCTTTTTTCTCTACATCCTCGCCTGCATTTACTGTCACCTGAGTTTTTGATCTTAGCCATTCTCACTGGTGTGAGGTGAAATCTCAGGGTTATTTTGATTTGCATTTCCCTTATGACTAAAGATGTTGAACATTTCTTTAGGTGTTTCGCAGCCATCCGGCACTCCTCGGCTATGAATTCTTTGTTTACCTCTGAACCCAATTTTTTAATAGGGTTATTTGTCTCCCTACAGTCTAACTTCTTGAATTCTTTGTATAATTTGGATATAAGCCCTCTATCTGTTGCAGGATTCGTAAAGAACTTTTCCCATTCTCTTGGTTGTGGTTTTGACCTAACCACAGTGTCCTTTGCCTTAAAGAAGCTTTGCAGTTTTATGAGATTCCATTTTTGATTCTTGTTCTTAGAGCATAAGCCAGTGGTGTTTTGTTCAGGAAATTTTCTCCAGTGCCCATGTGTTTGAGATGCTGCCCTAGTTTTTCTTCTATTAGTTTGAGTATATCTGGTTTGATGTGGAGGTCCATGATCCACTTAGACTTAAGCTTTGTACAGGGTGATAAGCATGGGTCAATCTGCATTTTACTACATGTTGACTCCAGTTGAACCAGCACCATTTGCTGAAAATGCTATCTTTTTTCCATTGGATGGTTTTGGCTCCTTTGTCAAAAATCAAGTGACCATAGGTGTGTGGGTTCCTTTCTCGGTCTTCAATTCTATTCCATTCGTCCATCTGTCTGTCTCTGGACCAATACCATCCAGTTTTTATCACTATTGCTCTGTAATACTGCTTGAGTTAAGGAATAGTGATTCCCCCTGAAGTCTATTTATTGTTGAGGATAGTTTTAGCTTTCCTGGGTTTTTTGTTATTCCAGATGAATTTGCAAATTCTTCTGTCTAACTAATTGAAGAATTGGATTGGTATTTTGATGGGGATTGCATTGAATCTGTAGATCGCTTTTGGTAAAATGGCCATTTTTACTATATTAATCCTGCCAATCCATGAGCATGGGAGATCTTTCCATCTTCTGAGGTCTTCTTCAATTTCTTTCTTGAGAAGCTTGAAGTTCTCATTGTACAGATTTTTTACTTGCTTGGTTAAAGTAACACCAAGGTACTTTATATTATTTGTGATTATTATGAAGGCTGTCATTTCCCTTATTTCTTTCTCGGCTTGTTTCTCAATCAGGAAGGCTACTGATCTATTTGAGTTAATTTATTTGAGTTTATTTATTTATTTCAGCCACTTTGCTGAAGTTTTTTTTTATCAGCTTTAGTAGTTCTCTGGTGAAACTTTTGAGATCACCTAAATATACTATCATATCATCTGTAAATAGTGATATTTTGACTTCTTCTTTTCCAATCTGTATCCCCTTGATCTCCTTTTGTTTACTGATTGCTCTGGCTAGAACTTTTAGAACTATATTGAATAAGTAGGGAGAGAGTGGGCAGCCTTGTCTAGTACCTGATTTTAGTGGGATTTCACATTTCTCTCCATTTAGTTTAATGTTAGCTACTGGTTTGATGTATATGACTTTTACTATGTTTAGTTATGGGCCTTGAATTCCTATTCTTTCCAGGACTTTTATCATGAAGGGGTGTTCAATTTTGTCAAATCCTTTCTCAGCATCTAATGAAATGATCATGTGGTTCTGTTCTTTCAGTTTGTTTATATAATAGATCACGTTGATGGTTTTCCTTATATTAAACCATCCCTGCATGCCTGGGATGAAGCCTACTTGATCATGGTGGATGATTGTTTTGATGTGCTCTTGGATTCAGTTTGCCAGAATTTTATTGAGTATTTTTGCATCGATATTCATAAGGGAAATTGGACTGAAGTTCTAATGATCTTCTAAGAACTGCTAAAACACTTGATAAAATTAATTCTGAATTTGTAATAAAAAATCAACTATGTCATAAAAATGGAAAAGACCCATTAAATTACTCATACTATTTGTAATTCAGTTACACAAAAAATTTAATTTTAAATATATAAACTTAATCTGGTCTCACAGCAACCTTAGAATTTTCCAGTAATATGTTTTCAAAACAAAAGATTTCCTGTCTTGGGGCTGAAGCTCCTGTGCCTCTGCACTGAGATCTTGGATTTTCTGGTGTTTATTTTCTCTTCCTCATTAAAGCTAACCCACATCTATAATTTTAAGTGATATTGCTTACACTATTTTTCTATATTATTTTAATTATAGTTTCCTATCCTCCAACTTCTCCAAGATCCTCCCTGTCTCCATTCCTATCTACATACAACACTTTTTCTTTCTTTTTAGGAAACAAACAGGCATCTAATGAATAATAACATAAAATAAAATAAACACAGACAACCTAGAACAGGATAAAAAATAACAAATAAAAAAAAGATAAAAAAAAAAACCACACAAAAACACATATAGACTGAGAGACACACACTTTCATACATACATGAATCTCATATGAATATTAAAAATGGAAGCCATAACATTTATATGTTAAAGGCCTGTATGTCAAAATAATAAAAATAAAAATATAAAAATGAAACATTTATGATACAAAGAACCTCCAAAAATGCTCTTCAGTTTTGTTTGCATCAGCCATGCTTTGTTGGCCTGCAGTTAAAACTTATATATCATTTATAAGTGACTATCAATTGGTATAACTTCTGGGTTAGAACTGAGAGTTTGTCTCTACTTTTCCTCTCAGTGCTGGGACTCCTGGCACAAATCTGAGCAGGCCTTGTAATACTTTTAATAGTGCCACAGTGTCTGTGCATTCATATATGCATTAATCCTACTACATTGAGAAGGCCTTTGTTTTCTTTTTTACCTCTAAAATTCTGAATCTTACATTCTTTCTGCCTTCGCTTCTGCAGAACTCCCTGAGCAATGATGGAATTTGATGGGGACAACGCATTTAGGACTGAATATTCTAAAGTCTCTCACTCTATACATTGTATGACTATAGGGCTCTATATTTGGTCCTATCTGCTACATGTGGAAGCTTTTCTGATGATACAAGCTGCTGACACCCTGCCATGGCCCTGATGAGAACAGAGTGACATTATTCCTGTACCTGGGACAGAGGCCCAGTATGAACCTCCACGAGTGTAGCTGGCTGCTGTGGGTGTAAAGCTTGTTTCTTTAATAATGAACATATTCTTGGGTTGGGGATTTAGCTCAGCGGTAGAGCACTTGCCTAGCAAGCGTAAGGCCCTGGGTTCGGTCCCCAGCTCCGGAAAAAAAAAAGAAAAAAGAAAAAAAAAATAATGAACATATTCTCTGGACCCTAGCAGTGGAGTATTCTTTCCTTCTGAGAAATGTCCTTGCAGTTTACATTAATGACTCCATGATAATTAGAAACAACAGGAATCCAGGAGTTGAGGATGGGGCTATATCTCAGCAAAATGGTATACACTGGGACCTTCAGGACAACCCTTGAGGCAGTGTGAAAGGACTTAAATACATGAGTTTGGAAATATATAATTTCTAAACTATGCAAAAATAAGGATACAATATGAATAATGTGAGGGGCTTCACTGACATAAAGGAACAAAAGCAGCTAAGTTATGAACCAATGTGTTAGAAAATTACTAAAGGCTAGGGAGTGGGGACAGTATGAGATCTCACCCAGCTAAGTTTTTTTTATGCCTACAAAAGTAGATGGATTCTGGAGTTAAGATCAGCTTAGGACACAGCAAGGTTAGCCTAGGCAAGGTGAAAATTGTAACTTTGGGGCAGGGTCCTATGCAACTATCTTATCCTCTGTGTTTAACAGGGATAGGAAGATCTGCGAATTTTTTTGTAATATTAAAAGGAAGGGTTTGCTCACTGTCTCCTATGAATCAAAGGAATGGTTCTCACAGGATGCTAGTTCTTAAAATAATCAAAAAGAAACTTGGGATAAATGATTGTATTGATATGTAAAATAAAAGACTAGACTTGTGCTCTGCAGGAGATGAGTTACCCAGAGAAAAGGAGACCTGACACACACATAAGCAAGCAGGGCATGGACCGAGATATCTCTTAGAATAGAAAAGAAGGAAAATATAGACAGAGACTTCTCCAGAGAGAAGGCAGAACATATAGAGAAGTAGACTAGCAAAACCATTGTATCAAGCAAAATACAGGTCATCAGCTCGGACCACAGTTTGACTTCAAGTCATTCTTTTCACTGCTCCCAGATACCCCTTCTCTCAAAACACCTCTTCAAGGTGAATCTGATCTTTAGCAACAAGCCACTTGTTTATGAATATAGCAGAATATCATTAGGAGTCATTTTATTACTATGTTGCTGTAGCAAGAGGTAGTGTTTGGTTCTCTCTTGGGACCTTAATCTACCTGGTTTCAGATTCTTGGAAACCCAAGCAGTGTCACAGATGGTTTCCATATCATGGGGTAGACTTTGTATTTAATAGGATATTTAATTGTTTCCCCTACAATCATTGTGCCAATATTGAATTCACTCATCTTATGGACATTATATCATGATAGAAGAAAGAGTTTGTACCTAAGCTGGTGTTTACCTTTATGCTTTGGTATTATACAAAGTGCCCAACTTCCAGCACCAGGGATAGTAGTAACAAAGGCTGAAGGCTTGAGGTTGGTACTATCTTAACTACCACATGTCAGTGAGTTATATAGGTTTTGTCTTCAGGAATGGACCTTATTGCCAGTTTGTGGCTAACCAATGGGTAGGGAATAGTGTAGGTTATTTGGTCATTTCTCTGGAGCCAACAACTTTAATGCAGCCCCAACACTAGAAGCTTCATTTGTTGAGATATTTGCTCACAGTTCTATCTTCTCTGTTGTTTGGCAACTTCATTTAGATTGCTTTCACACATAAAATGTTTCAGGAAGCTTCAAATGCATTGGATTTTCACATAATTCCTTAAACGGCCCTTAGTTTCAACTTTTTCTCCTCATATTTTCTCTCTTGTCCTCATCTTGCCTTCCTCTTCCTATTTTATCATCCTGTCCTTGTCAGTTCCCACTGTGTCTATTCATATTTACCTACATATTATCTTCCCCCTACCTAGATAGATCTATAAATCCCCCTATTTGCTACTATATTCCTAACTTCTGTAGCTTTACAAATTATATCAGGCTTATCAAAAATTTAACAGCTAACATCTACATAAAAACAAATATGTATCCTATTTGTCTTTTAGAACTATGTTGCCTCACACGGAATGATTGTTTTTCCTAGCACCATCCATTTACCTCTGAAGACCAGGATTTTAAGATTTCCTTGAAAATATGGAAAGAAAGTACAAAGCCCAAATCAGTAACCATATCTTTAGCTTTTAAATTTCAATAATGTCACAAATAAATCTTATTTTTTACCATGTTATTAAAAATAAAAGTGAATTTTAACACTTATAACAAATATAACTAGCTAGTATAAATTAAGTACTGTGTATATGTTGTCAGCTTAATTATCTGTTCCTAATATTCAGCCTTTGTTGTGTTTTATAAAAAGAAAGAGTACCAAGAATATGTTTTGGTAAAGCAAATATGATGAAGTGAGCCTATGCTGAGGAATCCTTTCCCCTCCTGAGATGCCAGCCATATGACAGATTGAGTACAGAATAGACTTTATTTAAGAGCATAGGAAATGGAGTTTGGAAAGGAGAGAGATGGGAAGGGACAAAGTAATGGAAAGGGAGAAGAAGAAGGAGAGGAAGAGAGAGAAGAGGAAAGGCTGGCCAGAAACACTTGGAGACAGAGGGGGAGAGGGAAGGAGAGAAAGAGGTCATAGAGAGAAGGAGCAGTAGAGTAAGACAGTAAGAGGGAGAGGAGGGTGTGAACAGCACGTTTATAATAAGCCAGTCATATCTGACTATTGCCAGTTAACTGTGGGGCAGAGCCTAGAAAGAATGCTAATATTCTTTCTACTATGAATATATTTTTAGAAAACCTCTTCTGCCCTATTTCTAATCTGAAGTGGAAACTTCTGGTTTCTTTGGAGAGTCAGTTATGAAAATGATGTTTTCCTGGGACACTCAGAGAAAAGAATATTTTCCTGAAGTAGACACAGGTGAAAGTATGTTTTGATATAGGAAACACATGAAAAATGCATGGTACTCAGAAGAAGGAATATGAGCCCACAGAAAGTGGGAGCTCAAACATTGGTTTACTTTGCTCTGCCTCACCATTCATTGTTAATGAATCACATATGCTGGTATGCTTTACATTGTGTTACTGAGCTTTGCTTATGGTGATGTCATAGAGATAAGCTCACCAAAATAACTCCTGAGGTTCTTGTGGCTTCTTGCTGCTTCTTTTGTTGCCTGGGACCTTTTTCCTTTCCTCGGCATTAATCCCAGGGTGTCAGGACTGCAATGTGTTGGTACCCTTACCTTGAGCCTATACAGTTGTCCACACTCCAGAATTTATAGTTACTGTAGCAAGGTGAGAGGACTTGGGCAAGAGGTAGCTTCCTGGTCCCACACACTGCAGATTCACACCTGGCCAAGCCAATTTGACCTATGAAGTAGGGGGATAAATAGACAAATCCTTAAATTTGAGATGAGAATATTTTTAACCACTTATTCATTTTTATGTCAACTGCAGTTCAAGATCTGGGTAATCAAGAAATCCATCTAATGTTTTGAATGTACCAAAGCTTGGATAATGTTCCATGGAGCTCATAGTTGAAAATGACAGATTAATAGGTAATTGATAAATAGGAATAATTGTTAAGTTTTGCTACTAAATAAGAGCTATGATTTCTAACTTTGATATTTATTTTTAAGTGTAAATAATTAAATAAAATCATGATTATCTAAGAAATTGCTCATATGCTCTCAAAGAAGCATTCACTTTCTTAAAGTGAAGGCAGTACATATTTTCCCTTTAATGTTCATAAATAAACAGAAGATAAAACCTGGTCAATAACTATGGCCAAGTTCAATTTATAATTAAATACAAATTAATTTGACATAACCCTGATTATGTTTTCTCACAGGACTGAATGTAGCCTCACCAATCAACATAGTTTTGCATCAGTTACCTGGTAATTGCATTGAAGAAATCGCGGCAGCGGTGTTTCCTAAGGTGGGAGGGAGGCTTTAACGCTGAGGAATTTGAGGTTTGTTCATTTATGACTGTTTTCTTCCTTTAATCCATGCTGAGTAACTACTGATGATTGGAGTTCATCTACATGTTTTGAATGTAGTAATTTTAAGAACAGCTTTTAGTTAAGCTGACTATGATCAAACATAGTAAACATAAGTCCAATTTGTACAATTGACAAACATTTTAACAAGATCTTCAAGTACTTATAGAGGTATTCCAGACCTGAGAAGTAAGCCCTGAACGTGCTATTGGATTTCTGTTTTACATAGTACTAGAGCATGGTACTAACATAGCAAATGAACAATATGCAGAAGAAAATAATATATGGGTTATCAGAATATTTGTGACTTCACAGACCGCAATTTAAAAACCTGTCTTAGAGTTTTACTGTTGTGAACAGATACCACGACCAAGGCAACTCATAGACAACGTCTAATTGGGGCAGGCTCACAGGTTCAGAGTTCAGTCCATTATCATCAAGGCGGGAGCATGGCAGCATTCAGGCAGGCATGGTGTAGGCAATGATGAGAGTTCTACATCTTAATCTGAAGGCTGCTATTAGAAGATTGACTTCCAGGCAGCTTGGTTAAGAGGGTTAAACCCACACCCACAGTAAAAAACCTACTCTAACAAGGCCACGATTCTTAATAATGCCACTCTCTGGGCCAAGCATATACAAAGCATCACACAACCCTTGAAAGAACTTCAGTTGGCTGAACTTTAATTGGTATGACAATCTAAGTTCATACTGCCTACCATTAGATTGGCCTTCTGTGGGTTATGGAGCATCACCTATGCCTATTCACTGTATGTTATCATTAAAAAAAAGTGAATTTTATTTCAAGTCTTCAATTCTGTTTTTGATATTAACTATGCTATCATTTTTGTGTAAAATAATTTTATTTTTCATTTCAGAAAGACCTAAGCCATGAAATAATTTACCATAACATAGAAACAGAGTATTTCAAAGCTCATCAAAATGATATCCATATGCTATATAGATTTGTAGCCTAATATTGATCTTCAAAGAGCTAAGAGATAATTCAGTAGAATCATCAAACTATTTAACTCACAATATTGAACTGGCATCTATGGAACTGTCCAGAGTAAATTATACATATGTAGACTATTCTATATGCCTTGAATGGCTTTTCAACAGAGCTCTATCTATTTTCTTTCATTACGAGAACACTGTCCTATTTTCCTGCCATATCTACTGTGCTCACATAAAACTGAGTTTTTATTGTAAAGATAGGTTCATTGATATCAAATTACCAGCATGTGAAATTCACTCTGGAAATATCACTACAAACTTCAGAGCTAAAATGCCTTAATGTACGGACTTCAATTAGAATCTAGTGCAATTTTCTTCTACAGATGAAACTATAGTAAAGCAAGTATTACCTGAAATTTTTAAAACCCATTACTATATCAAATACCAGATTTTTGGAAAGTTAAATACAGTCAAATTTATTCTAAGATAGAATGAACTAACAACAAAAATTAAGAAATATAGAATTGTGGTTTAAAGCCAACACAGTACACCATATCATATTTCTTTGAGTAAACACCATTTACTAGTAATTATAATTAACAAAATTATTATGTAAGGTGCTAACAGGTCTTTATGTAATGGTTAAAACATTAAAATTTAATTTGAACATTTAAATATGTATGAATTTCTGTCAACTATTATTAATGATTGAGCAATGAGGAAATGTGTTATTATAATGTATTCAGTCTTTAATATCCATTATATTTACATGGTGAATGTAGGTGAATAAAACTACCATTAATCCCAATTAGCTCTCCATACAGTTTAGGGTCTTAATATAATATCAATCAATAGTGATAAAAGCAAAGTGTAATATTAATACCTGTAAAATCAATGGGCTGGTCACAGAAATCATTATTCTCTTATTAGGGATAATGCAAAACAATCTTTCCACTGTCCTTTTGTAACCAAATGCTCACACATGGAGCACTGTGGCTCTATTTCTACCTTGGGTCTTACATCAGAGCCCTATGAGAATTCAATAAAGAATTTATTTTAATAGAACATAATGTTATTTTAAATAATGTTCTACGATGTTAGTTCATAGACATTAATGCACACACTAAAAAAATCAGAAAGATCATAAAAAGGCAATTAAATGATACAAATCAAGAATTTAGAGTCATTCAGTTTCTGTCTGTGCCTGGAGCTGACCCTGTGCTATAGCTCTCTGTACCCAGATCCCACAGGGGAGCTGGTCTCCCAGGAGTGCTGACATACCTGAGCATGGAGATAAGACCACCACTTCTGCACCAAGGGGCTGAACTGGAGCCCTCATGACATAAGGAGCAGTATGGGACAGGATAATTCTGGTTTACATCTCTGCCCAGAGATGACTTTGAGCCACAGCACTCTGGACCCAAATCCTACAGTGAGAATGCTAGTCTCCATGGAGGGCTGACACACAGACTTGCAGGAGGATCAAGCAACTGTCAGAGACAGTAAGAACAGATAACAACAGAGATAAATAGATGGAAAGAAACAAGTGCAAGGACTTAAGCAACAGAAACTAAGGCCACTTGATATCATCAGAACCCAGTTCTCTCAGCACACCAAATCCTGAATATCACAAAGTACCAGAAAAGTAAAATTGTAATTTAAAATCACATCACGTGATGATGTTATAAGACTTTAAAAACAACATAAATAACTCTCTTAAAAAATGCAGGAAAGGGTTGGGGATTTAGCTCAGTGGTAGAGCACTTGCCTAGCGGCGCAAAGGCCCTGGGTTGGGTCCCCAGCTCCAAAAAAAAAAAAAAAAAAGGAAAGGAAAAAAAAAAAAGAAAAAAAATGCAGGAAAACAGAAGTAGACAAGTAGAAACCCTTAAACATTGACACAACAGTCAAAGAAAATATACGATCCTAACCCAAAACATCCAGGAAATTCAGGACACAATGAGAAGATCAAACCTAAGGATAATAGGTATAGAAGAGAGCTAAGAATCCCAAATTAAAGGTACAGTAAATATCTTCAACAAAAATTATAGAAGGAAACTTCCCTAATCTAAAGAAAGAGATGCTCATTAACATATAAGAAGTTTACAGAACTCCAAATAGATTGGTCCAGAAAAGACATTCCTTCAGTTGCAAAATAATCAAAACAACAAATGCACAAAACAAAGAAAGAATATTAAAAGCAGTAACGGAAAATAGATAAGTAACATATAATGGGAGATCTAACGTAATTGCACCAGATTTCTCAACAGAGATTATGAGGACTAGAAGATTATGGGCAGATGTCATACAAAGCCTAAGAGAACACAAATGTGAGCCCAGGCTACTATAGCCAGCAAAACTCTCAATAGAATTACAATAGATGGAGAAACCAATATATTCCTGGAGAAAACCAAATTTACACTGTATCATTCTACAAATTAAGCCCTACAAAGGATAATAGATGAGAAACTGCAACAGAAGGAGGGAAACTATAGCCTGGAAAAAGCAAGAAATAAATCTTTAAACTAGCCCAAAAGAAGATAGCCACACAAACAAGATTACTTTCTTGTTTTTTTCTAGAATGTTCTAGAGAGAAAACATGCCCAAAATTATGGGACACAGTGAAAGCAGTGCTAAGGGGAAAACTCATAACTCTGAATGCCTCTAAAACAAAAAAAAACCAAAAAAACAAAAAAAAAAAAACCAAAAAACTGAAGAGCATATACACTAGCAGATTGACAGCACACTTGAAAACACTGAGACAAATACAAACAAACATAAACAAACAAATAAATACACCCAAGAGGAGTAGACAGCAGGAAATAATCAAATTCAGCTAAAATCAACCAAGTAGAAACAAAAAGAACTATACAAAGAATCAACAAAACTAGGAGCTGTTTCTTTGATAAAATCAACAAGATTTTCAATCCTTAGACAGACTAACCAAAGGGCAAAGAAATAGTATCTAATAACAAAATCAGAAATGAAAAGGGAAACATAACAACAGAAACTGAGGAAATTCAAAACATCATCAGATCCTACTACAGAAGGCTATACTCAACAAAACTGGGAAATCTGGAAGAAATGGACAATGTTCCAGATAAGTACCAGGTACCAAAGTTAAATCAGGATGAGATAAATCATCTCAATTGTCCCATAACCCCTAATGGAAAAAAAGCAGTCCTTAGACTCTTCCAACCAAAAAAATACACAGATTCAGATGGGTTTAGTGATGAATTCTATAACACCTTCCGAGAAGACCTAATACCAATACTCTACAAACTATTCCACTAAATAGAAACAGAAGGAACTCTATCCAATTCGTTTTTATTAAGCTACAATATCTTTTATACCAGACAAAGATGCAAAAAAGAAAGTATACTTCAGACCAATTTCCCTTATTATTTTCTATGTCAAAACATTCAATAAAATCCTTGCAAACCAAATCCAAGAACACATCAAAATGATCACTTATCATGATCAAGTAGGCTTCATCCCAGGGATGGAGGGATGGTCCAATATATGAAAATCCATCAACATAATCCACTATGTAAACAAACTCAAAGAAGAAAATCTACTTGATCATTTCATTAGATGACAAAAAGCATTTGATGAAATTCAGCGTTCCTTCATGTTAAAAGTCTTGGAAAGATAAGGAATTCAAGGTCCACACCTAAACATAGTAAAAGCAATATAGAGCAAACCAGTAGCCAGCATCATGCTAAATGTAGAGAAACTTGAAGCAATTATACTAAAATCAGGGGCTAGACAGGGCTGCCTACTCTCTCCTTACCTATTCAATATAGTATTCAAAGTCCTAGCAAGAGCAATTCGACAACAAAAAGGAGGACAAAGGGATACAAACTGAAAAGGAAGAAGTCAAAATATGACCATTTGCAGATGACATGATGGTATAATAAGTAACACCAAAAGTTCCTCCAGAGAACACCTAATCCTGATAAACAATTTCTGCAAAGTGGCTGGGTATAAAATTAACTCAAATAAATCAGGAGACTTCTTCTCCTCAAAGATAAACAAGCTGAGAAAGAAATTAGGGAAATGACACTTTTCACAAACTCACAAATAATATAAAATACCTTGGGGTGACTCTAACAAAGCAAGTGAAAGATCTCCATGAAAAGAACTTCAAGTCTGTGAAGAAAGAAATGAAAGAAGACTTCAGAAGATGGAAAGACCTCCCATGCTCATGGAAGGACAGGATTAATATAGTAAAAATGGTCATTTTGCCAAAAGCAATGTACAGATTCAATGCAATCCCCATCAAAATTCCAACTATTAGTTACACAAAGCAATTTGCAAATTAATTTGGATTAACAAAAAGCCCAGTGGTTTTTTTTGTTGTTGTTTTATTTGTTTTTGTTGTTGTTGTTGTTGTTGTTGTTGTTGTTGTTGTTTTCTGTCGGCCTGCACTTCTTTGCTTCATCCATCTTGTCTAATTGGGTGGCTGTATATGAATGGGCCACATGTGGGGCAGGCTCTGAATGGGTGTTCCTTCTGTGTCTGTTTTAATCTTTGCCTCTCTATTCCCGGCCAAGGGTATTCTTGCTCCCCCTTTTAAAGAAGGAGTGAAGCATTCACATTTTGATCATCCTTCTGGAGTTTCATGTGTTCTATGCATCAAGGGTAATTCAACCATTTGGGCTAATAGCCACTTATCAATGAGTGCATACCATGTGTGTTTTTCTGTGATTGGATTACCTCACTCAGGATGATATTTTCCAGTTCCAACCATTTGTCTATGAATTTCATAAAGACATTGTTTTTGATAGCTGAGTAATATTCTATTGTGTAGATGTACCACATTTTCTGTATCCATTCCTCTGTTGAAGGGCATCTGGGTTCTTTCCTGCTTCTGGCTATTATAAATAAGGCTCCTATGAACATAGTGGAGCACGTGTCTTTTTTATATGTTGGGGCATCTTTTGGGTATATGCCCAAGAGAGGTATAACTTGATCCTCAGGTAGTTCAATGTCCAATTTTCTGAAGAACCTCCAGACTGATTTCCAGAATGGTGGTACAAGTCTGCAATCCCACCAACAATGGAGGAGTGTTCTTTTTTCTCTACATCCTCGCCTGCATTTACTGTCACCTGAGTTTTTGATCTTAGCCATTCTCACTGGTGTGAGGTGAAATCTCAGGGTTATTTTGATTTGCATTTCCCTGATGACTAAAGATGTTGAACATTTCTTTAGGTGTTTCGCAGCCATCCGGCACTCCTCGGCTATGAATTCTTTGTTTACCTCTGAACCCAATTTTTTAATAGGGTTATTTGTCTCCCTACAGTCTAACTTCTAGAGTTCTTTGTATGTTCTGGATATAAGCCCTCTAACAGTTGTAGGATTGGTAAAGATCTTTTCCCAATCTGTTGGTTGCCGTTTTCTCCTAACCACAGTGTCCTTTGCCTTACAGAAGTTTTGCAGTTTTATGAGATCCCATTTGTCGATTCTTGATCTTAGAGCATAAGCCATTGGTGTTTTGTTCAGGAAATTTTTTCCAGTGCCCACGTGTTCGAGATGCTGCCCTAGTTTTTCTTCTATTAGTTTGAGTGTATCTGGTTTGATGTGGAGGTCCTTGATCCACTTGGACTTAAGCTTTGTACAGGGTGATAAGCATGGAAAGATTTGCATTCTTCTACATGTTGACCTCCAGTTGAACCAGCACCATTTGCTGAAAATGCTATCTTTTTTCCATTGAATGGTTTTGGCTTCTTGGTCAAAAATCAGGTGCCCATAGGTGTGTGGGTTCATTTCTGGGTCTTCAATTCATTTCCATTGGTCTATCTGTCTGTCTCTGTACCAATACCATGCAGTTTTTATCACTATTGCTCTGTAATATTGCTTGAGTTCAGTGATAGTGATTCCCCCTGAAGTCCTTTTACTGTTGAGAATAGCTTTAGCTATCCTGGGTTTTTTGTTATTCCAGATGAATTTGCAAATTGTTCTGTCTAACTCTTTGAAGAATTTGATTGGTATTTTGATGGGGATTGCATTGAATCTGTAGATCGCTTTTGGTAAAATGGCCATTTTTACTATATTAATCCTGCCAATTCATGAGCATGGGAGATCTTTCCATCTTCTGAGGTCTTCTTCAATTTCTTTCTTCAGAGTCTTGAAGTTCTTATTGTACAGATCTTTTACTTGCTTGGTTAAAGTCACACCGAGGTACTTTATATTGTTTGAGTCTATTATGAAGGGTGTCGTTTCCCTAATTTCTTTCTCGGCTTCTTTCTCTTTTGTGTAGAGGAAGGCTACTGATTTATTTGAGTTAATTTTGTACCCAGCCACTTTGCTGAAGTTGTTTATCAGCTTTAGTAGTTCTTTGGTGGAACTTTTGGGATCACTTAAATACACTATCATATCATCTGCAAATAGTGATATTTTGACTTCTTCTTTTCCGATCTGTATCCCCTTGACCTCCTTTTGTTGTCTGATTGCTCTGGCTAGAACTTCAAGAACTATATTGAATAAGTAGGGAGAGAGTGGTCAGCCATGTTTAGTCCCTGATTTTAGTGGGATTGCTTCAAGTTTCAATCCATTTAGTTTAATGTTAGCAACTGGTTTGCTGGATATGGCTTTTACTATGTTTAGGTATGGGCCTTGAATTCCTATTCTTTCCAGGACTTTTATCATGAAGGGGTGTTGAATTTTGTCAATCGGTTACTCAGCGTCTTATGAAATGATCATGTGGTTTTGTTCTTTCAGTTTGTTTATATAATGGATCATGTTGATGATTTTCCATATATTAAACCATCCCTGCATGCCTGGGATGAAGCCTACTTGATCATGGTGGATGATTGTTTTGATGTGCTCTTGGATTCGGTTTTCGAGAATTTTATTGAGTATTTTTGCATCGATATTCATAAGGGAAATTGGACTGAAGTTCTCTTTCTTTGTTGGGTCTTTGTGTGGTTTAGGTATAAGAGTAATTGTGGCTTCATAGAAGGAATTTGGTAGTGCTCCATCTGTTTCAATTTTGTGGAAGAGTTTGGATAGTATTGGTATGAGCTCTTCTATGAAGGTCTGATAGAATTCTGCACTAAACCTGTCTGGACCTGGGCTCTTTTTGGTTGGGAGACTTTTAATGACTTCCTCTATTTCCTTAGGAGTTATGGGGTTGTTTAACTGGTTTATCTGTTCCTGATTTAAATTCGGTACCTGCTATCTGTCTAGCAAATTGTCCATTTCCTGCAGATTTTCAAGTTTTGTTGAATATAAGCTTTTACAGTAAGATCTGATCATTTTCTGAATTTCCTCTGAATCTGTGGTTATGTCTCCCTTTTCATTTCTGATTTTGTTAATTTGGAAACACTCTCTGTGTCCTCTCGTTAGCCTGGCTAAGGGTTTATCTATCTTATTGATTTTCTCAAAGAACCAACTTTTGGTTCTGTTGATTCTTTCTATGGTCCTTTTTTGTTTCTACTTGGTTGATTTCAGCTCTGAGTTTGATTATTTCCTGCCTTCTACTCCTCCTGGGTGTATTTGCTTCTTTTTGTTCTAGAGCTTTTAGGTGTGCTGTCAAGCTGCTGATATATGCTGTCTCCTGTTTCTTTCTACAGGCACTCAAAGCTATGAGTTTTCCTCTTAGCACAGCTTTCAATGTATCCCAAAGTTTGGGTATGTTGTACCTTCATTTTCACTAAATTCTAAGAAGTCTTTAATTTCTTCCTTTATTTCTTCATTGACCAGGTTATCGGTGAGTAGAGCATTGTTCAACTTCCACGTATATGTGGGCGTTCTTCCCTTATTGTTATTGAAGACCAGCTTTAGGCCGTGGTGATCTGATAGCATGCATGGGATTATTTTTATCTTTCTGTACCTGTTGAGGCCCGTTTTTTGACCCGTAATATGGTCAGTTTTGGAGAAAGTACCATGAGGAGCTGAGAAGAATGTATATCCTTTTGCTTTAGGATAGAATGTTCTATAAATATCTGTTAAGTCCATTTGGTTCATGACTTCTCTTAGTCTGTCTATGTCTCTGTTTAATTTCTGTTTCCATGAACTTTCCATTGATGAGAGTGGAGTGTTGACATCTCCTACTATTATTGTGTGAGGTGCAATGTGTGTTTTGAGCTTTAATAAGCTTTCTTTTACGTATGTAGGTGCCCTTGTGTTTGGGGCATAGATATTTAGGATTGGGAGTTCATCTAGGTGGATTTTTCCTTTGATGAATATGAAGTGTCCTTCCTTATCTTTTTTGATCACTTTTAGTTGAAAAATGATTTTATTTGATATTAAAATGGCTACTCGAGCTTGCTTCTTCAGACCATTTGCTTGGAAAGTTGATTTCCAAACTTTCACTCTGACATAGTGTCTGTCTTTGTCTCTGAGGTGTGTTTCCTGTAGGCAGCAGAATGCAGAGTCCTCATTGCGTATACAGTTTGTTAATCTATGTCTTTTTATTGGGGAGTTGAGGCCATTGATGTTGAGAGATATTAAGGAATAGAGATTATTGCTTCCCGTTATATTCATATTTGGATGTGAGGTTATGTTTGTGTGCTTTTCTTCTCTTTGTTTTGTTGCCAAGACGAGTAGTTTCTTGTTTTTTCTAGGGTATAGCTTGCCTCCTTATATTGGGCTTTACCATTTATTATCTTTTGTAGTGCTGGATTTGTAGAAAGATGTTGTGTAAATTTGGTTTTGACATGAAATATCTTGGTTTTTCCATCTATGTTAATTGAGAGTTTTGCAGGATACAGTAACCTGGGCTGGCATTTGTTTTCTCTTACGGTCTGTATCACATCTGTCCAGGATCTTCTGGCTTTCATAGTCTCGGGTGAGAACTCTGGTGTGATTCTGATAGGTCTGCCTTTATATGTTACTTGAACTTTTTCTCTTACTGCTTTTAATATTCATCCTTTATTTTGTGCATTTGGTGTTTTGAGTATTATGTGTCAGGAGGTGTTTCTTTTCTGGTCCAATCTATTTGGAGTTCTGTAGGCTTCTTGTATGTTTATGGGCGTCTCATTCTTTAGGTTAAGGAAGTTTCTTCTATGATTTTGTTGAAGATATTTATTGGTCCTTTGAGCTGGGAGTCTTCACTCTCTTCTATACCTATTTTCCTTAGGTTTGATCTTCTCATTGAGTCCTTGATTTCCTGTATGTTTTGGACTAGTAGATTTTTCTGTTTTACATTATCTTTGACTGTTGAGTTGATGATTTCTATGGAACCTTCTGCTCCTGAGATTCTTTCTTCTATCTCTTGTATTCTGTTGGTGATGGTCGTATCCCCGGCTCCTTGTCTCTTCCTTTGGTTTTCTATATCCAGGGTTGTTTCCATGTGTTCTTTCTTGATTGCTTCTATTTCCATTTTTAATTCCTTCAATTCTTTGATTGTGTTTTCCTGAAATTCTTTCAGGGATTTTTCTGATTCCTCTCTATAGGCTTCTACTTGTTTATTTATGTTTTCCTGGAATCTTTCAGGGATTTTGTGATTCCTCTCTGTAGGCTTCTACTTGTTTATTTATTTTTTCCTTGTTTCTCTAAGGGAGTTCTTCATGTCTTTATTGAAGTCCTCCAGCTTCATGATTAAATATGATTTTGAAACTAGATCTTGCTTTTCTGGTGTGTTTGGATATTTCGTGTTTGCTTTGGTGGGAGAATTGGGCTCCGATGATGCCATGTAGTCTTGGTTTCTGTTGCTTGGGTTCCTGCGTTTGCCTCTCGCCATCAAATTATCTCTAGTGTTACTTTGTTATGCTATTTCTGACAGTGGCTAGACTGTCCTATAAGCCTGTGTGTCAGGAGTGCTGTAGACCCGTTTTCCTGTTTTCTTTCAGCCAGTTATGGGGACAGAGTGTTCTGCTTTCGGGCATGTAGTTTTTCCTCTCTACAGGTCTTCAGCTGTTCCTGTGGGCCTGTGTCTTGAGTTCACCAGGCAGGTCACTTGCAGCAGAAAACTTGGTCTTACCTGCGGTCCTGAGGCTCAAGTTTGCTCGTGGGGTATTGTCTATGAGCTCTCCATGGCAGCAGCAACCAGGAAGGTCTGCGCTGCCCTTTCCGGGAGCTTCCGTGTACCAGGCTTCCAGATGGCTTTTGGTGTTTTCCTATGGAGTCAGAGATGTGGGCCGAGTGTAGACTCTTCTGGTTTCCCAGGTGTGTCTGCCTCTCTGAAGGTTTAGCTCTCCCTCCCATGAGATTTTGGTGGAGAGAACTGTTTATCCGGTCGGTCTCTTCAGGTTCCGGTGGTGTCTCAGATGCAGCGGATTTCCTGTTCCTGTGCCCTTATCCAAGAGAACCCAGAGGCTTTATACAGTTTCCTCTTGGGCCAGGGATGTGGGCATGGGTGGGCAGTGTTGGTGGTCTCTTCCGCTCTGCAGTCTCAGAAGGCCCACCTGTCTCGGCGGTGAGCTCTCTCTCCCATGGGGTTTGGGAGCACTGAGTCAGCCCAGTGTTTTATTAATGAAAATTATTCTCAACAATAAAAACTTCTGGGAGAATCAGTATTCCTAACTTCCAGTTATATTACATAGCAATAGTAATAAAAACTGTATTGTGTTGGTACAGACATAGGCATGTAGATCAATATAATAGAACCGAAGATCCAGAAATGAGCCCACACACCTATGGTCACTTGATATTTGGCAAAATATCTAAAACCAACCAGTGAGGAGAAAAAACAGCATTTTCAACAAATGGTGCTAGTTCAATTGGAGTTCAGAATGTAGAAGAATAAAAATTGAACCATTCTTATCTCCTTGTACAAAGCCCTATTCCAAATGGATCAAGGACATAAAAATCCCATAAAACCATATGCACTGAAAGTAATAAAAGAGAAAGTGGGGAATGGTTTTAAACACATGGGCAGTGGGGAAAGTTTCCTGGACAGAACATCAAAAGCTTATGATCTAAGGTCAAGAACTGACAAATGGCACTTCATAAAATGGCCAAACTTCTGTAAGGCAAATGACACTGTCATTAGGACAAAACAGCAACCAACAGATTGGGAAAA
This sequence comes from Rattus rattus, assembly GCF_011064425.1. NCBI lineage: Eukaryota > Metazoa > Chordata > Mammalia > Rodentia > Muridae > Rattus > Rattus rattus. The sequence goes on from NC_046154.1 coordinate 63,003,113, forward strand.
GATCTTTACCAATCTTATATTTGATATTAGGGTAATATGCAATATATACAAAGAACTCAAGAAGTTAGACTCCTAAGAATCAAGTAAACCTATTAAAAATGGAGTACAGAGCTAAACCATGAATGCTCAAATGAGGAATATGGAATGGCTGAGAAGCACCTAAAGAAATATTCAACATCTTTAATCATCAGAGAAATTACCATCAAAACAACCCTGAGATTCCACTTCATACCAGTCAGAATCGTTAAGATCAAAAATTCAAATGACAGCAGATACTGGCCAGGATATGGAGAAAGAGGAGCACTCTTCCAAAGTAGGTGGGATTGCAAGCTGGTACAATCACTCTGGAAATCAGCCTGGTAGGTCCTCAAAAAACTGGACACAGTACTACCTACAGATTCAGCAATACCATTCCTGTTTACATATCCAAACGATGCTCCAACACATAACAAGAATACTTCCATTATGTTTATAGCAGCCTTATTAATAATAGTCAGAAGCTAGAAACACCCCAGATATCCCTCAACAGAGGAATGGATACAGGAAATGAGGTACATTATACAATGGGATTTTAAACTCAGCCGTTTAAAACAATGATTTCAAGAAATTTTTAGACTAATGGATGGAACTTTAAAATATCCAGAGTGAGGTAAACCAATCACAAATGAACACACATTGTTTGCACTCATTGATAAGTCGATATTTCCCCCAAAGCTCAGAATAACCAAGATACAATTCATAGACCACATGAAGCTCAAGAAGAAGGAACACCAAAGTGAGGATGCTTCAGTCTTTCTTAGAAGGGAGAACGAAAATACTCACAGGAGGAAATATGGAGACAATGTATAGAGCAGAGACTGATGGGAAGGCCAAGCAGAGACTGCCCAACCTGGGGATCAATCTCACCTAAAGTCACCAAACCCAAACAATATTGCAGATCTCAAGAATTACATGCTGATAGGAGCCTTATATATCTCTCCCCTGTGAGGCTCTGCCAGATCCTTACCAATACAGATGACAATGCTCACAGCCAACCACTGGACTGGGCACAGTATCCTCATTGAAGGAGATAGAGAAAAGACTGAAGTAGCTGAAGGGGTTTGAAACCCTTAAGAACAACAACAAAGCTGGAAAGAACCCAGATGCCCTTCAACAGAGGAATGGATACAGAAAATGTGGCACATCTACACAATGGAATATTACTCAGCTATCAAAAACAATGACTTTATGAAATTCATAGGCAAATTGATGGAATTGGAACATATCATCCCGAGTGAAGGAACCCAATCACAGAAAAACACACATGGTATGCACTCATTTATAAGTGGATATTAGCCCAAATGCTTGAATTACCCTAGATGCACAGAACACATGATACTCAAGAAGGATGACCAAAATGCGAATGCCTCACTCCTTCTTTAAAAGGGGAACAAGAATACCCTTGGCAGGGAATAGGGAGGCAAAGTTTAGAACAAAGGCAGAAGGAACACCCATTCAGAGCCTGCCCCACATGTGGTCCATACATATACAGCCACCAAACTAGATAAGATGGATGAAGCTAAGAAGTGCAGGCCAACTGGAACCAGATATAGATCTCTCCTGAGAGACACGGCCAGAATACAGCAAATATATAGGCGAATGCCATCATTAAACCACTGAGCTGAGAACGGGACCCCCATTGGAGGAATCTTAGAAAGGACTGAAAGAGCTTGAAGGGGCTTGAAACCCCATATGAACAACAATGCAAACCAAACAGAGCTTCCAGGGACTAAGCCACTACCCAAATAGTATACATGGACTGACCCTGGACTCCAACCTCATAGGTACCAATGAATAGCCTAGTAAGAGCAGCAGTGGAAGGGGAAGCCCTTGGTTCTGCCAAGACTGAACCCCCAGTGAACGTGGGGAGGGTAGGGAGTGGAACACTGATAGAGAAGGGGAGGGGAGGGGTTAGGGGAATGTTGGCCCAGAAACCGGGAAGGGGAATAACATTCGAAATGTAAATAAGAAATACTCAGGTAAATAAAGATGAAAAAAGTAGTAACCATTGCAAAGAAAATTATGTGAAATTATAGCACTCAGTTTGTGTTTTCTATTATACCAGGAATCCTACATTACTTCTAAAAAAAAAAAAAAAAAAGAACAACGATATCAATCAAGCAGACCCCACCCCCAGAGCTGCCATGAACTAGACCACCACTCCAAGAATATACAGGGATGGACCTATGGCTCCAGCCCCATATATAGCAGAGGATGGCTTTGTTGTGCATCAATGGGAGGAGAGGACCTTGGTCCTGTTAAGGTTTGATGCACCAATGTAGGGAAATGTCCGGTCAGGGGGTTAGGTGAGTGGAGGAGCACCCTATAGAAGCAGTGAAAGGGAAGATGGGATAATGTGTTTTTATTTACATTTGAAATATAAATAAAATTGTCTAATAAAAGAAAAAAAGAATTTAGAAAAAGAAGAAAAACCCTTAAACCTAGTAGTATGTAAAGACATAATAAAACACAATTCAAAGTATAATATAATAATACAGACCAGAGACAATAGTGCTAAGAATCAATGAATCTAAAATCTGGTTCTTTGAGAGATAAACCAGATTTACAGTTTCATGGTTGAACTTAGAAAAAAAAAAGAAAGAAAGAAAGAAAGAAAGAAAGAAAGAAAGAAAGAAGGAAGGAAGGAAGGAAAGAAAGAAACAAAGAAAGGAACAAATTACCTAAATTAACAGAATAAGAAATGAATAGAAAAACTTTGCTACAACAGAAACCAAAGAAATACAGGGTATTTATTATATGTGAATACATTTAAGAGTTGTATTCCTGCCTCATAACAGCTGGTGTCTGCTGCCTGAATTGTGGTTCAGTGTCTGAGAGATCTCAGGTGTCCAGGACAGTTGAGAGTGCTTTTTCCAGGTTTTTCTCAATTCATCCACGGAGGTCCCTGACTTCTGTAAACTGGTTGGGTCCTAGTATCTATATCTGACTCTTTTGGCTGCTTCTTGGACTTCTCAGACGGCAGCCATGTTAGGCTCCTGTCTGCAAACATACTACGGCAACAAAAACAGTGGTTTGATGTATTCTTGGATTCAGTTTGCAAGAATTTTATTGCATCTATATTCATAAATGAAATTGGTCTGAAGTTCTCTTTATTTGTTGGGTCTTTGTGTGGTTTAGATATCAAAGTAAATGTAGCTTCATAGAATAAATGAGGTATTGTTTGTTCTGTCTATATTTTATGGAATTGTTTGAAGAATATTGATGTAAGCTTTTCTTTGAAGGTCTGGTAGAATTCTGCACTAAAGCCATCTAACCCTGCTTTTTTCTTTCTTTCTTTCTTTTTCTTTTTTTTTTTTTTTTTTTTTTTTTTTGTGCTGGGGGCCGAACCCCGGGCCTTTGGCTTTTTTGGGCTAGGCAGTGAGCTAAATCCCCAACCCCTGCTTTTTTTTTGTTGTTGTTTGTTTGGTTTTGTTTTTAGTTTTTTGGAGGTTTTAAATGTTTTATGACATCTTCTACTTCCTGAGGGGATAGTAAGTAGTCTGTTTAGATAGATTACCTGCTCTTGATTTAACTTTGGTACTTGGTAACTTACTAGAAAAGCATCTATTTCATACAGATTTTCTAGTTTTGATGAGTATAGAATTTTGTAGTAAGATCTGAAGACTTTTTGAATTACCTAAGTATGGTGCTTTGACCAGTGTGGTGGCAAAATAAAGAGGTGTGGCCTTGTTGGAGTAGCTGTGTCACTGTGGATGTGGGCTTTAAATCCTCATCCTACCTGCCTATAAGTCAGTTTTCCACTAGCAGCCTCCAGATGAAGATGTAGAACTCTCAGCTCTTCTTGTACCATGCCTGCCTGGATGCTGCCATGCTCTTGCCTTGACAATAATGAACTGAACTTCTGAAACTGTAAGCAATTAAATATTGTCTTTATAAGAGTTGCCTTGGTTATGATTTCTGTGCACAGCACTAAAATCCTAACTAAGACACTCAGTTTCTTTTGTTATGTCTCCCTTTTCATTTCCGATTTTGTTGATTTGGATACTAGTCTGTGCCTTTTAGTTAATTTGGCTAGGGGTTTATCTTTTTTGTTGATTTTCTCAAAGAACCAGCTTTTGATTTTGCTGATGTTTTTGTATAGTTCTTGTTGATTGATTTGATTGATTTGAGCTCTGATTTTGACTATTTCCTATCTTCTACTCATCTTGGGTTTGCTTGCTTCCTTTTGTTCTAGAGTTCTCAGGTGTGATGTTGTTAGTGTAGAATCTCCACAATTTCTTTCCAAGGGCACTTAGTGCTATTAATTTTCCTCTTATTACTGCTTTCCTTGTGACCCATTAATTTGGCTATGTTGTGCCTTCATTTTTACTGAATACTAGGAAGTCTTTAATTAATTAATTAATTTATTTATTTCCTGACCAAGTTATCACTGAGCAGAGTATTGTTCAGCTTCTATGTGTATGTGGGTTTTCTGTTGTTTTTGTTGTTGTTGAAGATAAATCTTAATCTGTGATGATCTGCTCCATCTTTTAGTATCAGCTGTAGCTTGTTCTGTGACTGATTATATGATCAATTTGGGAAAGGCACCGTGAAGTGCTGAAAAGATATTGTATTATTTTGTCTTAGGGTGAAGTGTTCTGTAGATTTCTGTTAAATGCATTTGTTTCATAATCTCTCTTAGTTTCACTGTGTCTCTGTTTAGATTCTCTTTCAATGACCTATTCATTAGTGAGAGTGGAGTGTTGAAGTCTCCCATGATTATTGTGTAGTTCAATGTGTGTTTGGAACTTTAGTAACATTTCTTTTATGACTGTAGGTGTCCTTACATTTATTTGGGGACTAGATATTCAGAAGTGGGAATTTCTCCTGGTGGATTTTTCTGATGAATATGACATGTCTTTTACCCAACTCACTTGATATCTTTTGACTGAAAGCCTATTTTATTGAGTATTAGAATGATTATTCCAGGTTGTTTCTTGGGAACATTTGATTGGAAGACATTTTTCCAGTATTTTCCTCTGAGATAACACTGTCTTTGTTATTGAGTTATGTTTCTTGCATGCACCAACAAAGCTGGATCCTGTTTGTGTATCCAGTTTATTAGCTTGTGTCTCCTCATATGGGAATTGAGTCCATTGATATCAAGAGAGATATTAAAGATAGATGGTTGTTAGTTCCTGTTATGTTTGTTGTTTCAGGAGGCATCATGTGCATATGATTCTCTCTTTGGCTTTGTCATGAGATTCCTAATATTTTCTTCTTTTTTTTGGTGTAGGTATTCTCCTTGTATTGGTGTTCTCCTTTTAGAATCTTATGTAGGGATGGATTGGTAGGTAGATACTGTTTGAATTTGGAATTGTCCTATAATATTTTGGTTTCTCCATCATTATTGATGGAGAATTTTGTTAGGTATAGTAGCCAGGGCTGGCATTTGTATTCTCTTAGGGTCTGAATGACCTCTGTCTAGGATCTTCTAGCTTTTAATGTCTCTGTTGAGAAATCTGATGTAATACTGCTAGGTCTGCCTTTATATGTATACAGCAGTTCTCCTGGGAGGCCTTCAGACTGTGGGGGTTTGTTATCCAGTTACCTTATGTGCAGCAGATCTCCTGGAGGTCTTGAGACTGTGGTGTCTTCAGAAGGGCAGACAAGATGCTCCTTTGCCCTGGTAGAAGGTGCCCACTGGAAGAGCTTGAGTGTCTTAAATTATCCAAACACTCAGAAATAGAAGTATCACCTCTAAACTTATTCTAAGAATCAATCATTATCCTAACACCCAAACCAGGTACATATAGAACAAAAAATCTAATTTATGGACAAATACTTTTGAACACAGACAAAAATCTTTGATAAAATCTTGCAAACTGAATATAGGCATATATCTAGTACATAATTCACTACAATTAAGGTGACTTTATACAGGAAATGCAGACTTGCTTCAACATATATAATTCAATATGTATAATACATTATATGAATGAACTTAAAGAAAAAAGATGATCATTTCAGTAAAGATAGAAAAAGCCTCTGAGAATATGACTAAGGGGACATACCAAGTATGATAAAGTCTGGATATGGAAAAAGTGAAAAACACTTCAAAGTAATGCCATTAAAGTCAGAAACAAAGCAGAGCTATTCACTATCCCCATTCCTTTTCAATATCATATTGATAGCAATAATATAAGTAACATCACAATAAAAGGTGGAAGCTACTAATAGGAAAGAAGTCAAATTGATCCATTTACAAAGTGTAGGAAATTTTTATGTAAAAGCCCCCTAAATTCCATCAAAATCACAATTCCATCAAAATTCCATTTCAATAAGTTAGCAGTGAACAAAGTCAACTTACACAAATTATTAGACATTCAATACACTAACAACAAGCATTCTGAAAAGAGAACATGGTTATAGACTCCTGTTCAATAGCATGGAAGAAAATAAAGTATCTTTTGATAAACCTAACCAAAGACATGGAAAACTTATACATTGAAAACTTCAAATCTCTGGAAAAGATGTTCATAAAGACAACAGGAAATTAAAATTCCTGGATCAGTTGGATTTATTTTGTAAAAAGAAAAAGTGATTCTACAAAAAATATATATACTCAATGTGTTTCAAATTTCATTCCGTAACATGCTTCACAGAAATAGAAAACAATCATCCTGAAGTTCATGTGAACTTATAAGACACAGGATAGGCAAATCAATCCATAGCAAAAATAATGACACTAGAAGCTTTTCCATTCCTGATTGGAAGATACATTATAAAACTTTAGTAATAAAAACAATTTGTTAGTGGCTCAAAGTCAGAGCGATAGACCAATGGACTAAATCAGAATGGAAAGATATAAGCATTATTCCCTTCTGCTATTCAACAAAGAAGCATAAAATATGTACTGGAGAAAGAACATCTTCAAAAAATGGTGCTGGGAAAAGTAGATGGCCACATGCAGAATTAAATTAGACCAATGACTATCACTATAAAAAATTAGACCTCAATTTCTAATCTGAAATGCTAAATCTGCTAGAAGGACTCATAAACCTCTAAAAGACTGAGGCATAGAAAATGCTTTCTTAATACAATTTCAATAGATCAGGAATTAAGTCAAACAACTGACAACTTGGACCTCATACAATCAAAAAGCTACTGTACAGCTTTAAAAACATCAAATGACTGAAGGAAAAATCTATTCAATGGGGGAGAATCTTTGCCAGCTAGACATTTGACAGAGGATTAATATCCAGAGAAAATACAAAGAACTTGGAAAACAAAATTCTAGGAAACAAACTACCAAATTTAAAAGAGAAGAGGGAATGTCTATGAATTTAGACAGAGAGTTCTCAATGAACTAAATGAAAATGGCTAATACTTCAAAGAGTGTTTATCATTCTTAGCAACAGGTAAATGTAAAGTCTAAAAATAAGATTTCTTCTCACCTCATTCAGAATGGCTAAGACCACCCAAACAATTTCCAATAAATGCTGCTAGAGAGAATTTGGAGCAAGATGAACCCATTTTACTCCTATTAGAAATGCAGAGTGGTATGTCCACTGTGGAGACCATCAGAAATGTGGAAATAAATATACCATATGACCCAGCTATGCTACCCCTTGGTCCAGTGGAATCCCTATGCTACTGTATAGATACTGATTAATCTATATATATTGTTGCTCTATTCAAAAAGTTGGGTAGTAGGATCATCTAAGTATTCTTCAAAAGATGAATGGCTAATGAAAATGGGATACATACACATAATGTATTATTATTTACCTGTAAGAAAAAATGAAAACATGAAAAATTTGTGTAAAAGAAGGAACGTAGAAAATAATATATTGAGTGATGTAACCTACAACCAGAAAGACAAACATCGCACATTCTCTCTCATGTGCTGATGTTAGCTTCAAATCTTCAAATGTGAGCTTCAACATAGAGTAACCATAGAAACCAGGAAAGTAAAAAAGGACCACACTTGGTAAGGGAGGTTTGAGAGGGGAATAGATAGAGACAGGTGGGACAGAAAAACAAGTACCAAATCTATAACCTGGAAGTTCAGGAATGTCAAAATAGGAAAAGTGAGGAGAAGGGAAAGACAAGAGCAAGGTTGTTTAATAAATCCTAAAGATCTTATATTTTTTAAACTAAAATCATACAATATTACCTGTAAGTGTATGTACACTCACACACACACACACACACACACACACACACACACACACACATATAAATGCATGCAAACACATATACAAAAAATTCCCCCACAAAAATCATACTAAACAATTTGCATTTATATATTTGTATGTGTATATACATGTATGTGTATGTGCATAGGTATGTGATTATATGTGTGTGAGATGTAAAAATATGTGGAAAGGCTATAAATTTGAGTGTGACAGTTGGTCTGAAGAATATTGCAAGGGGGTTTCTTGGGAGAGATCAGAGAGAGGAAAGGAAAGGGGGAAACTGATGTAATTATATTTGAATTAAAATGTATAAAAATTAAAAAATAATATATAATAACTAACAATGATTAGTGAATAGACAAAATTGAGCTAAGTCTCTCATATGCATTAGTTTATTTGGTCTATATAAAAATTCTAGACATTAAAGTTATTTTCACTTTCTTTGAAGCTTTATGAGAATGATTCAAGTGTTTTAACACAACATATAAGCTAATAAATTAGAGGTGTAGAGGCTTTTATTCCTACTCATAAGTAACACTATGTCATAAGTTTAGTTTTAAGTCTTTTTAAAAGACCTGACAGAGGTAAGTAGAAAATCAGGCTCTATGTTGGGGCCTCAGGAAATAAAAGGTAAAGATGTAGAAATTTAACTCAAAATTGCTACCATATTTTTCTCTCATAGGGAAAAATGTGGAGCATTTCTGTTCTTACAGTTATGTAATGTCTCACTGTTGACATGTTCTTAATAAGAGTTGATTGACTGCTTACTGGAAGTCTGGGTGGGCTTTAATTATTTATTGTCCTGACTACACAGTAGCCTTTCCTTTTACTTCCACTTCACTTTTAATATACTTAATAACATTATTTTGCATTTCAAAACTTCCTTTCTGTAGCTAGAAATTATCCTGTAGATGAATGTCCATCTAATATTTCACGTACAAAACCTTCCAGTTGTCCTTTTCCTTGGCCATTTCTGTTCACAGTGAGAATTATTTTCTGATTCCAGCTTCCTCTAGCACATTCCTTGTTGTGCCTTTAATTCACCTTTGAGAATAAAGACATGGATGAAGTAATGACCTTTGCCATGATTTCAAATGAAGAAACTGAAGGTCAAAAACATAAAAGCTAAGGATCCATTTCTTATATAACTGAAATGACATCTAAGATTCTTACATTATGTTTTAAGACCACTCATAAGCCAGCCTCCTCTTTCTGGGCCATGTGGAAGTTGAGCATTTTACATTTATTTCTTAATAGTTGTTTTTATTATAAAGTAACTATGTCTGATACTGGTTCACTTACAGAGGGTGATGCATTTTAAAAATATCCCTCAATGGCAAAATTGTTAAAAAAAAAACTGTATCATGTTTCCTTGAGGAGAGAATGAGCTCGAGTCCCAGTGTACAGAAGATAGTAGAAATTCTAAAATGGAACAGGTATGCCCCTTCTTTCAGATATCAAAATGTTACCTTTAGTCACAGGCAGAATTAAAAATCACTCTACAGAAGACTTCTGCTCTACCTATCAAAGAAATGGACATGGAGTTCAAGAACTCTGTCAGCCTCCAAAAAGATAAGGATCTTACATCCACCATACTGTATAAGCTTAGAGATTATTTTGTCATAAAAAAAAAAAAAACTATGGAAAATTTTAAGACAGAAAGGCTACTGTTACAGTCTTCGCAGCCAAAACTGAGGAACATTTGGAGGTGGTGATGGTTGTTGTTGTTGTTGTTATTGTTTTTCTTCTTAATATTCTATAAAGAATTAGATTATTTTTTCTTCCCTGTTTGACCAAACAGTAAAAGAAGTCAATTTTCCCATACTGATCTATTTTCAATTTTCTTTTGAAATACAGGCAAACTGAGTCAGGTGATTGGTAGTATAGATCTGAGAGACTGATTTTGTCAGAATCAGAATAAAAAATTGCAAGGCCTCGGAAAACCTTCCTAAGCCCCTTCATTTCCCATTCAACAAGTTATGGAACAGAAATGGCTACAGGGTCACTGTTGATATTGGAACCCTGCATGCTGCAGCTCTACATTTTCCCAGGTACCTATACCCAGGCTCGAACTTGATGAATTACATGATTTACATGAGGATTCCAGATTCAAATGCCAGCAAGATATGCTCCAGAGTGAGGTCAAATTCAGCTTCAAAGGAACTAAGAAAATGAATGAATGTGTCCTTCGCTTTCTTCATAGGAACTGAACAAAGTATTACAAGACACCACCCTACCTCTTTTGTCTCTTTTATAGAATAGAGGTTGAGACTCTACAAGTAAAAAAATATCTTCCCAACCATCTAAAAAGTGTTTTAAACAAAACAGTTTGTTTTTTATTTATTATTCAATAAAACCATGCTTTGCAATAGTGAAGAGACAATGACAAATATTCAAGAGTACTGGAAAAAGGAGAACCACTTTATTCATGAAAATAGAAATCTGGAAAGTTTATGACAACAGGGATGAATTAGGAGAAAATAAAGTTATGGCAAAATTGGACACATTAAGATTTATCAAAATTAGAGTTTCCTTTTCTGACAGAGACTCAGAGAGAAGGGCCTTGACATTTTGTTGATGAATGTTTTTTTATAGGTAAGGAACAATCCTATTTTATAAACTGACAGAAGATTTATATCTCAAAGGAGCTTAGAAAACATTTAATAATAGAATTCTCCACAAGCAGATGCTCTGATTTATACAAAAAAGGGAAGTTGTAGGGAGCTGTGACGTGCCACGCCTCAAAGATGGCGCTGGTTTCCACCTTCCACCCTCCCAAAGGTGAGCGCTCCTTGTAGTAAACAAGTCCTAATTTGGCTATGCCTGCCTGGCCTGCTAGCTTCCGAGTAGTGACAGCTTATCTGCATGACCCACGTGGCTTGCTAGGATTGGCCAGCGCTAGCTATTTAAGTGTGGTGCGGGGGTTCCCCGGGGTCAGAAGATTGTATCAAGTTTCCTGAGTAAAACTGCTTGAAGAAGATCTTCGCTGATCGTGTTGTCCTTGCTGGTTGAGGTTGGGCATGAAAGGAAGTCAGGGGACTAAATAGTAAGAAACCTCTTCATCCTGTCTTTAGCCCTTTGCCATCAGGGAACTTTGCTAGGGGCATACCTTTGTTCTGATTCTTGGTGGATAAAATTTGTACATGTTTCACGTTATATGGTTACCTTTTCTGTTGCAAGCAGCCCAGCCCTACCACTTCTGTCCATAATGGTGTTCTTTACTAATGGAATGATCCCAATAAAAAGAGATAATTTTTAATCTTACTTCTATTAATATAGTTTGGATAAGACCTTGCCTGCAGATCTCACAGCCTAAGAATAAAAGCATGTAAGCTTCTAAGAGTATGACTGAGTAAGCAGATTAAATGCATTTTGAATCAAAGAAGAAATAGTCTCAAATCTAACTTTATTTTTGGTTACCTAGAAATATTTATAAAAGACCATGAATTCTTATTAGTGTGTCTCTTTACAGAAATAGTGGCAAATGAAAATCTAATAACAACTCAACTCCTTGTTGACAACTGTTGTGTTTATAAAAGCATAAAGAGAGAGGAGATATGTTTTTGTGGATGTGGAGTAAGGAATGGGGGAAGGGGCCCCTGCTGAGGTATCCCTTCCCCATGAGGGACCAGTCACATGATAGTATAGTATATAATAGTGTTTATTCAGGGCATGGGGAGGGGATTTAAGGGGGTAAAAGAACACAGAAAGTCAGAGAGAGAGAGAGAGAGAGAGAGAGAGAGAGAGAGAGAGAGAGAGAGAGAGAGAGAAACAGAGAGAGAGAACAGAGAGAGAGAGAGAGAGAGAGAGAGAGAGAGAGAGAGAGAGAGAGAAACAGAGAGAGAGACAGAGAGAGAGAGAAACAGAGAGAGAGATAACAAAGAGGAGTAGAGAAGCAGAGGCCAACCATGAGCACATGGAGAGTGAGGGAGGAGAATGGGAGAGAGGGGGGAGAGGGTGAGAGGACAGAGTAGGAGCAAGAAGGCAAGAGCAAGAAAGAGCTGAGAGGGCAAGCAGCCTTTTTCTAGTGAGTCAGGCACACCTGTGGGGTGGAGCTTAAACAAAATGCTAACATTCACCCATTTTTAAATTTAATTAAAAAAGAAATAAATTAGAAAAAGGTGATGGTGAAATAGGGCTGGGGTCATCATGATGCTTATTTACTTCCTGCTTTTGAGTGACATATCTCTAAGAAACCTAGAAGAATGGGTAGGGGAAGGTTGGTCCACTTTTAGAGTTGGATGCTTCGTTGTTGTCCAGGGTCTATGGAATCATCTGCAGATAGTTCAGAAGGAACAAGTCTAGAAGTGTCTGTGTCTATGAGAAAAGAATGGAGTATCTGCAGTTTGCTTCTCTGGAGCTGTCCTAGATCTAGTAAGTGCTTGGATTTGTTAAGATGCTGAAACACACATGATAAATTATAGGTAGAGAATAGGATTAAGTAGATTTGGGAGAACGAAAATTTTTTCTTAAATGTGCTCTTGAAACCCAGAGGGATCCTTCCCTCTGGAATAGGCAGTAAGTGAGAACTTGAGGCTATTGATTAGCAGATCTACTTATCGGATAGAGTCTAATTGGTCCATGAGAGGTAGATCTGAGTGGGTTTCCTGTAGCTTTTAAGTTTACCAAAGACATAACAATATGAATCAACAACATAAACAATCTTCTCGATGAGCCTTTCCCGGGTGATTACTTTAGGGTAAGGAACTAGGTCTGTTTTATAGCTATAGAGCTACAGTTACCTTAGCCTATCAATATACTCAAAAATCAGGGAAAGAATAACTTATAATCTAAGGTAAATGCATTAATTAAAAATATATAGTACAAACAGTTCCTTGTGGTCTCTGTGGTATATATGGCAACTTGGACAGAGACAGTCCGGCTTTTAAGCCCAGAAGATTCAGGTCTTTTTTATGAAGATGCCCCCCCACACACACACCTACCCTGAGGAAAATACAGGCATGAGATGACCCACATTGACTCTAGGCAATATGAGGCATTTGACTCTCTAGTTTGTCCATAGTGTAGACCAAGCCTGGGCACGACAATGATGGTGCTTTTTAAAGGTTTGCATACCACAGTCCAAGCAGCAGTCTCCTTGTAGCTGTGTCTATATCTTCTGAGACCTTGTAGGGTAAGCTGTTAGGCTTTGGGAGTTTCTGTCTGTCATAACAATGATATATATATATATATATATATATATATATATATATATATATATATGATTGAGAATTTTACTGATTGGTCATATCTGAGTTAGACAACTTGTGTTTGTTAAATTACTTATTCAAAAATGTATATAGTAAATATAGTACACTATAGTTTGCTGGAGCTGGGAAATTTTGACCTGTTCTATTGCTGGTCTGCTGTGGTAAAGAAAGGTGTGGACATGTACGATTGGGGCACCAGGTACACACCTGGGCCAGGGGCATGGGACGTGCAGCCTGAAGAACAGAGATTGTAAGGAGTCACAATAACAGCTTGCTACCCCTGGTAGTGTGGGGATGCAGCACCACTGAATGGCGCCAGGGGTCGTGGAGGCTCAGACAAAAGCACGTGGATAGGGCTTCCTACTTCACTGGAGGCTCTGATGATGCCAACAAACCTCCATTTTTCTTATCATACAGGAAAGAAAAAAGGAGGAAGAGGGAAGCTGATGGTGAAAGGGGAATAGGGTCATCCAATTCCTTAAACTACTTCCTGCTGTAAGGGAAGGGGCGTCTTCAGTTTTGGGGTGTAGCTAACTTTCACCATTGGTGTCTACTTGGTAAATATTTGTATCAGGCTCCTCTGTGGACAGAGCCTGATAAGCCTGTAACAGGAACTGATTAATTAGTTAGAAATGTTTTGGATTTGTCATTGACAAACTGTAGAAGCAAGATTAATGAGGCAGGCAACACATAATAATGCCAGGAAAATGACTAGAAAAGGCGTTATGAAAGGGAGTATCCGTTTCCATATAGGGTTTTCAAAAATCCAGGAATCAGAGACCTAACATTTACTGAGATTTTGGATGTCTGATTGTAGTTGCTGGAATTTATTTCTTACTACCAAGATTGGTTGATGAAGAAACAGCATTCTTCTTGGAGGAACAGGCGAAGATCACCTTCTTTAGCTGTCAGGACATCCAGCCCCTGTTGGTTCTGAAGCACCACTGCTGCCAAAGAGGCAATTTGTTTCTAGTGGGTGAGTGTGGTTTCAGATATTTCTTGAAAAGTGGTTTAAAGCTTGGAAGTGAACTTATAATATTGTGTTATGGAAATAATTATCCTTGGAATTCCAGTACCAACAGCTCTGGCTATTCCCACAGCAACCAGGAGTGGCACAACCTGAACTGCCCCCTTCTGTTGGCCAGGTATCATATCTACAACTGTGATTGGCAGGGGTTCATTTCCCTGGATTACTCCTAGTTCAGGGAAGAGAAATGCCAACATGCAAACTCCTGACCAGCTGGCAGGTAGGCGAGGATATATCTGAGCACTACAAAGAAATGATGTGTCTTGGACTGCAGGACATAGTGGTATCAAGGGTTGTGGTCCTCTTGAGATCTAGGGATCTCAGCATTCCTATAAAACATAGTGAGGAAGTCATAAAATAATATGCCACACCAAAAACAGGAACAGAGGAAAGGTATGGAGTTATGACAAATCCTAGTCAAAAAACAAATGTTGCATTTCTAAAAAGATAAAGAGAGTGAGAATATGTCAGTTACGGGGGAAAGGAGTGCCTCTGTGGGCCCATGCTGAGCCATCCTTTCCCCCTGAGGGATCAGCCACACAATGGTCATGATATAGTATAGAATAGAGTTTATTTAGGGCATGGGGAGGGGATTTGAGAGGGTAGTAGAAAAAGAGAAAAGCAGAGAGGGAGCGTAGAAGAAGAGCAAAGTAGAGGAGTAGAGGCAGGCCATGAGCTTGTGGAGAGAGATGGGCGAAGGAGGGAGAAGACAGATTGGGAACAGGAGTCAAGAGAGAGAGAGAGGAGGGGGCAAGCAGCCCCTTTTACAGTGAATCAGGCACACCCGGCTGTTTCCAGGTAACTGTGGGGCAGAGCTTACACAAAATGCTAACAGACTCCCTTTTCAGTTCACTGAAATGATATTCCTATATTCAAGTTTACATTGTTCCACAAAGAATATATTGATAAAACACTAAAAAATAAAAATAATAAAATTAAAATTAAAAAGCATGTTCTCTCTAGTATTGTAAGGGAAGGAAATTAAGTAATTTAGGAATAGTCAATGGAAAATGTAGCCTTCACTTTAATGGAAATAAAAGATAGTTTATTCCAGAGCTGTAATTACTTGTCATGGGTACATAGATATAACCAGAATTTCATATCCAATGTGGAAGCAGTTTCATGGTTTTATAGAACAAAGAAAGTCATACATCAAAACAAGTTTAAAATACATTGTTAGACACATGAGAGAGATGGCTACAGTAAGTTGAGGAAGCTTTTCTGTAAACCTCAAATGCTATCTGGTGATCTTCTTAGCTAGGTTGGAGGAAACTAAAGGTCTTCCAACTGATATAGATTCCAAATATGTTACTCTATTGGTCATACAACATTAATGCTGACTTAGATATGGACAAATAATGGCTACTCAGTGTGGGACTGATACTAGTCCAGATACAGTAATTAGTCTATGGACCTCAACATTCCCACCTCTCTACACCACTCTAGATCTATCAGGCAATTGGTCTTTACAAACAGTTTCTTAACGGCAATTCTGAACAACATAAATAGTAAGATTACTGTATTCTTTTTCACTAAAGTAAACAAGGTTGGGCCTCAAGAAAGCTCTTATTTCTGAGCTGACTTTATTTTGAAGTATATCACAAATCCTCTTTAACTCAAAGATAATACAACCAAAGACAATGAAAAACAACACTTGCAGATCTCTCCAACAGAACTGTCTAGAAAGTTGGACTCTCTGGTAATAGAAAAGTAGAAACTTATGCTTCTGCATATACAGTCTACTCATGCTTAACACAGTGTGTGTTGGAACAACTGTATGGTACATAGAAAGCCATTGCAAGGAAGGAGGCCAGGATTGAAATTATCATATTATGTCAAGGTATCTCTAAAAGGATGTAAAAATAAAACACACATTTACATACATTTGAGATAAGTGACTTTGTTCCTGGAGCATAAAGATGTGCATGCGCATGCACACGCGTGCACGTGTTTGTGTGTGTGTGTGTATGTGTGTGTGTAATGTTGATCTACCCATTGTTGCTTATAAACAAACAATTCTTGTGATAAAATGACTCTCTTCTGAGAACCCCCTTAAAGGACATACTTAGTAGAATGCAGGTATGTGTGGTTGTAGTGAGGAACCTGCCTGATTCCATTTTGAAAGTAGGAACCATTATGTTGTATTGTTAAAAATGAGTTTCCATTTACTGTAAGAGCTGAGATACTGTTTTTGGCATAGCCCAAGTCCTTGACTTGTTTTGGAGAACACCTCAAACTTCCTTAACTCTCCCTAATGACATGATGTTCTTTGAGATTCTTCTATACTACCTATTGCTCCATTGACTCTCTTCCCTAAACCTGCTTTGGAATTATCCTGATTTTACTCCTTAAAAGAGGCCCAAGAAATGTATTGCTTTCTTTAACTTGACTTAGGAGGCAGTCACTGGCCAGCTCTTGGGTATACTCTAATAAAAATCAAGGTTGTTTTAAATTTGGCTAAAAGTTGTAATAGTAGTCTTACTGTCACACAGTTTGGATTAACTGTAGCCCTTAGAAATACTGTTTTATCAATAATAAGTTGGTAGATCAAAACTACTTACAAAAAAAAGGAGTGAATACTTTTAGAAAGTTTTTTTTAGCTTAGAAAATAAACATTGATATAAAATGTCCTTTTCTTCATTTGCATAATATGTCATGCATGAAGTCAAAGGGCAACTTGAAGGGCTCAGCCCTTCGTTTATATGAGTTGTACATAAACTCAGATCATCCAGCACCTTTATACACTTAGACATCACAACAGCCTCTCTATTCTTCTAATTTAGAAATTGTCCCTTCTAATACATGATCCTGCCTCCCTTTTTTTCTCCCCTTTCAGTCTCCCTCCCAAGTAGATCCCTTCCTCTCCTTCTTTGATTATTTTGCCTCCTCTTCTATGTAGGATTAGTCTTTATTCTTCTTAAACTACATATGGTTTGTGAGGTTGTATCATGGAATATCCATTCCAATGTCGAAGAACATATGGATTGTTTCCGGCTTCTGGCTATTATAAATAACGTGCTATAAACATATTGGAGCATGTTTTGGTATATGCAGAGTAGTGATATAGCTGGGTCTTCAGGCAGAACTATTTCTAATTTTCTGAGGAAATCCCAGATTGATTTCCAGAGTGGTTTTAACAGCTTGCAGTCCCACCAGAAGTGGAGGAGTGTTATTCTTTCGGCACATCCTCACCAGCATTTGCTGTCACCTGTGATTTTGCATTTAGCCATTCTGATTGGTGTGAGATGGAATCTCAGGTTCATTTGCATTTGCATTTCCCTGATGACTAAAGATGTTGAACATTCCTTTAAGTGCTTCTCAGCCATCTGAGATTTCTCAGTTGCAAATAGTTTGATTAGCTCTGTAACTCATTTTTTAATTGGATTATTTGCTTCTCTGGGGTCTAACTTCTTGAGTTTTTTTTTTTAAATTGAATATTAGCCCTCTATAAGATGTACAATTGATAAAGATCTTTTCACAATCTGTTGGTTGCCATTTTGTCTTATTGACAGTGTCCTTTGCCTTACAGAAGCTTTGCAACTTTATGAGGTTCTATTTATCAATTTTTGATCTTATATCATAGGCCATTGGCATTCTGCTCAGGAAAATTTCCCCTGTGACCATGTGTTCGAGGCTCTTCCCCACTTTCTCTTCTATTAGATTCAGCATATCTTGTTTTATGTGGATGTTCTTGATAGACTTGAGCTTTCTACAAGGAGATAAGAATGGATCAATTTGAACTATTCTAAATGCTGACCTCCCATTGAACCAGCACCATTTGTTGTAAATGCTGTCTTTTTTCTCACTGGATGGCTTTAGCTCCCCTTTTAAAGATCAAATGACCATAGGTGTGCGGTCTACTTCTGGGTCTTCAATTCTATTCCACTGATCTCCCTCCCTGTCTCTGTACCAATACCATGTGGTTTTTATCATTATTGCTCTGTAGTACAGCTTGAGGTCACAGATAGTGATTTCCCCAGAAGTTCTTATTTTTTTGAGAATAGTTTTAGATATCTTGAGTTTTTTTTGATATTCCATTAAATTTTGAGAATTTTTCTTTCTTTCTCTGTGAAGAGTTGAGTTGGAATTTTCATGGGGATTGCACTGAATCTGTAAAATGCTTTTCATAAGATGGTAATTTTTACTATGTTATTCCTGCAGAGCATGAGCATAGCAGATCTTTCCATATTCTAAGATTTTCTTTGACTTCTTTCTTCAGAGACTAGAAGTTCTTGTCATACAGATCTTTCACATGCTTTGTTAGAATTACTCTAAGAAATTTTATATCATTTGTGATTATTGTGAAGGTTATTGTATACCTAATCATGACTCATCTTCTGGGAACATGTTTTCTTACAGGAGTAATTGGTTACTTCAACTTTTATGGTATACATCGGTTGTCCAATTTGTTCTTTTGACTACACATAAAATATCTACCCTTATATAACGTCAGTACTAATGTTAACATTCCTTTAAGTTCCCAAATTAATTGATTTACCATCTGAAATCTGTTAGTAAAATTTGCCTTTTCACACAATTTTCTTTACAGTTCCGTTTAAGGAAGGCAACCATTAAAAATTTAATTTTACTCTCACCATTTGAAATACCATCAATGAATTTTTATGTTAAAACATTTTTCCATACAGTGTACTGTACCTTTTTTAATTCCAGACCTTCCCCAGTATCTTTTTTTTTTTGGGGGGGGGCACTTTTTTATAATTACATTTCATATGTTATTCCCTTTCCCAGTTTCCCGGACATAAGTCCACTATCTCATCCCCCTCTCCTTCTTCTATAAGTTTGTTACCTCCCTATCCACCCTCCTTAAACCACCCCACCAACTTTCCTTTACAATGGGAATCCAACTATGGCAAGATCAAGGATTTTTCCTTCCATTGGTGCCCAACAAGGCCAACCCATGCTACATATTCAGTTGGAGCCATGGGTCAGTCCGTGTGTATAGTCTGTGGGTAGTAGTTTAGTCCCTGGGAGCTCTGGTTGGTTGGCATTGTTGTTCTTATGGGGTTACAAACCCCTTCAGCTCTTTCAATATTTTCTCTTATTCCTCCAGCGGGGGTCATGTTCTCAGTTCAGTAGTTTGCTGTAAGCATTCACCTCTGTATTTGACATGATCTAGCTGTGTCTCTCAGGACACAGCTATATCTGGTTCCTGTCAACATGCATTCTTAGTTTCATCAATCTTATATATATCTCACATGTGGGGCAGGCTTTGAATGGCCATGCCTTCAGTCACTGCTCCAAACGTTCACTCCATATCACCCCCTATGAATATTTTTGTTCCCCCATTTAAGAAGGAGTGAAGCATCTGCATCTTGGTCATCCTTCTTCTTGAGCATCATGTGGTCTATGGATTGTGTCTTGGGTAATTCAAACTTTTGGACTAATATACACTTGTTAATGAGTCCATACCGTGTATGTTTTTCAGTGGTTGTGTTACCTCACTCAGGATGAGATTTTGTACTTCAATCAATTTGCCAATGAATTTCAAGAAATCATTGTTTCTGATAGCTGGGTAGTACTCCATTGTGTACATGTACTACATTTTCTATATCCATTCCTCTGTTGAAGGGTATCTGGATTCTTTCCAGCTTCTATCTATTATAAGGAGGCTATATGAACATAATGCAGCATGTGACTTTGTTGTATGTTTGAGCATCTTTTCAGTATGTGCCCAGGAGAGGTAAAGCTGCTTCCTCTGATAGTGAAAATTTCAATTGTCTGAGGAACCTACAGACTGATTTCTAGAGTGGTTGTACCAGTTTGCAATCTCACCAATAATGGAGGAGTGTTTCTCTATCTCCACATCCTCGCCAGCATCTGTTGTTACCTGAGTTTTTGAGCTTAGCCATTTTGACTGGTGTGAGGTGGAATGTCAGGGTTGTTTTGATTTGCATTTCCATGATAACTAAGGATGTTGAACATTTCTTTAGGTACTTCTCAGCCATTTGCTATTCTTCAGCTGAGAATTCTTTGTTTGGCTCTGTACCCCATTTTTAATAGGGTTATTTGGCTCTCTGGAGTCTAACTTCTTGAATTCTTCGTATATTTTAGATATTAACCCTCTATCAGATGTATGATTAGTAAAGATCGTTTCCCAATCTTTTGCTTGCTGTTTTGTCCTAATGATAATGTCATTAGGACAAAAAAAAAAAGCTTTGCAGTTTTCCGAGGTCCCATTTGTCAATTCTTGATATTAGAGCCTAAGCCAATGGTATTTTATTCAGGAAATTTTCCCCAGTGCCAATGTGTTCAAAAATCTTCTTCACTTTTTCTTCTATTAGTTTGAGAGTATCTGGTTGGATGTGGAGGTCCTTGATGAACTTGGAATTAAGCTTTGTACAGGGTGATAAAAACGGTTTGATTTATGTTCTTCTACATGCTGACCTCCATTTGAACCATCACCATTTGTTGAAAATGCTATCTTTTTTCCATTGGATAGTTGTAGATCCTTTGTAAAAGATGAAGTGACCATAGGTGTGTGGTTTCATTTCTGGGCCTTCAATTCTATTCCACTGATCTACCTGCCTGTCTTAGTTCCAATCCCATACAGTTTTTAATCACTATTTCTCTGTAATACTGACGTCAGGGATGGTAATTTCCCAAGAAGTTCTTTAATCCTTGAGTACAGTTTTCACTATCCTGTTTTATTTTATTTTCTTTTTGTTATTCCAAATTCTAACTCTATGAAGAATTTTGGAATTTTGAAGGGGCTTTCCTTGAATCTGTAGATTGCTTTTGGTAAAATGGCCATTTTTGCTACATTAATTCTGGCAATCCATAAGCATGGGAGGTCTTTTCATCTTCTGAGATCTTTAATTTCTTTCTTCAGAGACTTGAAGTTCTTGTCATATAAATCTTTCACTAGCTTGGTTAAGGTCACACCGAGATATTTTATATTATTTAGAACTATTGTGAAGGGTGTAATTTCCCTAATTTCTTTCTCAGCCTGTTTATCCTTTCTGTAGGAGAAGGTTACTGATTTGTTTGAGTTAATTTTATACCCAGCCACATTATTTAAGTTGTTTATCAGGATTAGTAGTTCTATGGTGGAACTTTTGGGATCACTTAAGTACACTATAATATCATCTGCAAATAGTAATATTTTGACTTCTTCCTTTCCAATTTACATCCCTTTCACCTCCTTTTGTTTTCTAAGTTCTCTGTCTATGACTTTGAGTACTATATTTAGTAGGTAGGATGAAAATGGTCAGCCTTGTCTAGTTCCTGATTTTGCTGGGATTGGTTCAAGTTTCTCTCCATTTTCTTTGATGTTGGCTACTGGTTTGCTGTATATTGCTTTTACTTTGTTTATGTATGGGCCTTGAATTCCTGATCTTTCCAGGACTTTTAACATGAAGGAGCATTGAATTTTGTCAAATGGTTTCTCAGCATGCAATGAAATGATTATATGGTTTTTTGAGTTTATTTATATTCTGGATTACATCGATGAATTTCTGTATATTAAATCATCCCTATGTCCCTGGCATGAAGCCGACTTGATCATGACAGATGATCATTTTGTTGTGTTCTTGGATTCGGTTTGCAAGAATTTTATTGCATATTTTTGTGTCTATATTCATAAAAGATATTCGTCTGAAGTTCTCTTTCTTTGTTGGGTCTCTGTATAGTTTAGGGATAAGCATAACCGTGGCATCATAGAAGGAATTTGGTAGTACTCTGTCTGTTTCTATTTTATGGAACAGATTGAACAGTATTGGTATGAGGTCTCCTGTGAAGGTCTCATAGAATTTTACACTAAACCCATCTGGTACTGTGCTCTCTTTTGTTGGGGGACTTTTATTAACTGCTTCTATGTTATGGGGTTGTTTAAATGATTTGTCTGTTCCTGATTTAACTTCGATACCTGGTATCTTCTGGAAAATTGTCCATTTCCTCCATATTTTCCAGTTTTGTTTGTAGTAGGATCTGATGATGTTTTTGAATTTGAATTTTGAATTTGATGTTTTGAATTTTCTCAGATTCTGTCATTATGTATCCATTTTCATTTCTGATTTTGTTAATTTGAATACTGTCTCTGCCCTCTGGTTAGTCTGGCGAAGGGTTTATCTATGTTATTGATTTTCTCAAAGAACTAACTCCTGGTTTTGTTGATTCTTTGTATAGTCCTTTTTGTTTCTACTTGGTTGATTTCAGCTTTATGTTTGATTATTTCCTGCCTTCTATTCCTCTTTGGTGTATTTGCTTCTTTTTGTTCTAGAGCTTTTAGGTGTGCTGTAAAGTTGCTGATGTATGCTCTCTCCCTTTTCTGTTTGCAGGCAGTCAGAGCTATGAGTTTTCCTCTTAGCACAGCGTTCATTGTGCCCTATAAGTTTGGGTATGCTGTATCTTCATTTTCATTAAATTCTATGAAATCTTTAATTTCTTTCTTTGTTTCTTCCTTGACCAAGATATTTTTCAGTAGAACATTGTTCACCTTCCATGTATACGTGGGCTTTCAGCCATTTTTCTTGTTATTGAAGAAAGACTTAGTCTGTGGTGATCAGATAGGATGCATGGTATTATTTCTGCTTTCCCATATCTGCTGAAGCCTGTTTTGCTACTGACTATATGGTCAATTTTTGTGAAGGTACCATGAGATGCTGAGAAGAAGGTATATCATTTTGTTTTGGGATGAAATGTTCTCTAAATATCTGTTAAGTCCATTTGGTTCATAACTTCTGTTAATTTCTCTATGTCTCTGTTTAATTTCTGTTTCCATGATCTGTCTATTGATGAGCATGGGGTGTTGAAATCTCCTACTATTATTTTGTGAGGTGCAATGTATGATTTGAGCTTTAGTAAGGTTTCTTTTATAAATGTAGGTGCCCTTGCATTTGGAGCATAGATATTTAGGATTGAGAGTTCATCTTGCTGGACTTTTTTGATGAATATGAAGTAAGTATACTTCCATATGTGTTTTGATAACATTTGGTTGAAAGTTGATTTTATTCAATATTAGAATGGCTACTCCAGTTTGTTTCTTCAGACCATTTGCTTGGAAAGTTGTTTTCCAGCCTTTTACTCTGAGACAGTTTCTGTCTTTGTTCTGAGGTGTGTTTCCTATAAGCAGCAAAATGCTGGGTCCTTTTTATTTATCCAATCTGTTAGATTATGTTTATTTATTATGAAATTGGGTCCATTGATGTTGAGAGATATTAAGGAATAGTGATTGTTGCTTCCTGTTATTTTCATAGAGGTTGAAATATGTGTGTGTGTCTCTCTCTTCTTTTGGTTTCATTGCCAGCAAATTACTTTCTTACTTTTTCTAGAGCATAGCTTCTCTCATTGTGTTGGACTTTTCCATCTATTATCCTTCATAGGGCTGGATTTGTGTAAAGATGCTGTGTAAATTTGGTTTTGTCATAGAATATCTTAGTTTCTCCATCTATGTTAATTGAGAGTTTTCCTGGATATAGTACCCTGGACTGGCATTTGTGTTCTGTTAGCATCTGTATGTTATCTGTCTGGGATCTTCTGGCTTTCATAGTCTCTGGTGGGAAGTGTGGTACAATTCTGATAGTTCTGCCTTTATATGTTATTTGTCACTTTTCCCTTACTGCTTTTAATATTCCTTCCCTGTTTTGTGTATTTGTTGTTTTGACTATTATGTGACTATTATGTGACAGGAGGAATTCTTCTATTTTTATGGGCATCTCTTTCTTTAGTTTACAATATTTTTCTTCTGTAATTTTATTGAATATTTTTACTGGCCCTTTAAGTCAGTCTTTTTGGTCTTTTCATTGTGTCTTGTATGTCCTGGATGTTTCATCTCTTGGTGTAGGCAGAAACCCGAAGGGTCCTATTCCCTATTCCTCCTAGGTCCCTGTTCCTAAGGGGTACAGATGGCACTAGACAATTTCCTCTTGGATCGGGAATGTGAGGAGAGAGTAATCTCCTCTGAGTTCTCAAGAGTGTCCCCACTTGTGAGTGTCCAGCTCTCAAATACATGGGATTTGGGTGCAGGGAGCTGTGTGAGTGGTTCAATTCAGTTCCAGGCACAGGTAGGGCCCCTCCCCACTATCTTACCTATCCAACTCCACACCATTATTCTCTGTCTCTTTAGAAAACAAACAAGCCATTTTTTTAAAGCAAATCAGAATAAAACAAAGAAACAAAATTTTTTTTAAAGTCTATACATAAAGACACATGAACATGCACATACACAAAATCGATAAAACAAAAAATCATCAATCACAATATATAAGCAAGAGTATAGATAAAGCATAAGTATAGATAAAAATGCCCATAGAGTTTGTAGTGAGCAAGGAACATGACAATATTTGTATTAGTTTGCATTTTATATTTGGCAACTGTAAAATTAAGACCAAACCCTCTCTCATTCATTGGAATCTTTACACAGTCTTTACTGTTTCTTTGACTTCAGACATGGTATTTAATTACTTTCTGTCCTGTTTTTCTGGGTTTAAAAGTGGGCTAATATTAGAAGGGTTAATTACCAAAAAAGCCTCAAGTGGACTGAAAAGTCAATGACAGGATAGTTAATTTGACTGAAAATAGCTGTTGAAACTTCTGGTAAGATCCACATGCCATACTTGATGATATCTGTCTCATGGAGATTTGTCCTCCAGGTGGACTCTTTCATCTCCAAAATGTTCCCTTTTCCATCCCATGATACCCCAATCCCCTCACACCACTTGATTATAGTCACTGCTTTCACACTGAAACTGTGACCTTCAGTTGTTTTGGTCAAAGAAACAATTCTGCTTCTGGTGATCCCTGTCTGATTTATTTAGTTTTCCTCCATCAATCCTGATCTAATCATACACACATCTACTTTTGAACATCAAAGAAATAAATTTCTACTACTACTACTATTTTGGTTTTGATACAGATTGTCATGAAATCCATACTCACTATGGTGCCAAGCCAATGATAACCTTGCATCCCTTATCCCACTGCCTAAACTGCTTGGGTTGGATTACAGAATAGGTTACCATACACAGCTCACTATTAGATTTTTTAATTTAAAAGTATTTTTTATTTTATTTTAAAAGTGATGTATATTCATGTATGTCTGAGTAGTATGTGCACATGATTGACCATGGTCATGGAGGCCATAAAAAGGTGTTGAATCCTCTAGAGTTGGAGTCATGGATTGTTAACAACCATCTAACATCTATATTTAGAAGCAAACTCCAGGTCTTTGAAAGATCAACAAGTGAACTTGATTGTTAAGCCATCTCTTTAGCCTCAGGCTGTCTGTTGAATGAATAAATATACTAAATTTCATCCAAAGGTTCATAATCTACAAAACCAAACTACACATTTGAAGACAAAGAACTTCTTTTATTTAATAAAAAACTAAGTTAAATGGACATGCTTTTCATTGAAAATGTATACACAATACACATTTGTTCATAGAAGTATACAGCATTATCAAGTTTATAGATATTTAAATGTTAAAGAGAACAACAGAATTTTCTGGTCTCTCCCTCCCAATAAATTACAGCCACAATCTCAATCATTGGAGTACTTGGACATCACTTTAACTAATCTATTATCTATACTATATTGAAATCTACTTTACAACTGATAGAATGACTACCAAGTCCATAATTAAGATTTATATGTTAGGAAAAAAAACTGCAGCTCCATGCTGTCATTTGACCTTTTCCACCTTTTAGATCACACAATGTATTCTATATAAGTGATCAAACTGTTATTAACTTTAGTTGAAACTAATGAGGTAAATCTCTGTACATGTCATACTTCTCTAATGTATGAACATTTTCAATATCTTCTTCTCAAATCTCTGCTGCCCATACACACGTGTGTGTGTTTGTCTGTGTGTATATGTATGTGTGTACTAAGCACCCTAAGGATTTTTGTTTATTTTTCAAGTAGAATAATTTGTATTTAGATATTATAAATTAGATATTTTAGTTTTGCATAAGTCATGGAATATAAATCTTTAAAATATGACTAATAAATAGAGTAATATGCAATAAAAATAAAAAGATTCACCTTCAGCCAGCATCATCTACCAGGGCAGATCTCCAAATTCTCTGGTCTCCTGAAGACCTCACACCCTGAAGGCATTGCAGGAATCCCTCTGCACACAGGGCAATTGGGCAACTGAAACCAGAGATTGAAAAATTCTCAATGTCTCTGCTGTATGCAGGGCAACAGACCCCATAGTCTGAAAGTCTCTCTGGAGAACAGCTACACACAGCGAAACAGCTTGACTGCTCCTCTGAGGACCCAACAGTCTGAAGGCCTCCAAGCAAATCTGCTGCAGCTAGGGGAACAAACCAACAGCTTCTCTGCCACCCTGAAGATAGTATAGTCTGAAGGCCTCCCAGAAGAGCTACTGCAGCCAGGGCAACAAATCACTAGAAACCATGCTGTCTGAAGACCCCATAGTCTGAAGGTCAGCTACAGCCAGGGCCAGAGACCTACCAAGAGACCTGAAGGAACACAAGGATACAAGAAGCAAGCTCTGGACAGAGATGCCCAGACCAGTAAACACCAGGAAAAACCAGATGGCAAGAATCAAGTACAAGACCATGAGCAACAGAAGACAATATACAATTCTCCCACCACAGAAATCCCTGGATACAACAACATACTTGAAAATCAGGAAGATTATCTAAAATGCTATCTCATTAAGATAATAGAATCCTTTAAGGAAGATATAAATAAGTCACTCAAAGTAATAGAGGAGAACATGGGTAACCATGTAGAAGTCCTTAAAGAGGAAACAGATAAGTCACTTAAAGAAATACAGGTGAGCACAACCAAACACATGAAGGAATTGAATAAAGCAGCCCAAAACCTAAAAGTGGAAATAGAAACAAATGGAAGCAACCATTGAAATGAAAATTTATGAAAGAAGTCAGGAATTACAGATGTAAGCATCCTCAGCAGAATATAGTAGATAGAAGAGAGAATCTCAGGTATAGAAGCTACCTAAGAAGAGATTGACACAACTGTCAAAGAAAATAACAACATCAGAAAGTCCTAACCCAAATCATCCAGGAAATATAAGTCACAATGAAAAGACCAAATCTAAGAATAATAGGAATACAGGAGAGTGAAGACTCTGAGCTCAAAGATACCAAAAATATGTTCAACAAATCATGGAAGAAAACTTCCCCAAGAAAAAAAAATGATGAACATAAATACATATAACACCAAGTATAGAGGATTCTCACCATATAGCAATCAAAACATTAAACGCACATAAAAAAAAAAGAATATTAAAAACCGCAAGGAAAAGGGACCAGGGAGCCTATAAAGGCAGACCTATCAGAATTAAAACAGACTTCTCAACAGAGACACTAAAAGCCAGAAGAGTCTGGACAGAGATGAAGCAGATTTTAAGAGATTACAAATGCCATTGCAGGCTACTATATCCAACAAAACTATCAATTAGCATATATGGAGAAACCAAACTATTACAAGACAAAACCAAATTCAAAATAATACCTAGCTACCAACCCCCTACAGAACATTCCAGAAAAAGAACTCCAACACAACGAGGGTACCTACACCAAAGAATAAGCAAGATATTAATCATCACACACACACACACACACACACACACACACACACACACACACAAACCCAAAGGAGAGAATCATATGCACATAATGTCACATACAAAAAAACTACATAGACAGGAACTAACAATCATCTGTCTTTAATATCTTTCTCAATATTAATAAACTCAAGTTACCAATAAAAAGATATAAGCTAACTGACTGGATTAAAACAAAACAAACAAACAAACAAAACAAACAAGATCCAGCAGTTTTCTGCATACAAGAAACACACTGCAATAACAAAGAAAGCCATTATCTCAGAATTAAAGACTGGAAAAAAAGTCTCCAAGAAAACTGTAACAAGAAACAAGCTGTAGTTGCCCTCCTCATATCCAATAAAATAAATTTTCAACCAAGAGTTATCAAGTGAGATATGGGCAGGCACTTCATATTCATCAAAGAAAAGAAAATTTACCAAAAGAAAGTTGTGATTGTGAATAGCTATGTCCCAATTGCAAGGGCACCAACATTGATAAAAGTAACGTTACTAAAGTTCAACATGCACATTCAACCCCAAAGAATAAAAATGTGAGAGTTCAACACCCCACTCTCAATAATGGACAGGTCAATGAATCAGAAACTAAACAGAGACACAGGGACATAACAAAGGTTATGAACCACATGGATACCGATAGATAGATAGATAGATAGATAGATAGATAGATAGATAGATAGATAGATAGATAGATAGATAGACAGACAGACAGACAGACAGACAGATAGATAGATAGAGATAATTTCCCCCTAAAACAAAATAATTTACCTTCTTCTCAACACCTCATGGTACCTTCTCCAAAATTGACCATATAAGTCACAAAACAAGCCTCAAACAATGCAAGAAGGCTGAAATAATCCCATGAATACTATTAGATCACTATAACCTAAGACAACAAAAAAAAGTGGAAAAGCCACATATCCATGGAAACTGAACAACACTGTACTCAATGATAACTTGATCAAGAAAGAAAAAAACAAAAAAATTAAAGAATTCTTGGAATTTAATGAAAATGATGACATAGCATACCCAAACT
Organism: Rattus rattus; assembly: GCF_011064425.1. Lineage (NCBI taxonomy): Eukaryota > Metazoa > Chordata > Mammalia > Rodentia > Muridae > Rattus > Rattus rattus. The sequence goes on from NC_046154.1 coordinate 63,032,147, forward strand.
TAAGAGAAAATTCTTAGCACTAATGGCCCTGGTAACGAAACAGGAGAGATCCTACACTACCAACAAAACAGCACTCCTGAAAGCTCTAGAACAAAAAGAAGTAAACACACCAAAGTGGAGGAGACTAAAGGAAGTAGTCAATCCAGGACTGTAATCAATCACATAGAAATGAAGATACCTTTACAAGGAAACAACAAAAACAAAAGTTGATTCTTGTAGAGATTCAACAAGATGGACAAAGACCTAGCTAACCAAACTAAAGGACCCAGAGACAGCATCTAAATGAACAAAGTCAGAAATAGAAAGGGATACATAACAACAAAACTGAGAAAACAGAAAAAATATCAGATCCTACTACAAAAGCTTATACTCAACAAAACTGCAAAATCTAGACAAAATGTATGATTTTCTATACAGATACTACATACCAAAGTTAACGCAAGAGCAGGTAAACTATCTAAACAAGTTCATATCTCCTAATGAAATTGAAGAAGACATTAAAAACCTCCCAATCAAAAAAAAAAAAAGGTTGTCCAGGGTCAGATGGCTTTAGTGCAGAATTTTAGCAGACCTTTAAAGAACAACACCAATATTCCTCAAACTATTCCATAAATATAAACAGAATGAGCACTACCTAATTCATTAGATGAAGGCACAATTACTTTCATAACTAAATCACAAAGGTCTCCTTACAAAAGGAGAACTTCAGATCAATTTCCTTTATGAATATTGAGGCAAAAATACTCAATAAAATTCTTACAAACTAAATTGAAGAAAACATCAAAATCGTTATTTAAGATTTGATATGTGGGATTTAATGAAACTAGAAAGCTTCTCTAAGGCAAATGAAATAACCAACAGGAAAAATCAGCAACCTACAGATTGGGAAAAAATTTTTACTAACCCAACATCAGATAGAGGGCTAATATCTAAAATATATAAAGAACTCAAGAAGCTAACCACCAAGAAAACAAGTAATCCAAACAAAAAATGGGGTAGAGAATGAAATAAAGAATTCACAACAGGAGAATCTCAAATGGCTGTGAAGCAATTAAGGAAATGTTCAAAGTCCTTAGTCCTCAGGAAAATACAAATTAAAATGACACTGAGATTCTACCTTACATCAATCAACATGGCTAAGATCAAAAGTTCAGGTGGCAGCACATGTTGGCAAGGATGTGGGAAAAGAAAAATACTCCTCCATTGCTGGTGGGATTGGAAACTGGTAAAACCACTCTTGAAATCATTCTTGAGGTTTCTCAGAAATTTTGAAATTAGATCTACCTGAAGACCCAGCTATATCAGTCTTGGGCTTATACCTAAAAGATGCCCCACCATGCCAAAGGGACACATGTTCCATTATATTCATCACAGCCACATTTGTGATAGCCAGAACCTAGAAACCAACCAGATGTTCCACAACAGCAGAATGAATAGAGAAAATGTGGTTCATTTGCACAATGGATAGACTCCCCTATTAAGAACGAGGACATCATGAGTTTGGAAGGCAAATGGATGGGACTAGAAAATATTACCCTGAAAGAGGTAACACCAAGGACATGAATAGTATGTTCTCACTAATAGGTGGATATTAGACAAAACAGTACAGAATACGCACGATAAAATTCACAGAATTTAAGAAGGTTAACAAGCCAAAAGTTCCAAGCAAGTATGTTTTAATCCCACTTGGGAGGGAGAAGAAAGCAATCACAGGCAGGGAGGAGGGAAGGAAGGATATGGGTGGAAAAGGGACAGCAAGGTGAAGAGAGAAACATGATCAGATATTGGGGGAAGGGGGCAGAACTAAAGCCCTGAAGGATACCAGAAAGAATGGAAACAGGCAACCTCAGGAGGTAGGATTGGTTGGATCCTCTAGAAAGTACCAGAGACCTGGGAGGGGAGAGTCTGTCTCTTATTAAAGGTATGAACCTTGGATTAAATACCTCATAGTACACAGAGGAAACTTATAGAGTAGAAAGACAGGGCATCAATTGGAGTGATTTGATTGCCATCCCACAGCCAAATCTCTGACCCTGAACTGTTCATGTCTGAAAGAAGTGCAGGGACAAAGATGGAGAAGAGCCTGAGGAAAAGGAAGTCCAGTAACAGGCCCAAATTGGAATACATCTCTGGGAGAGGCTCCAAGACCTGACAATATTACTTATGCTATGGTGTGCTTACCAATGAGCCTATCATGACTGCCTAGAAAGGCCCAACATGTAGCTCAAAGAGTCAGATGCACATAAGTACACAAAACAAGGGGACTGAAACCTGTGACTGCTGTGGTTGAATTAGGGAAATGATTCAGGAGCCGAGGAGGAGGGTGACCCTAGAGGAAGACAAGCAGTCTCCACAAACATGGACGCTGGGGTCCACAAACCAGGCAGCATACACCACATGATATGAAGCCCTCAACAAATATACAGCAGAGGACTACCAGTCTGAACTTAGACAGACAAGATGCACCTAACCCTCCAAAGACTTGGAGCTGAAGGAATAAGTAGGTGCGGTGTTGGGGAGGGAAAGATATACTCTTGGAGATTAGGGGAGGAGGTTGTGGGATGTGGCACAGTCTAAAGGTGGACCAGGAAGGGAATAAAGTCTGGAATGGAAGAAAAGATTAAATCAGTACCAGATAAACAATAAGATAAATCCAAAAGAGATAGAAGCAGTTATTAAAAATCTCTTAATAAAAAAAAAAACCTATAACCACTATGGGTTTAGTGCAGAATTCTAGCAGACATTCATATAAGACCTCATACAAATACTGTCCAAACTGTTCCACAAAATAGAAACAGAAGGAACACTACCCAATTCCTTCTGTAAATCCACAATTAGGCTTATATCTAAAGTACACAAAGACCCAACAAAGAAAAACTTCAGACCAATTTCCTTTATGAATATTGACAAAAATACCCAATAAAACTCTCACAAACTGAATCCAAATACATATCAAAACAATCATCCATCATGATCAAGTAGGATTCATCCCAGGGATGCTTCAATATACAGAAATTCATCACAGTAATCCAATATATAAACAAAGTAAAAGAAAAAAGAAACACATGATCATCTATCTCATTAGATGCTGAGAAAGCATTTGAGACATTTCAACAACACTTCATGTTAAGAATCTTGGAAAGATCAGGAATTCGAGGCCCATACCTAAACATATTAAAAGCAATATACAGCAATCCAATACACAATATCATAAATGGAGAGAAATTTGAAGCAATCCAACTAAAATCAGGGACTAGACAAGGCTGTCCACACTCTCCCTACATATTCAGTATAGTACTTGACATCCTAGCCAGAGAAATCAGAAAACAAAAGGAGGTCAAAGCAATAAAATTGGAAAGGAAGAAGTCAACATATTACTATATGCAGAAGATTTGATAGTATACTGAAGTGACCCCAAAAGCTCCACAAGAAAAATACTAATAATGATAAAAATGTCAGCATAGTGGAGGAATATAAAATTAACTCAAACAAATCAGTAGTCTTCCTCTACACAAAGCATAAACAGGCTGAGAAAGAAATTAGGGAATGGACACCCTTCCTAATAGTCACAAATAACATAAAATACCTTGATGTGCCTCTAACCAAGCAAGTGAAAGATCTATATGACAAGAACTTGTAATCTCTGAAGAAAGAAGTTGAAGAAGATCTCAGAAGATGGAAAGACTTCCCATGCTCATCGATTGGCAGGATTAATGTAGTAAAAACGGTCATTTTGACAAAAACAATCTATAGATTCAATGCAATCCCCATCAAAATTCCAACTCAATTCTTCCTAGAGTTAGAACAATATGCAAATTCATTTGGAATAACAAAAAAAACAGGATAGAGAAAAGTATACTCAACCATAGAAGAACTTCTAGGGGAATCACCATCCCTGACCTCAAGCTTTATTACAGAGCCATAGTGATAAAAATTGTTTGGTATGGGTACAGAGACAGGCAGGTAGATCAATGGAATAGAACTGAAGACCCAGAAATGAACCCACACACCTATGGTCACTTAATCTTTGACAAGGGAGCTAACACTATCCAGTGGGAAAAAAAGACAGCATTTTAACAAATGGTGCTGGTTCACCTGGAGGTCAGCATGTAAAACAATGCAAATTTACCCATTCTTATCAGCCTGTCCAAAGGTTAAGTCAGAGTGGATCAAGGACCTCTACATCAAACCAGATTCATTCAAACTAATAGAAGAAAAACTGAGGAAGATCCTTATACACATGGGCATGAGGGAAATTTTCCTGAACATAACACCAATGACTTATGCTCTAAAATCAAGAATCAACAAGTGGGACCTCATAAACTGCAAAGCTTCTGAAATGCAAAGGACAGTGTCAATAGGACAAAATGGAAAACAACAGATTGAGAAAAGATCTTTAGTAATCTTACATCCAGTAGAGGGCTAATAGCCAATATATACAAAGAACTGGAGAAGTTATACTCCAGAGAGCCAAATAACCCTAAAAAATAGGGTACAGAGCTAAACAAAGAATTCTCAGCAGAGAAATATCGAATGGTTGAGGAGTACCTGAAGAAATGTTCAACATCCTTAGTCATCAGGGAAATGCAAATCAAAACGACCCTGAGATTGTACCTCACACCAGTTAGAATGGCTAAGATAAAAAAACTCAGGGTTCAATAGATGCTGGCCTGAATGTGGAGAAACAGCACTCCTCCATTGTTGGTGGGATTGCAAACTGGAACAACCACTATAGAAATCAGTGTGGAAGTTCTTCAGTAAATTGAACATTGCACTACCTGAGAACCCAGCTATACCACTCTTGGGCATATACCCAAATGATGCTCCAACATACAACAAAGACACATGTTACCCTATGTTTATAGCAACCTTATTGATAATAGCCAGAAGCTGTAAAGAACCCAGATGCCTTTCAACAGAGGAATGGATACAGAAAATATAGTACATCTACACAATGGAGTACTACTCAGATATCAAAAACAAAGACTTCATGAAATTCACAGGCAAATGGATAGAACTAGAAAATATCACCCTGAGTGAAGTAACTCTACCCCCAAAAAACACATATGGTATGCACTTACGAATAAGTGGATATTCAGTCAAAACCTCGAATTACCCAACATATAATACACAAACCAGATGAAGCTCAAGAAGAAAGACATCCAAAGTGTCTATACTTCAGTCCTTCTTAAAAGGGGGAAAATAATCATAGGAGGGGATATGGAGACAAAGTTTGGAGCACAGAATTAAGGAATGGCCATTCAGAACCTGCCCCACATGGGGATCCAGCCCATATATATGCACACCTCCACCAAACATAGACAATATTGATGAAGCCAAGAAGTACATGCTGACAGGAGCCTGATATAGTTCTTTCCTGAGAGGCTTGGCCAGAGCATGTCCAATACATAGGTGAATGCTAGCAGCCAGTCATTGAACTGAAAACGGTTTCCTCATTGGACGAGTTAGAGAAAGGATTGAAGGAGCTGAAGAGGCTTGACACCCCATAAGAACAACAATACCAACCAACCAGAGCTCTCAGGGACTAAACCAGTACCCAAAGAGTACACATGGACAGACCCATGGCTCCAGCTCCATATGTTGCAGTGGATGGCCTTGTTGAGCACCAATGGGAGGAGAAGGCCTTGGTCCTGCCAAGACTGGCCCTTCCAGTGTAGGGGACTGTCAGGGAAAGGGGTAATGAATGGGGGTAGTTTGTTGGGGTGGGGGAACATAGTCATATGGAAAGGGGGAGTAAAGATGGAATATGGGGTTTTTGGACAGGAAACCAGGAAAGTGAATAACATTTGAAATGTAAGTTTAAAAAAATCCATTAAAGTAAATAAATAAATAAACAAACAAACAAACAAACAAACAACTAAAATAAAATCCATGAGTACCAGCCCAAGCATGGTTCCACCCACAAAGGTCTGGGTCCTCCCCTACTGGAAAAAAAAATCCAATAAAGAAAACTGTATAAAATAAATAAATAAATATTTCAAAAAAATTAAAGAATAATTTTTAAAAACTAAGGTTCTGATCAAATAATAATATTATGAAATTTAACTAATTCTTTTCATTTTATGCTACATTTAGATACACAGTAAAGATAAACAATAGAAGAAAAAAGAAGAAATTTCCCTTTGAAAATGAGTTAAAAAACAGGGAGATGCTTTTTAAAAGTTCAAATGTGAGACATGGAAACATGGATATATGCTACAGTCCTACTCAGAAAGTGTATGAAAATAATCTAAGCAATTAGAGGGAGCAGGAGAACTGGGAGGGAGAGGAGGAAGAGGAAAAAGGGGAATATTGGCTGGTTCTGATACAAGTGGACATGGGGGATAAGTACAGCGGGTCAGGAATATGAAAGGATGTGTGTAGTAGTGGTGGGTGATAGAACTTGAATAGCCACTAGAATGTCTCAGATGGCAGGGACCCAAGAGTTTTCCAGAACCCAACAGGTTGGACATTAGCTGAAATACACAACGAAAGGGGGGGGGGTAGAACCCATAGAAACCCAATCCAGTGGACAAGCACAATCCGTGGTTGAGGGATGGGGCCTCCTACCCACTTCAAAAATATTAATCCAGAATTCCTCCTGTCTAAAGGAACTGCAGAGACAGACTGAAGCAAAGACTGAAGGAAAGGCCATCCCAGGACTACCCAACCAAGGAATCCATCCAAATGCAGACACCAAACCCAGACACTTTAGGAACCTAAAATAGCTGTTGCCTGAGATGCTCTGCTAGAATGAGGCATATACCATGGGGTCCTCAATGGAGGAGATAGGGGAAGGAATGAAGAACTGAAGGGGCTTGCAACCCCATAGGAAGAACAACAATATCAACCAACCAGCTACCCCAAAGCTCCCAGGGACTAAACTACCACACAAAGAGTAAACATGGGGGTACCCATGGCTCCAGCTGGAAATGTAGCAGAGGATGGAGTTATCTGGCATCAAAGGAAGAGGAGACGCTTGGTCCTGTGGAGGCTTGATGACAAAGTATAGGGGAATGTTAGAGCACTGAGGATGGAGTGGATGGTTGAGGCAGGGAGGACCTTCTTAGAGGCTGGGGAGGGGGAACTAGGAAGGGGTATAATATTTGAAATGTAAATAAAAAAACAATATTTTTTTAAAAAGTCAAAATATGCAAACAACCAACCAATCCTTTCAGTTAACTTATTTGCTCCATCATAGTGAAGACAAAAAAAAAAACAAAGCAATGTAATGGGAGAAAAGGAGAACCGTTAACTTTAACCTGAGTCAAATGGTTCACTCGTTCTGTGACTCCATGCAGCAGTTACTGAACAAAGCCCCAATATTATCCTGCTAGTACAGGCTTGGGAACTCCAAAAGCCTCTGATAGGCTATGCCACAACTGCTTGGTGAATTTGCATAAACACAAAGAGAACAGAAATAGAATTTAGAGAAAAAAAGGAAACATACTTTAAAAGAGGAAACCCAAAGAAGAAACAGAGCTGGCAAGAAACATAAAAACCAAATGATAGCATTTCAAATGAAAATGGTTTCACTGTATATAAGATTGCTGAAAGGATGGAATGAGTTCTGAATAAGACACTATGAAAGAGATAATTTATAATCAACAAGACATAGAGAAGGAAAAAACATAATGGAGATGTGGCTTTAAAACATTGACTATCAATCTATATGTCCTAGGTATAAAAAAATTAGAAGAAACAATTTTTTAAGTATCGGTTTTGGAAGAGAGAGTAGATATTTAATTTTCCAGAACTAGAGAAAGAAAACGTATCTCAGACCTTTTTAACACTGTTCATGGAGCACAAAAACCTCATATTTGTGAAGATGCAGAATATGGAAGGTTGCACAAATCTTAAAAGCTTCAGGCAGAAAAGAAATGACCTAAAACAAAGCAAAAATAGATTGGCAAGACTACTGACAGACTAGAGAAACTGCAAAGTATGGAGTTCAATGAAGGGAAAGAAATTGGCTATAATCTTGCAAAATCTATTCAGAGCAACTCACATTTAAGACTGAAGGTAAACTGCCATCTTATGGACTCTGAAAGTTTGTGAACATATTTATAATTGTTATCAAAATCATAATGAAATTGAAAATGAAGCTAAAACAAAGAAGAAAAACAAACATTGCAAAAAATATCATCTTTCAAAAGTTTAAACTCTACTCAATAATAACATGATTTTGTCAATTTTAATTAAAATAACCTAAAATCTCACATTCAAAAAAATAAATTCTAAATTAGTTTTTCAATAATTTTTGTATTTCATGAGCACACAATGGAGTTAAGCACAATGACAAGGTTAAGGTTGTCAGTAGCCAATCAAACTCGTGTGTGTGTGTGTGTGTGTGTGTGTGTGTGTGTGTGTGTGTGTGTTTTTACACACAACCTACTGAGTCCATTTAATATTGCTGGGGTATATAAGAGTTAAGAGCTACCACTTGGGATTAAAGATATCAGTGGGCTTATACCCAGGAAAGACTGATTTTTCCACACAACTTAAAACTTATTATTTTATAATTATCCATATGAGGGAATTGTATATGTGAATGCAAGTGTGATAGACATCTTCACACTACACTGAAGCTGGAGTTATAGGTATCTGTTTGCATTAGAGTGCTAGGCACTGAACTCAAGTTCCCTGCTTACTGCTTAGCTATTTCCCTATTCCACTGTTACTATTTATCTAAATTATTTTGTTATGAATTTTCTTACAATGTCTTCTTTATATGTTGGAACTTTTAGAATTTACTGGTTTTGTGTTCATTGAGTTTGACGTTTATCTGCATTCCCTCTTCCATCCAATTACTTATTTTTCAGCAAGAAAAATATTAATATTTTGACCTTGCTTCTATTGTCCATATTGCATGTTTTAATTATAGGCTGCCATCTGTATTAACCTACTTTATTACATTTATCAAGTTTGCTGATGCAGTTGGATTTCTTGTCATGCCTACAATTGTTTTTTATATATTTGACAGTGGATATTCACTATTAATGAATGCCATTTCAATATGTAGACATATGTATATTTTATTCACCTTTGTCTATGACTTCACTCATTCTTCCACAAGTGAATAGTTTGAGAATCCTTTGTTGAAAACTATTAACATTATGTATTCCCAATTATTCATTCTTACACATCCCATGGTACACACTTCTGGAGAGAAACTGCTGTGAAATTCATAAATACCTCATTCATTAGTCTCAATACATTGTGATTTATTATATATTTGCCTTTGTAACTATTGTATTATTTATTTTTCTCAATTTTTTTCAACAATTTTGTCTTAAAACTTCAAAAGATGAACAAAAACAGCAACCCTTTGAATTTTTCCTACCAAACTTTGTTTTAGTGTTTTATTTGTGGTAGGCTAAAGTAATCAAATATGTACTAAATTGTTGTGCACGGAAATATGCAACATATTTAACAAGTTCAACCCTCAAACAGTTGCAAGGATAACTGCAATTTTAAATTTGATGTTTTTTAAAGTATTAGGTAATTTCTTTTAATTCAACATGACAGGTTAATCCAAATTCTGAGTTTATATGTGGAAATAATTTCATATACATGTATAAATATATACTTACACATAAATACACACACACACACATGCACATTTGCTTATTCAAGACTCAAAGTCCTAGAAACACTCACTGTTTAATTCAGTGTAGAGGCTTTGAAATATGGTCATTCTACTGTTATTACCACCAAAATCATGAGAATAGTCAGATTGACACTTCAAAAGAAATAACTTTAAGCTTCTAAAATATCAGGCAACACAAATTTTTAACAGAAAGTTTCAACTGAACCTCAGTGAAATAGATTCTGTCTTATATTACAAAGTTGTTTTTTTAAAAGATATTTCATTTTTTGAAGAAAGAAATCACAGGACTTTATAAGCTACAGATGTGGAAATAAAGAAAAATCTGCCTCCATTACAAAGGGTTTTTTGTTTTTTTGTTTTTTTTTTTACTTGCAATAATAACTGCAGCAGATGTGTAAGGGAGCATAGTATCAGGGGAAAAGCCAGACATTAATAGCTGGAAAGGCTGTATATTGATTTAGCTTGTTTGTTTTTGTGCGACTAAGTTATTGATGCTAAAGTGTCAACACCTAAAAACCACAGTTCACTAAAATCATAATTTGTTTATGAAATGCCATGGGTGATTTTATGAGAACCTTCCTTAATTACTTGGGTTCATTCATACATGACATCCATATTAGCAATCAGAATGCCAAAATTTAGCTCATTAAGTCTATCACTTACATAATGACTTGCATTCCTGAGTGTCGGTGGTAGAGTACCATTAAGAATGTTTTAAGATTCTACTTGAACATTCACTTGTAAATAACTATATCCTTCCTCAAAAACTATTCTGAGACTGAACTTTTTCTTATTCCACATAGGCTTTTAAATGATTTTATGATTTGAAATTCAGGCATTTAATAACCCATTAAAGCGGGAATTATAGGTAGAATGATTGTGATTGTGACACAATAATGTTGAGTTGAAGAATAAAAAAATGAAGTGTTCAAAACTATTTTATTTTATTTATTAAAACTATTTTTATTTATTCACAATGGGTGAATCTTTTAGTTAGTGACCAGTAATAAATCCCAAATATGTACCTAAGTGTTCTCTAATACAAAAGAAAACTGTATTTTCCCATTTGATACGTCTTGTAATTCTTATCTTTGCTACACTGTCATAGAACTTTGCTAAGCACTAGTGACACTCTAAAGAGTCCTGTCCTGCATAACCCTTATACTTACTGAGCTTACAGTTTGGTGGAGAAAATGTAAATTATTGAAACAGTGCACAAGTCAATGACATAATTAGAACTTGGGTTAAGACGAAAGAGCATGTGATCCTTAGTGTTCACATGATTACGCAAGCTGGACTTAGAATAGAATACAGTAAAAATCAGATGAAATGTCATTAGAACTTAAATTCAATGAGAACCATAGATAGTAATGTAAATGAATATGAGCATACATTTTATAAATGCAGCAATGTTTCATAATGATGTCTACTAATTTATATAATTAATATACGATATTTTTAAATTTAAGGTTTTTTTTTCTTATTCACCTTCCATCCAGCCCACTTTTCCCCCCTTCTGGTTTCCCCCAGCCACAATCTTCACTCACCATTTTCCTCTGAGTGGTTACAGGGAGATACCCAGGGGTGTTCTCTTCACCTTGGCACATCAAGTATCTGCCAAGCTAGGCTCTTCCTTTCTCACTGAGGCCAGTTAAGGTAGCCCAGCTGAGTGAACACATCCTATATACAGACAACAGCTTTTGGGATAGTTTCCAATCCAGTTGTGTGGGACCCACACAAAGGCCAAGCTCCACATCTGCTGAATATGAGCGGGTAGGCCTAGGTTCAGCCCATGTATTCACTTTAGTTGGTGATTCAGACTGAGAGTCCCAAGGGTCCAGGTCATTTGACTTTGTTCCTGTGGAGTTCCTATCCCCTCTAGGTCCACAAGCCTTCCTCCTGTTCTTCCATAGGAATCCACTGTCTGCATATGTCTTAGTCCTGTGCTGGCTGGAGTCTTGCAGAAGACAACATGATCCTGTCTGTAAGCATAACAGAGTAGTTATGAATAGTGTTCAGGATCTGTGCTTGCCCATGGGGATGGGTGTCAAGTTGGGCCAGCTAATGGTTGGTCACTCTGTTAGACTCTGCCTCATCTTCCATGCCTGCATTTCTTGTAGAGAGGATAAATTTTGGGTTGAAAGTTTTGTGGGTGGATTGTGTCTCGATCACTCCACTGGGGTTCCTGCCTGGTCTTTTCAGGTTCTGTATCCCCAGTGTAGTGAGTCACAGTTAAGCTTACTCACATTGATTATTGGATACTACACTTATCCATTTCTTTGACTCATCCTGGAGAAGTCCCCCATCTCCTTACCACTGTCCATTGAAGATTTCTATTCATTTTCAGGGCTGTCTAGTCATCCCTCCTGTCCTTCCCCAAACTTGATCTTGAAACCCCCCTCAATTCCCCTCCTCACTGTCCCTCTCAGATCTCTCCTTCTGTCTGCCTCTTATTCCCCGTTCTAAGAAATGTTCAAGTTTCTTCGTTTGGGCCTTCCTTCTTATTAAGCTTCTTTGGGTCTGTGGAGTATAACATGGTACATATATTTTATGGCTAATATCCACTTATAAGTGAGTACATACCATCATGTATTTTTAGGCTGTGTTACCTCACTTAGGATGTTATTCTCAAGTTCCTTTCATTTGCCTGCAAAATTCATGATGTCCTTCTTTTTAATGGTGGAGTAATATTTTTATTGTGTAAATATACCACATTTTCTGTATCCATTCTGCAGTTGAAAGACATCTAGGTTGTTTCCAATTTCTGGTTATTACAAATAAAGCTTCTATGAACACAGGTGACCAAGTGTATTTCTGGGATCATTGGAGCAACTTTTGGATATATGCCCAGGAGTGATATAGCTGGGTCTTGAGATAGAAATAATCACAATCTTCTGAAGTGAAAATAGATGCTAGCAAGAATGCAGAGAAATAGGAACACTGCTCCATTGTTGGTGGGATTGCAAGCTGCTAAACCACTCTGGAAATCAGTCTGGCATTTCCTCAGAAAACTGGACATAGTACTATCTGAGGACCCAGCTATACCACTCCTGGGCATTCATCCAAAAGATGTTCCAACATATAACAAGGACACATGCTCCACTATATTCATAGCAGCCTTATTTATAATACCCAGAAACTGGAAAGAACCCAGATGTCCTTCAAAAATGGATACAAAAATTGTGATACATTTACACAATGGAGTACTACTCAGTTATTAAAAACAATGACTTAGAAGCCAAATGGATGGAACTAGAAAACGTCATCCTGAGTGAGGTAACTCAGTCACAAAAGAACACATATGGTATATACTCACTGATGAATAGATTTTAGCCCAAAATCTTTGAATACCTAAAAAAAAAATCACATATCATGTGAAGCTCAAGAAAAAGACAGGCCAAAATGTGGATGTTTCATTCCTTCTTAGAAGGGAGAACAAAATAATCATGGTAAGAAATACAGAGACAGAGAGTGGAGTAAGGACTGAAACAAAGGTCATCCAGAGACTGCCCTGCCTGGGGAACTATCCCATATACTGCCACCAAACTCAGTTACTATTTCTGATGCCAAGAAATACTTGTTGACAAGGGCACAATGCAGATGTCTTCTGAAAGCGTCTCATAGAGATTTACTGATACAAATGAGGAGGCTTGAAGCTAACCATTGGGCTGAACAAGGGGATTCCAATGGAGAAGTTAGAGAAAAGAATGAAGGATCTGAAGGGGTTTGCAACCCCATAGGAAGAACAACAATATTAACCAACCAGACACCACCAGAGCTCCCAGGGACTAAACCACCAACCAATGAGTACACATGGAGGGAACCATGTAAAAGAGGATAGCATTGTCCAGCCTTAATCAGACAAAAAGCCCTTGGTCCTGAGAAGGCTCGTTTCCTCAATGTAGGGGAATGGCAGACTTACAGAGTAGTTGTACAAATTTACACTCCCAATAGTAAAGGAGGAAGGTTGCTCCACAACCTCCCTGGCATTTGTTATCCTTTCAAGTTCTGATCTAGCCCTTTGATAATTGCAACGCACAAACTCAGAGTCAATTTGATTTGCAATTCCCTGATGACTAAGAATGTTGAATATTTCTTTTTTTATCTTTATTAACTTGAGTATTTCTTATTTACATTTCGATTGTTATTCCCTTTCCCGGTTTCCAGGCTAACATCCACCTAACCCCTCCTCCTCCCCTTCTATATGGGTGTTTCCCTCCTCATCCTTCCCCCATTACCGCCTCCCCACAACAATCAGGTTCACTGGGGGTTCAGTCTTGGCAGGACCAAGAGCTTCCCCTTCCACTGGTGCTCTTACTAGGCTATTCATTTCGACCTATGAGGTTGGAGCCCAGGGTCAGTCCATGTATAGTCTTCCGGTAGTGGATTAGTCCCTGGAAACGCTGGTTACTTGGCATTGTTGTTCACATGGGGTTTCAAGCCCCTTCAAGCTCTTCCAGGCCTTTCTCTGATTCCTTCAACGGGGGTCCCATTCTCAATTCAGTGGTTTACTGCTGGCATTCGTCTATGTATTTGCTGTATTCTGGCTGTGTCTCTCAGGAGAGATCTATATCTGGTTCCTGTCGGCCTGCACTTATTTGCTTCATCCATCTTGTCTAATTGGGTGGCTGTATATGTATGGGCCACATGTGGGGCAGGCTCTGAAAGGACGTTCCTTCTGCCTCTGTTTTAAACTTTGCCTCCCTATTCCCTGCCAAGGGTATTCTTCTTCCCCTTTTGAAGAAGGAGTGAAGCATTCACATTTTGGTCATCTTTCTTGAGTTTCATGTGTTCTGTGCATCTAGGGCAATTCAGGCATATGGGCTAATATCCACTTTTAAATGAGTGCATACCATGTGTGTTTTTCTGTGATTGGGTTACCTCACTCAAGATGATATTTTCCAGTTCTATTCATTTGCGTATGAATTTCATGAAGTCATTGTTTTTGATAGCTGAATAATATTTCATTGTGTAGATATACCACATTTTCTGCATCCATTCCTCTGTTGAAGGGCATCTGGGTTCTTTCCAGCTTCTGGCTATTATAAATAAGGCTGTGATGAACATAGTGGAGCATGTGTCTTTGTTATATGTTGGGGCATCTTTTGGGTATTTACCCAAGAGAAGGATAGCTGGGTCCTCAGGTAGTTCAATGTCCAAATTTCTGAGGAACCTACAGTCTGATTTCCAGGATGGTTGTACCAATTTGCAGTTCCACCAGCAATGGAGGAGTGATCCTCTTTCCCCACATACTCACCAGCAATTGCTGTCACCTGAGTTTTTGATCTTAGCCATTCTCACTGGTGTGAGGTGAAATCTCAGGGTTGTTTTGATTTAAATTTCCCTTATGACTAAAGATGTTGAACATTTCTTTAGGTGTTTCTCAGACCTTCAGCATTCCTCAGCTGTGAATTATTGTTTAGCTCTGAACCCCATTTTTAATAGGGTTATTTGTCTCCCTGCGGTCTAACTTCTTGAGTTCTTTGTATATTTTGGATATAAGCCCTCTATCTGTTGTAGGATTAGTAAAGATCTTTTCCCAATCTGTTGGTTGCCGTTTTGTCCTAACCACAGTGTCCTTTGCCCTACAGAAGCTTTGCAGTTTTATGAGATCCCATTCGTCGATTCTTGATCTTAGAGAATAAGCCATTGGTGTTTTGTTCAGGAAGTTTTCTCTAGTGCTCATGTGTTAGAGATGCTTCCCCATATTTTCTTCTATTAGTTTGAGTGTGTCTGGTTTGATGTGGAGGTCCTTGATCCACTTGGACTTAAGCTTTGTGCAGGGTGATAAGCATGGATCAATCTGCATTCTTCTACATGTTGACCTCCAGTTGAACCAGCACCATTTGCTGAAAATGCTATCTTTTTTCCATTGGATGGTTTTGGCTCCTTTGTCAAAAATCAAGTGACCATAGGTGTGTGGGTTCATTTTTGGGTCTTCAATTCTATTCCATTGGTCTATCTGTCTGTCTCTGTACCAATACCATGCAGTTTTTATCACTATTGCTTTGTAATACGGCTTGAGTTCAGGAATAGTGATTCCCCCAGAAGTCCTTTTATTGTTGAGGATAGTTTTAGCTATCCTGGATTTTTTGTTATTCCAGGTGAATTTGCTAATTGTTCTGTCTAACTCTCTGAAGAATTGGATTGGTATTTTGATGGGGATTGCATTGAATCTGTAGATCGATTTTGGTAAAATGGCAATTTTTACTATATTAATCCTGCCAATCCATAAGCTTGGGAGATCTTTCCATCTTCTGAGGACTTCTTCAATTTCTTTCTTCAGAGTCTTGAAGTTCTTATTGTACAGATCTTTTCCTTTCTTGGTTAAAGTCACAGCGAGGTATTTTATATTATTTGGGACTATTATGAAGAATGTTGTTTCCCTAATTTCTTTCTTGGCTCATTTCTCTTTTGTGTAGAGGAAGGCTACTGATTTATTTGAGTTAATTTTATACCCAGCCATTTTGCTGAAGTTGTTTATCAGCTTTAGTAGTTCTCTGGTGGAACTTTTGTGATCACTTAAATATACTATCATATCATCTGCAAATAGTGATATTTTGACTTCTTCTTTACCAATCTGTATCCCCTTGATCTCCTTTGGTTGTCTGATTGCTCTGGCTAGAACTTCAAGAACTATATTGAATAAGTATGGAGAGAGTGGGCAGCCTTGTCTAGTCTCTAATTTTAGTGGGATTGCTTCAAGTTTCAATCCATTTAGTTTAATGTTAGCGACTTGTTTGCTGTATATGGCTTTTACTATGTTTAGGTATGGGCCTTGAATTCCTATTCTTTCCAGGACCTTTATCATGAAGGGGTTTTGAATGTTATCAAAGGCTTTCTCAGCATCTAATAAAATGATCATGTGGTTTTGTTCTATCGTTTTGTTTATATAATGGATCATGTTGATGGTTTTCTGTATATTAAACCATCCCTACATGCATGGTATGAAGCCCATTTGATCATGGTGGATTGATTATTCTTTTGATGTGCTCTTGGATTCGGTTTTCCAGAATTTTATTGAGTATTTTTGCATCGATATTCATAAGGGAAATTAGTCTGAAGTTCTCTTTCTTTGTTGGGTCTTTGTGTGGTTTAGGTATAAGAGTTATTGTGGCTTCATAGAAGGAATTTGGTAGTGCTCCATCTCTTTCAATTTTGTGGAATAGTTTGGATATTTTTGGCATGAGGTCTTCTATGAAGATCTGATAGATTTCTGCACTAAACTAGTCTGGACCTGGGCTCGTTTTGGTTGTGATACATTTAATGACTGCTTCTATTTCGTTAGGTGTTATGGGGTTTTTTAAATGGTTTATCTGTTCCTGATTTAACTTCAATACCTGGTATCTTTCTGGGAAATTGTCCATTTCCTGCAGATTTTCAAGTTTTGTTAAATATAGGCTGTTTTAGTAGGATCTGGTGATTTTTTGAATTTTCTCTGATTCTGTAGTTTGTCTCCTTTTCATTTCAGACTTTGTTAATTTGGACACACTCCCTGTGTCCTCTCGTTAGTTTGGCTAAGGGTTTATCTATCTCGATGATTTTCTCAAAGAACCAACTTTTGGTTCTGTTGATTCTTTCTATGGTCCTTTTTGTTTCTACTTGGTTGATTTGAGCTCTGAGATTGATTATTTCCTGCCTTCTACTCCTTCTGGGTGTATTCGCTTCTTTTTGTTCTAGAGCTTCTCGGTGTGCTGTCAAGCTGCTTACACATGCTCTCTCTTGTTTCTTTCTGCAGGCACTCAGAGCTATGAGTTTTCCTCTTAGCACAGCTTTCATTGTGTCCCATAAGATTGGGTATGTTGTACCTTCATTTTCATTAAATTCTAAGAAGACTTTAATTTCTTTCTTTATTTCTTTCTTGACCAGGTTATCGTTGAGTAGAGCATTGTTCAACTTCCATGTATATGTGGGCATTCTTCCCTTACTGTTATTGAAGACCAGCTTTAGCCTGTGGTGGTCTGATTGAACACATGGTATTATTTCTATCTTTCTGTATCTGTTTTATGAAGAATTATGTGGTCAGTTCTGGAGAAAGTTCCATGAGGTGATGAGAAGAATGTATATCCTTTTGCTTTAGGACAGAATGTTCTATAAATATCTGTTCAGTCTATTTGGTTCATGACTTCTCTTAGTCTGTCTATGTCTCTGTTTAATTTCTGTTCCCATGATCTGTTCATTGATGAGAGTGGGGTGTTGAAATCTCCTACTATTAATGTGTAAGGTGCAATGTGTTTTGAGCTTTAGGAAGATTTCTTTTATATATGTAGGTGTCCTTGTATTTGGGGCATAGATATTTAGGGTTGTGAGTTCATCTTGGTGGATTTTTCCTTTGATGAATATGACGTGTCCTTCTTTATCTTTTTTGATGACTTTTGGTTGAAAATCGATTTTATTCAATATTAGAATGGCTATTCCAGCTTGCTTCTTCTGACCATTTGCTTAGAAAATTGTTTTCCAGCCTTTCACTCTGAGGTAGTGTCTTTCTTTGTCTCTGAGGTTTATTTCCTGTAGGCAGCAGAATGCAGGGTCCTCATTGCGTATCCAGTTTGTTAATATATGTCTTTTCATTGCTGACTTGAGACCATTGATGTTGAGAGCTATTAAGGAATAGTGATTATTGCTTGCTGTTATATTCATATTTGGATGTGAGATTATGTGTTTGTGCTTTTCTTCTCTTTGTTTTGTTGTCAAGACGATTAGTTTCTTTTTTTCTAGGGTGTAGCTTGCCTCCTTATGTTGGACTTTAGTAGGGCTGGATTTGTAGAAAGATGTTGTGTGAATTTGGTTTTGTCATGGAATATCTTGGTTTCTCCATCTATGTTAATAGAGAGTTTTGCAGGATACAGTAACCTGGGCTGGCATTTGTGTTCTCTTATGGTCTGTATCACATCTGTCCAGGATCTTCTGGCTTTCATAGTCTCGGGTGAGAAGTCTGGTGTGATTCTGATAGGTCTGCCTTTATATGTTACTTGAACTTTTTCCCTTACTGCTTTTAATACTCTTTCTTTATTTTGTGCATTGGTGTTTTGACTATTATGTGACAGGAGGAGTTTCTTTTCTGGTCCAATCTATTTGGAGTTTTTTAGGCTTCTTGTATGTTTATGGGCTTCTCATTCTTTAGGTTAAGGAAGTTTTCTTCTATGATTTTGTTGAAGATATTTACTGGACCTTTGAGCTGGGAGTCTTCACTCTCTTCTATACCTATTATCCTTAGGTTTGATCTTCTCATTGAGTCCTTGATTTCCTGTATGTTTTGGACCAGTAGCTTTTTCCGTTTTACTTTTTCTTTGACAGTTGTTTCGATGATTTCTATGGAATCTTCTGCTCCTGAGATTCTCTCTTCTATCTCTTGTATTCTGTTGGTGATGCTTGTATCTATGGCTACTTGTCTCTTCCTTTGGTTTTCTATATCCATGGTTGTTTCCCTGTGTTCTTTCTTTATTTTTTCTATTTACATTTTTAATTCCTTCAACTCTTTGTTTTTTCCTGGAATTCTTTCAGGGATTTTTGTGATTCCTCTCTACAGGCTTCTACTTGTTTATTTATGTTTTCCTGCGTTTCTCTAAAGGAGTTCTTCATATCTTTCTTGAAGTCCTCCAGCATCATGATCAAATATGATTTTAAATCTAGACCTTGCTTTTCTGGTGTGTTTGGATATTTTGAGTTTGCTTTGGTGGAAGAATTGGGGTCCGATGATGCCATGTAGTCTTGGTTTCTGTTGCTTGGGTTCCTGTGCTTGCCTCTTGCCATCAGATTGTCTCTGGTGTTACTTTGTTCTGCTATTTCTGACAGTGGCTAGACTGTCCTATAAGCCTGTGTGTCAGGAGT
The DNA here is from genome assembly GCF_011064425.1 of Rattus rattus. Taxonomy (NCBI): domain Eukaryota; kingdom Metazoa; phylum Chordata; class Mammalia; order Rodentia; family Muridae; genus Rattus; species Rattus rattus. The sequence goes on from NC_046154.1 coordinate 63,051,588, forward strand.
GCTGTAGACCTGTTTTCCTGTTTTCTTTCAGCCAGTTATGGGAACAGAGTGTTCTGCTTTCAGGCGTTTAGTCTTTCCTGTTACTGGTCTTTAGCTGTTCCTGTGGGTCTGTGTCCTGAGTCCACCAGGCAGGTTGTTTGGAGCAGAAAAGTTGGTCTTACCTGTGGTTCCATGGCCCAAGTTGCTTGTGGAGGGCTGCTTTTGAGCTCTCCTTTCTGGGAGCCTCCGTGCACTTGGGTCCCAGGTGGCATTTGGTGTTTTCCTCTGGAGTCAGAAATGTGGGCAGAGTGTAGTGTCTTCAGGCTTCCCAGGCGTGTCTGCCCTTCTGAAGGTTTAACTTTCCCTCCCACGGGATTTGGGTGCAGAGAACTGTTGACTGCGTCCCTTCAGGTCCGGGCGGTGTCTGGAGCGCAGAGGATCTGTAGCTCCAGTGCCCTTATCTTCCGGTTCCCAGAGGCTGTATACAGTTTTCTCTTGTGCCAGGGATGTGGGCAGGGGTGGGCAGTATTGGTGGTCTCTCCCACTCTGCAGTCTCAGGAGTGCCCACCTGTCTGGGTGGTGAGCTCTCTCTCCCAAGGGGTTTGGGAGCAGTGAGCTGCGGGCCAGGATCAGAGAGATTGGACCTCCAGCTAAAGACCGGAAGTGTCCGGTCCCAGAGGAATTTTGCCTCTGTGTGTCCTGAGACCACCAGGCAGGTCACTTGGAGCAGAATAGTTGGTCTTACCTGTGGTCCTGCGACTCAAGTTCGCTCCTGGGGCGTTGCTTTTGAGCTCTTCGTGAGGGCGGCCTGAATATTTCTTTAAGTGACTCTCAGACATTCAAAATTCCTGTTTATAATTCTCTGTTGAGTTCTGTACCCCACTTTGTAATTGGGTTATTGAGTTGTTGGAGTCTAAATTCTTGAGTTCTTTGAAAGTTTTGGATATTAGTCATCAATCAAATATAGGGGTGGTACAGTTACTTTCCTAATATATATGTTGCCAATTCATGCTATTGATAGTGGTCTTTGCAATTTCATGAAGTCCCATTTGTCAATTGTTTATCTTAGAGCTTGATCAATTGGTGTAATATGCAGGAAATTATTTGGTGTATTAATGTATTTCAGGGTATTTCTGACTTTTTCTTCAATAAGATTTAGTGTATCCAGTTTTAGGTTGAAGTACTTGTTCCACTTAGATTTGAGTTTTGTGCAGTGTGAAAAATATGGGTCTATTTTCATTCTACATATACTCATCCTATGAGTCATCCCCATTTGTTGAATATGCTTTCATTTTTCCACTGTATGGTTTTTGCTTCATACAAAAATCATATGTTCATAGCTATGTGGGTTTATTTTTAGGTCTTCAATTCTATAGTCTATTTCTTTACCAATATCATGTAGATTTTATTATTGCTCTATAGTACAGCTTGAGGTCAGGAATGGTGATTCCTATCAAAGTTTTATTATTGTTCAGGATTACTTTGGCTATCCTGTGTTTTTCGATTTTCCATATGAAATTAAGAATTTTTTTCAATGTCTATAAAAAATTGAGGTGGAATTCTAATAGGTATTACAATGCATGTGTAAATTACTTTTGGTAAGATGGCTATTTTCACTATTTTAATCCTACCTATCCATGAGCATAGAAGATCTTTCTATCTTCTGATATCTTCATCAATTTCTTTCTTGAGGGACTTGAAGTTCTTGTCATACAGATTTTCACTTGCTTAATTAGAGTTACACCAACTTATAATTTGTTGCAATTATAAAAATAAATGTTTCGCTAATTTCCTTCATGGCCTGTTTACCATTTGTATAAAGGAAGGCTACTGATTTTTATTTTTTAGTTAATCTTGTATCCAGCCACTTTTTTGAAGGTGTTTATCAGCTGTAGGATTTCACTGGTAGAATTTATAGGGTTCCTTATGTATACCATCCTATTCACATATAGTGATATTTGACTTCCTCCTTTCCAAGTTGTATCCCCTTGATCTCTTTTACATGTCTTATTTCTCTGACTAGAACTATACTAGAGAGGAGAGAGAGAGAGAGAGAGAGAGAGACCTTGGTCTTGTTCTTGATTTTAATGGAAATAATTTAAGTTTCACTCCATTAGTTTTATATTGGCTATTGGCTTGCTTTATATTGCTTATATTATGCTTACCTATGTTCTTTGTATCCAAAATTTCTCTAATACCTTTATTGTGAACAGGTGTTGAATTGTATCAAAGGCTTTTTCAAAATCTAGTGGGATAATCATGTGATTTTTTTCTTTGTTTTTTTTTTAATATAGTAGATTAATGAATTTTTGTATATTAAACTATTCCTGCATCCATGGGATGAAACAGGTTTGATGTTATATTTTGGCTTGTGAGCCTAGCCTTTAATGGCTAAGTCATCTCTCCATCCCGTCTGTTTGATCTTGATGAATAATGTCTTTGATGTATTCAGGGATTTGGTTTATGATAATTTTATTGAGTATTTTCCCATCAATTATTATAAGAGAAATCAGATTGAAGTTCTCTTTGTTGACTCTTGAGTTGTTTAGGTATCAGGGTGGCTGTGGCTTCATAGATTGAGTTTGGCAGTGTTCCTTCTGTTTCTACCTTGTGGAATAGTTTGAGGAGCAGTGGTATTAGTCTGGTAGAATTGTTTAATAAAACCATCTGGCCCTGTTTTTGTTTGTTTGTTTGGTTCGTTGGTTTTGGTTTTGAAACCTTTAATGACTGTTTCTATTTCTTTAGTAGTTATGGGGCTTTTTAAATAGTTTACCTGATCTTGATTTAACTTTGGTAAGTGGTACCTGTTAAAAAGTCAAGTTCACTAAGATTTTCAAATTTTGTGGAGTACAGGCTTTGAAGTAAGACCTAAAGATTCTACAAGTTTTGTTGCTGAAACCTGACACGTCTCCCTTTTCATTACTGATTTTACTTTTTTTGGATACTCTCTCTCTGTCTCTTGGTTTTCTCACTAAGGATTTGTCTATCTTGATGATTTTCTCAAAGAACCAGCTCTTGATTTTGTTGAGTCTCTGTTCTGTTTTCTTTACTTCTTACTGATTGATTTCAGCCCTGATTTCAATTATTTCCTGCCTTCTACTCCTCTTTGGACTGTTTGTTTCTTTCCTTCTTTCTTTTATTTTTTTCTTTCTTTGTCTTTCCTTTCCTACTATTTTTTTCTAGAGCTTTCAGGTGTATGTTTAAATTGTTCATATTTGAACTCTTTAATTTCTTTATGGAGACACTTATTGTTATAAACTTTCCTCTTAGCACTTTTTTCTTTTTGTCTGATATATTTGGGTATGTTTTTCCTTCAATTTCATTAAATCCTAGAAAGTCTTTAATTTCCTTCTTTATTGCTTCCCAGACCCAGAGATCATTGAGTAGAAAGTTACTCGATTTCCATGAGTGTGTAGGCTTTTCAGTGTTTTTATTGTTGTTGAAGACCAACTGTAATCTATAATGGTCTAAGATACTAGGCATTATTTCAACTTTATTGTATCTTTGAGGCTTGCTTTGTGACTGACTATATATATGGTCACTTTTGGAGAAGGATCCATAAGGTCCTGAGAAGAAGTTATATTTTTTGTGCTTGGGCAAAATATTCTACCAATGCTTGTTAGATCCATTTGATTCACAATATCTATTAGATTCATTAATTCTCTGTTTAGTTTTTGTCTGGATGACCTGTCAATTGGTGAGAGTGGTGTGTTAAAGTCTCCCACTGTTAATGTGTGGAGTTCAAAGTGAGATTTAAGCTTTAGCAATGTGTATTTAACACATGTGGGTGCCCTTGTGTTTGGGGCATAGATGTTCAGAATTGATATATCACTTTGGTAGATTATTTTTCTTTTGATGAAAATGAAGTGTCCTTCCCTATCTCTTCCAATTAATTTTGGTTGAAAGTCTAATTTAATAGATATTAGAATTGATATTTCAGCTTGTTCTTGAGTCCATTTGATTAGAAAACTTTTTTCCAGCCATCGCATCTGAGTATCTTTATTGGTAGATTTTTTTCTTGTATGCACCAGCATGATGGACTCTGTTTTCACATCCATTCTGTTAGCCTCTGCCTTTTTATTGGGAAACTGGGTTCATTGAAATTGAGAGATATTAATTACTAGTGATTGTTATTTGCAGTTACTTTGATGTTGGTGGTGTTAATATGTGTTTGTGTGTGTGTTTGTGTGTCTTTCTGAGTGTACATCTGTGTGTGTATTTGTGTATCTGTGTGTGCATGTTTGTATGTATGCTTTTCTTGGTTTGCTCACATGGAATTATTTATTTCCTGTGTTATATTGAATGTAGTTATTTTTCTTGGGTTGTACTTTTCCTTCTAGTATTTTCTGTATGACTGGATTTGTAGATAGAAATTGAATTTGGATTTGTCTTGAAATTACTTTTTTTCTCTATCTATGGTGATTGAGAGTTTGTTGGGTATAGTAGTGATCTGCCTTTGTATGTTACCTGACTTTTTTTTTTTGCTGTTTTTAATATTTTTTTGTTCTATAGATTTTAAGTTGTAATTATTAATGTGGCAGGGGTATTTTCTTTTCTGATCAAATCTATTTGATGTTCTAAAAGCTTCTTGTATGATATAGGCATAACTTTCTTTAGGTTGGGAAAGTTTTGTTCTATAACTTTGTTGAGAATATTTCTGGGCCTTAGAGCAAGGATTCTTTACCTTCTTCTATTCCTATTATTCTTAGATTATGTCTTCTTATAGTATCCCATATTTCCTGAATGTTCTGTGTCAGGAAATTTTTAGAATTGACATTTTCTTTGACGATTTCTTCCATTGCATCTTCTATGCCTGAGATTCTTACTTCTATTTCCTGTATTCTGTTGCTGGTGCTTTTGTCTGCAGTTCTTGTTATCTTCCTTAGGTTTCCCAGCTCCAGAATTTCCTCTTTGTGTTTTCTGTTTGTTTATTTTTGAAGAGACAGTGATACAACCAGTTAAAAAGGGAGAACCACTGATTCTATTCTTTTTTTAAAATAGAGTTTATTTATTTTGCATATGTGAGTACACTGTAGCAGTCTTCAGACACACCATATGAGGGCACCAGATCCTATCAAAGATGGTTATAAGCCACCATGTGGTTGTTGTGAATGCAACTCAGGACCTCTGGAAGAGTAGTCAGTTTATGCTCTTAATCACTGACCAATCTCTTCAGCCCAGTTTCTGTTTACTTTATTACTTCTATTTCTACTTTCAGGTCTTCTGTAATTTTATTTATTTTTTTCACCTGCTTAATTGTATTTTTCTATATGTCAGAAGGGATTTATTTGTTTCCTCTTTTAAGGCCTCTAATAATCAGTATAAGATTGTAGTTAAGGTCATTTTCTTGTGTTTCATTTGTGTTAGGATATCCAGGACTTGTAGTAGAGTAGTTGTGCTGTAGAGGTGTCATCCTGCCCTGACACTGATTGTTGATTGTTTTCTTTCAAGAACATTTTGGTTGGTTTTGGTCCCTGGATGTTCTTGTTTTAGTGGGTATTTGGAGAGGGTTTAATCTTGATGGTCCTGCTGTTGTAGGCCTGTGATGAGTATTCTCAGGCTTTATATTTGAGGACTTACAGTTCTGTATGGTTCAGGAGCCTCAAGTCAGGTGAATGAGGGTGGGGAATTGGGAGGACAGTGGAGGACCCCTGGGGAAGTAGACTGCTCAGGGCATCTTGGCTTGACCCAGAACAATATGATATTTTACAAAGAAAATGGCATAGCCCAAATCTGAACATCTTTAAGATGAAAGAAAAGATTTCCCTAGATTCCATGTCCCAGAATCCTATTTGAACTGGAAATATGGGTGAGGGGCGGCAGAAACATGAGCATATCTGAGGAATGAAACAAGTTCCACAATGGATAGAGTCTAAGGAAACAATACTTGATAACAGGTAGAAGAAACAGCTAAATTGATGATTACAGTAAAAGCTTGGTAATTGGCCTCTATTTTGCATTATGCTAAACCTAGTTTGTGCTGTTCTCCACTATAGTTTTATACACATTGCATCAACTCTGCATTCACGGTTGTCATATTGCTAGCTAAAAATCATTCTGTATGGTATATTGAGATTAGATGAAATGGTGGATTCAGATGGAAATAAAAGCCAATAACATAACAGCAATAAGATAATATGGAATGAGAGGGCTGAAGGGTGGAGAAATTTCCACCACTGTTTTTCAGATTAGGTCAACAAAACTACTAAATGGTAACAAATCTGAATTTATAGCTATTGAGAAATATAGCAAGGTGTATGCTCTTTGACCATGAGTAGGGCAAATGTCTTAAGAATATTAACTGAGATTTCAGTGCAAAAACTGGTACACCATCCTTAGACAGAAATAAAGTAGGTTGAATAAGTTTTGAGGTTTCCAGTAAAACTAAAGTATAGTTATAAAGAATGCCAGAACAAATAAACATAGAGTGTTAATAAGTAAGTATGCAGACCACAAATACTACTTAAATTATGTCAAACAAATGGTAGCAAATACAGGAAAAAGTGAGAATGAGAAGAGCAGCCTAAAACAGAGAGAAGGGAGGTGCTGTGAAGAAGAATAAAAAAGGAGTTCAGTTCAGACAAATATGTGCTGGACTGAACAAAAAAAAATCTAGGATGTCTCCATGGCAGCTAAATCCCAGCCAATTTCTCTATTTAACTTTGAAGCAAAGCCTTTCACAAGCTGTCCAGTGCTTGGCACATTTAGGGCTGGGAAAAGGGACAAACATTATTAAAATTTTGGCCAGGAGGATGTGCAGGTGGAAAGAAAAGAGAAATGAGCAGCTGAGTAGCACTAAAGAAGCATTTGTAATGAGATGGTAGCTATGACTTGAGAAAGGCTGTCTTACATCTCCCCAGATGGTGGCTTCTAGAATGAAATGTGACAGCTTTTACATCTCTTCCCCTCAGAAAATTTTTGCTTGAAGTTCTGTCATTAAACTTACTGAACCTCCAGAATTCAATCAACAGGGATTTTCAGAGAAATGTGCCCTCATATTTGACTTGACCGAATAAGAAAAGAAGAATAGAGTATTTAGTTGGTGGACACAGCAAAGTTCCTAAGTAGTGCTAACTCTGTGACAATATCCATTAGCATCTCTGATATTTTTCCTAAAATTCTGCACTTTCTTTCGACCCATGATAGATATAAACATCATTCCTACAACTATCTGAAAAAGAAAACATGCATTTTTTACTATTTCAAAATATTCCAGACATTTCAAAGACTATACCACTCACTATTCACTGAAAGTCCTATATTTAAAAGCTCTGAAAGGTTTCAAAATATGTGTTCTTCTCTTGTTCTATTCTTCCTCTTCCTCTTCCTCCTCTTCTTCCTCCTTCTCCTCCTCCTCCTTCTCTTCCTCCTCCCCTTTTGATGCTATTGTAAAGGATGCCCAATTTGTAATCAACCTTGTGACTTTTAGATAATATAATTACACAATAAAGGAGAGTTTTTCACTTCCAGGTGTGATGTCTTACTTGAAAACCCAGCACTTCAGAACCAGAGACAAGAAGTGAGAGGTTTTTCTTAACTATACAGCAAACTTAGGGCCAGTCACAGCTATTTAAGTCCCCAAATGGAAGTGCCCAGCTCTTAACTTATTGTGACCAGAAGTCATAAAGTAAATATGTTCGAAAATGTTACATGTGCTTCAAAGACTTGATTACACATGCAGTTGAATAAGATATAATTCTAAACTCTGTGTGTGTGTGACGGGGGGGAAGGGAGAGAAGAGAAGGGAAAGGGGAGGAAAAGAGGAAAAGGGGAAAGAGGGAAAAGAAGATGGAGTGTTGGAAAGAAAATCTTTGTTCATGTGGATGGAAACACCAAGGCAACTTCTTATGAAAAATCAAGTTTTATATATACATATTAAAAGCATTCCCCAGACGCCCTTACCAAGATACAAAATTGTAAAAGGTGTTTTATGTGTGAGATGTATGAGATATTTCAAAATACTGAAAAGGCAACTGCTAACATGAAACTTATAAACAATTCAACCTTAATAAATTTTAAAAAATCTTGTAAAGTTGGTGAAGAATTCTAAAATAATAATAATAATAATAATAATAATAATAATAATAATAATAATAAAGAGATAGTGTCTCGTGAAGTTCAGGCTATTCTCAAATCACTGTGTAACCAAGGATAACCTGAAACTTCTAATCTTCCTGATTCCACCTCCAAGAGCTAAGCTTACAGGTAATCACCACCACAAACTATTTCTATGGTAGTAAGGATTAAACCTAGTCTTTCATGCATGTTGTGCAACTGAACTGCATTCTCAGTCCCTGTTTTACATTGGTGAGTCTTTTTATCTTCAACTATATTTCTCAGATTTTACTAAATGGATACTGTAGGAGTTGGCCCATCTTTATTAGTTCCAAGAAGTGTTGTAAACAAGTGTGGTCTACAAATATAAAATGTCTAATAGCAATATATAATTTATAAGACTTTCATTTGTTTAGGAAGATTATTGTTAAATAGTCATGAATATGATTTGCTTGTAAGCTGATAACTTCTTTAAATATTGACTCATTGTGTTTAATACACTGACAGCACTGGGCAGGTTAACTTGATGTGTCAACTTGACTCGGATTTTAAGGGATGCCAAGATAGTTAGTGATTCAGTTTTTAAATAAATCCATAAGAATGTTTGCAGAAGCAATTAACACATGAACTCATAGCTTGAGAAGGACCTGGCACAGGTCTGTAATCTCTGCTGCTCAGGAGAGAAAGCAGAAATATGACACATTCAAGGCATATTCTAGAGAATGTGTTCAAGGCTAACCTAAGCATCTGTCTCAAACTTTAGAAACTAAAAAAAGGGAGGTGAATGTAGATTATTGGTAATGTTCTTGCCTAAAATGTGCTGAGAATCCAATATTCCAATATTTCTTTCAATACAAAAATAACAATAATAATATAATAATAATAATAATTTAGACCAAGAGAACTAATTCTTTCATATATTCAATAACTGCTATAAAATCCTTTGTGAGCCAGTGAGAAAAATAAGAGGCACAGGAGAAGTTAATGTGTTCTCTGCTTAGTTTTCTCAAGGAGTGGGCCTGCTTCTTAGTGAGCATTTGTCCCTCTTACTTCCATCATGTTCTGCATCACTGTGGCTCACAACTCAGTGACCATCAACTAAAACCTCTAAAACCACATGTTAAGATAAACCTTATCTCTTGTTTATCTCAAGTGTTTTGACACAACGATAAAAAGTGACAAAGCACTTAGTACTCTTCCCATATTCCTTGCATTACTAACAATGAAGAAAGTCATATTTGTGCACTCTTATAAAGCAGAAACTTGTGGAGATAAATTGGTAAGTATCCTTAATATTAGCTGATTCATCTTCCCAAAGCAGTAGAGGTAGAAATGTGAATATGTCAGGGCCTACTAAAATAAAGGAAATTATTACTATGTTTGAAAATGTTATTATCTACCTTACCTATTCTGATGATTTCTAAGCCTGTATTTTCATCAAACCTACAGTCTAACATAGCTACAATCACAAACATCTCCCACTTTCCCTTTCTTACATTTTGACTTGTATTCTTTCAGTGAGAATATGATCACCTGATCTTGATTTATGATTTACTTTTAATTTTACGACATAGATTAATAAAAAATTCGTCCATCAAATCCTCAAATCCTTATTTTAAAGGAACTTTCCAGAGAGTTTCTGCTGAAAGTCTAACTACCTATTATGGGTAAAGGATATTGGCATGAGTGCACGAGTGAACTAGGAAAGGACCATTTGGATTTTTGATCTGATCTACTATATTCCTGTATACATAGAAAGGAGGACACAGTGGAATCCATTTAAATTAGCTTGTTATAGTTACTCCTAGAGCTTATTTTTACTGTGCTCACTTAGGGTAAATTAGACAGGGTATAATTTCTAGTAATGAAATATGCAGGTCACAAACTGCATTCTCATTAGTAACAAGAAGTTATTGCTCTCTTTCAGAAATATGCTTCGAGGATAATGGAGTAACTTATTTACAGTGTGATAACTATAGATGCAATTGCTCTATAGATGCAATTCTAACTATGCTGGATTTGGACTGAAGAAAGCACAATATGATTATCATGCTCTTGTAAATTGCACAATATTCAGTGTTTGAATTCGAAGTAAGTAATTTTTAATGCACAATGTTTGTATACCAATGGATATTATTTTATTTGTAACCACTTATAGACTAACAAACTTTCCAGGCATAGATTACAATAAAATTTAGAATTAAGCAGTCTCTTGTTCAGAAAATGCTCTACAAACTACTTAGCTATTTTCCTAGGGGACAAAAAGATATATTTTATATCTAAGGACTAACTAGAACACTATATATAAAGGATTTGCGTTGACCCACATAAGTGGCAGAGACATGAGTATTTGTGGGTATGTGGAATATGGATACGTATGTCTTTCTCTTTCACACACACACACACACACACACACACACACACACATATCTACAATCACTAATCACATTCATTCTCTTTCATTGGTTATGTTTTACGTTTTTAAGGGAATTTGGAAGTATAATTTGATGTTGTATAAAAAAGTAACGTAATTCCTACTTACATAAAGGTAGTAACTAAAAAAAGACAGAGATTAAAATTAATGTACATTCAATTCCGTTGAGTCAGAAAAAAATAGTCTATTTTATGTTGTTAGTTTTTTCTGAGATGTTAGCAGTTTAATATTAATAATTTCTTTCTTCCTTGGTCTCATTTTGTAGCTCTAGCTGACTTGCAAATTTCTATGTAGATCAGTCTTCCCTGAAAACCACAGCAATCCCTTGCCTCTGCCTCCAAAGTGCTGGATTTGAAGGGGGTTCTGCTTAATATTTATATGTGGAACAAGTGAAGTAAGCTTACAGTTTTTCTGCTGGGTTAACATTAGTTATTTTTATACTATATGTTCAGAAAATATTATTTATAGGTTCGTAAATGTCCTTGAAGTCAATAGTAGAATCGGCCAAATGCCAGCAAATCTAGATACATCCTGAATCTCAACCACAGATGTGGGAATGTTTGTGGGAAGAATTTTTATAGCCACAGTTTCCAATCCTTAGGTGAGGATGTTTTAGAAGTTGGGAACGGTTGATCAATGAAGAGCATTTTAAAATTAATATTTGTATGTATCTGAGTGCTTACCTGCATATGTGTGTATGTGTATGTGTGTGTGTGTGTGTGTGTGTGTGTGTGTGTGTGTGTGTGTGTGTGTGTGTGTGTGTGTGTGTGTGTATACCCCATGTGTGTCTGTCCCCAGGGAGGCCAAACATGCTATTCAGTATAGTCTCCAAGGGGTAACATTATTTTTATTGCTTTTTCCTTCTGTTGTGTAAAATCAAACTCCATTACTCAAATTTGTTCAGTAAAGACCCCACCACCTCAGCTGTCATAACTTTAAACTAAAGGCAAAAATTGAAGCAGACTGCCCAAGCCTATTTAGAAATATCCTAAGCCTGGACTTATTTTCACATGTTAAAATATCTATGTTTATGTTTTAAGCAATAAACTGAACTACTATCAGACAATGGAAACATTTTTCTTTCCTTAGTATTCTTATATTTCTGGATATATATAATATATATATATATATATATGCATATAGCAACCAAACACAGGAAATATAACATTATAGCAAGAATGTAATATGTTAGCTCTTTGTACAAAGAAATAAATTCTTTCCTTTTCTACTTCATCAGGCACATTGGTAAGCTTTGATGAAAAGATCTAAGCATCTCTTCAATTCAGGTAAGATGTACATAAAATATGACGGTGATCTCATGCTTCCTCCAGGCTCCAGACCCCTTAATGTTTCACAAGGCTGAAGTCATGGTGGGAACCTCTGCCCACACCATTCCTGCACAGATCTATCTTCACATCTGAAGAGTAATGAAGGAGACAAATATTATGAAGCCAAGTATCACCCACTGCTGTTCCTTAGAAGTTGCTCTGTCTTCCACCTCACTTTCTTTGGGCTCTGTGGGCTAAGAATAATTTATTTAATATCCATCACAGCATTCATGTTCTCATACTTTAGTGAAAAGGAAAAGGAAAAACATTATCCCTGTTCCAGCTGTTGGCTACACTTAACTCTGGTTTAATGTCTAGGGAGCTTAGTGTTGGTGTATATCAGTGACTACATTTATGATACATGCATGTAACATTTACTTTTGCATTTTTCAATTAAACTCATTGTTCTTTAAATAGTCTGAGTTCTGTGTTCCTTAATACAGACTTGGATATATCTCTACACAGTGTGGTACCAATTTTTAGACATAATATAATTCAGTAAAGAAAATAGAAATCTTTGCAGGCCTTTAACAACATTATTAAGATAAAGAATATAGTCTCTGAATTACTATTTGTCTACTACTTGTTTTAAAAATGGTTTCATAATGGAACAACTACAAAATGATAAACAATTTTCTCATTAATTTTAGGAATTTCCAAAATTCCATTTGTGCAAACAATTCCTAAACTATAATAATTAATTCACTAGGTAAAGACAACATTTTAGTTTCTACTAAGCCACAAATGCTCACTTTTCAAACAACTGTTTATTCATCAAGACTATATTGTTACTGCATTCATCAATAGTAAATAAACAGTTATAATATTGTGCCAAGCCATCACATCTATGAACAAAAATATCCTTCACACTGTAACTCAAATCCTTGCACCCTGAGGATACACACAGTGACCCCTCCCCATTCTGAACATTGTCTAATATAGTCAAGTTGAATTCCTCCCTTACATTAGTAACTACTTCACTTTACATGAAAAGCAGATTAAACTAATGATTTTGCTGGAGTACATCAACAATTTTATTAAGGGTGCAATGTAAAATTAGGCATGAATACAATCATCCTTAGACTGATTATGAAGTATTTCTCACATTCTAAAATTACATTTTAAATTTTCAAGATTAAGAGGAAAACTAGTGATAATTCTGTATAGAAAACTGCAGAGTCAATATGCTCCATGTCCTACTGTGTGAGTTAAAGTGTTTACCAGATGGAGGAATTTCTGGGTAGAACTTATTATGTAATCATATGATCTGCAAATACATTTTCTTATATGTCTATTTCTATGACTCTAGAGTAAAGAACAGATAGGAACAATTATAGGAATTGTGGTGTGGCCTTTTCAAATACCTCTGAACAAATTTTAAAATCTTTGTAACTTCACAGAAACACAAGAAATTTGGTAAAGTGTACAGACAAACCTATCCATTACACCGATTTCATTTCCTCATCCTAGAGTGATTAGATCTTCACCTCAGTCCCTTACTTTATAACTAACCTCTGTGCTTCTAAGTATGGTCATAACTGAGACCTAAAGAGCTAACATCCACCTATAAATGAGGACATACAATATCTACCTTTTGACATCTGAGTTACTACACCAAAAATAAATTTTTGTATGCTTCCATATGAAACTGAAAGATGTTCTTTTAATTTTTATGTGAAGAAATACATTGGACTTCTGATGAAAATTTTATTGAATGTATAGATTGCTTTTGAAGGATGGCCATTTTACTATGTTAATCCTATTAACCCATGAGAATGGAAGATCTTTCCTTCTTCTGATATCTTTTTCAATTTCTTTCTTCAAAGACCTGTAAGTTTTAATATTTTTTGTAAAAGAATTTTGATAGCTTTGTTAAAAGTTATTTCAAGATATTTTAGATTACTTGAGGCTATTATTTTTTTAACAAATGCTGTTTCCTCTTTTCTTTTTCAGTCTGTTTTTCATTTGTGTATAGGAAGGCTACTGAATTTTGAGAGTTAATTTTGGATTCAGTCACATTGATGAAAGTGTTTATCAGCTGGGGAAATTCCCAAGAATTTTATAATTACTTATGTATACAATCGCATTACCTGAAAATAAAGATATTTGACTTCCTTCATTTTTTATTTACATTCCCTTGATCTCCTTCTGTTTTATTATAGCTCAAACTAGGACTTTGTCTTATTTATGATTTCAACAGAATGTTTTGAATTTCTGCCCATTTTTATTGATGTTGGCTATTAGTTTATAAACTGCTTTTATTGCTGAAGTATATTACTTGTATCACTAACAATTTCTACCAGGTCTTTTTCTATGAAGTGGTGTTGGAATTTCTTCCCTTTTATACATATAATGAGATGATCATATGGTTTTTGTCTTTCATTTTGTTTACAGAGTAGACTACATTTGTTGATATACATATAATAAATCATCCCTGCATCTGTGAGCTGAAACATACTTGGTCATAGTGGATGATCTTTTCGAAGTCCTGTTTTATTTGGTTTGTAAAAATTTCATTGAAAAATTTTATATATGTTTCAGTAAATGAAATTGATCTATAATTTTTGTCCCTTGTTAGGTGTTTGTGTTCTAGGTATCAGTATAAAATATTTGGGCAATGTCCAGGATATATTTTAACTTAAGACACATTTTTCTATGGTTGAAAAACATTGATCATTATTTGATTTAGCAGATCTAACTGGCATAATTATCTTTTTGTTTGATTTTTTTCTTATACTTATTATTTATTAAATTAAATTTCTTTATATTGAATATTTTAAATTTACATTTCAAATGTTATTCCTTTCCAGGTTTTCCATCTATAAGCCCCTTGTCCTATCCTCCTCCCCTTCTTTGATAAGGATGTTTGATTTTTAATATTTTAAATTTACATGACTTTCCCCCTTTCTTCATCCTTCTCTGCAATTCCTCCGCTGTTGTAGTCAATCTTCAAATTTATGACTTCATCAACTATTAGGTTGTAGATGGACAAATGCACACACACACACACACACACACACACACACACACACACAGAGAGAGAGAGAGAGAGAGAGAGAGAGAGAGAGAGAGAGAGAGAGAGAGAAACTTTTATTTTAATGTTGTACAGAATTACATGTTCTCAGCACTGGAGAAGACTAGTTCTTCCTATCTCAGCAGTCTATAACTCTTAATATAGGAGTGAGCTCTTATCAGATTTCAGTCATTTGTGTTAGCATGTGGACTGGTGTTTTCATTCTGCTGGTATTGTTTAGACAATAAAATTGTTGAGATCCATTGGTGCAGTTCTCCTATTACATGTTGACTATGAATTTTCACAGCAGATATCATAGTCCTCTGTACTTTACAATCTTTTCAACCCTTCTACAATATTCCTTGAGACTTAAGCATAGGAACACTCTATTGATCAGTAAGAATTGGGCACTACATCTTCATTATTCTCCACATTTTGACTATTGTAAATTTCTGTAATATCTCCATCCTCTACAAAAAGATTTCCAGGTCACTTCCAGCTTAATTCATTAAGTTCATGTGCCTGAAGTGTATAACATATTCACGATGTATGTGTGTTTGTGTAAGTAAATTAAATACAAAGTAATATATTTTCTTTGAATTTTCAAGCACTTTTAATATGATTTATTCCCCTATACATTTCCTAAAAAAAAAAAAACTTTTTTAAAATTTTCTCCTTTATAGTATCAGTGTCTTAATAGTCTCCCTTCTTTGGAGTTCTCTGACATGATCTCTTTTACTTTCCTGATGTCTGTGGTTACACCAGGTTATAGAGTAACAGTTAAAGACTAGAGCTAGGTTCCACAAACAAGGAGATATTGGGATATTTTTCTTTCTGTTTCTCAATTTCCTCATTCAGTACAATAATGTCTACCATGCATTTGTCAGGACTTTTCATAATTTCTGTTTTCTTCATAGCTAAATATCATTTCATTGTGTGTATCTACCCCAATTACATCTTCCTTGTGTTATTGGAAGAATTTTTGTTCAAGCTCACAGCTATGCTGATTATAGAAACAAAGACTATGGCTGAAAAAGTATTTTCAGGATAGTGTTTTGAGGCCTTGGGGCATGTGGCAAAGATATAAGTGGGTTGTATGGCAGATCTATCTTTAGTATTGTGACAATTCCAGAGTTGCTATAGCAATGGCTTAATCCTACTATCCTCTCTAAAAGTTTTTTTTTGATAGCTCGACAATATGCCAGCTTACAATTTTACCAGTCTATGGATCCTACCATAAACTCTAATGTTATAAGCAAATGCCACAGATCTTACTTTTCCCTTTTATCTCTCAGTTCTGTGAACTTCTTAGTCTTCTTTGAATAGAAAGGTGTGTGTGTGTGTGTGTGTGTGTGTGTGTGTGTGTGTGTGTGTGTGTGTCCTGAAAAGAGTAGGATCTTCTGTTTCTAACTTTAAAAATCTGAACAGGAATCCTGGTGTGAGTGGTTGCAAGAGCTTTGTTTGTTTATTTGATTGATTTTGTTTTCAAATGTTTCCTTATGTTAGGGAAACCATTCCATGCTCAGTTATTTTTAATAAACAAATGTATTTCATTGGTTATTGTTTTTCTTGTGTAAAATTCCTTGCCAAAATTTAATTACTTTTATATGTGAGGATAGAGACAAGTAAATGTATTATTAACTTAAGATCATCACTGATTTACACTTTTAGTCAACTGCTAGAAATATTTAGACTTATTAATGAGTTCTATATTGATCCGTTTACATGAGTGGTATGTTTTGTTGTCTTGCTAGAATAATATTGTGGTCTCAGAATCTGTTTCTAAAAATTCACAGTTTCTGCCATCTGCTTCTGTCTTCTGCTTATGAAGACATAATCAAAGCTGTGGGGATGGGCAGCAGGGTACATGTGTTGCTGCACATGTTTAATTCTAGAAGTTAATAAGAGGACAAAAGTTTTAAATTCTATTGAAAATGTATATCAATTCACATGAAACATGTAGTATGTTCAGTTTCTGTTGGGTGACTGATTGGACTATGAGCTATGAGCAAGAATATTATTTACCAGGCACAGGGCACTGCCAACAGTTTAAAGAAAGATTTCACCCAAGTAGATCCAATGAGTTTATGGAGTGAATTATAGAATATGCTTGAGAATTAATTTACAGAAGAGTGGATGACTCAAAGGCAGCCGCATCACTTAAATAGTACACATCAACAGAGTTGAAAACTCAGGAAGAAAGCAGCCCTGGCATTCCTTTTTCAAATTGCAGGAAGAGCCTCTGAAGAGTATTATACCTCAGGGAAATTGCATGCTGCTTGGGTAGTCTTGGAGAGATGGCCTGTAAATCTTGAGGCTTTGAACTTTGAACATAGTGGTCCTTGTTGGTTTCCTCAGTCTTTCCGAGCTGACTTCTCTGGAGGACAGGATGTTTCAATTTGGAGGAATAACCTAATGATGGTATTATTTTCACACAAATTCAATGCCATATTGCAGAACAAACTCTGAGCTGATAACAGAAGGGAACCAACAATGGAAATTTCCCTTCATTGCTTATTTAGTACATCCTGGAACTTTATTTCGTGTCAGCAACTACATGTTCCAGTAGAACCAGGCTTCATAGGACCGAAAATAGCATCCAGATATTTCTAGGAGTACCTACAGAGACTTATTGTATTTACCTGAGAGGTCATGCTCCAAACCTCCAGGTTCATTTTTGAGATGTTATCCAAGTATTTTGTATTTTATGATAAATTTGCCTCTAGAAACAAAATTTTGCTGGATGTATTTCTTTACTGATTTAGATAGCATCCCTTCCTCTTGCTGTCAGGTGCATATTTTAAGAAAGGCATCAATATTACTTCAAATTCTGAAAAAGAACACAACCAACTGAATGAACATGTATTACCCAGGTTATTCATTAAATTGGCTTATAATATTAAAGTTACCAAAAGAAAGTCCACCTTCATATTGGAGAGGGTAAGAATTGGGTATCTCCTCAGTCCACAGGTTTACCTGTCTCAACTGTCCCATTCTACTGATGCAGGCAGACCAACTCCTAGAGAGCCATTGTGAAATGGCATACATTGGCAGTCAGAGAAGCTGGGTTTTCTTGTCAACCAAGAATGTTCAGAGCAGCCATAGCAGCAGTGCTCACCCACAGGAGCTGAAGGCAAGCAGAACAAAGTAAATGCTTTCTCTCAAACTTACTACATCTGGGCCTTCTTAGAAAGTGACCCATATTTAACTTTTTATTTTATTTTATTTTCATTACAGTCCCCTACCCCCTCCCACAGTTCCTCCTTCTTTTTCCCCCTTGCCTCTGAGAGGGTGTTCCCCTCTCTAGTCCTACCCCCTTCCCTGAGACATCGAATCTCTCAAAGATTAAGGACATTTCCCACTGAGGCCAAAGCAGGCAGACCTCTGCTATACTCTTGCCAGGGACCTTGGACCATCCCGTGTATGCTCCTAGTTGGTGGCTCAATCTCTGGGATTCTGATTTAGTTGAGACTGTTGGTCTTCTTATGGGGTTTCTCTCCCTTTCGGTTTCTTCAATCCTTCCCCTAATTCAACGATAGGTGTCCCTGACTTCAGTCAAATGGTTGAGTATAAGTATCTGCTTCTGTCTCAGTCAGTCACTAGTAGAGACTATCAGAGGACAGTCATGCCAGGTTCCTGTCTGTAAGCACATCATAGTATAGTATCAGGCCTCAGTTTCCCACACTGAAATTGATCCCAAGTTGGACTGATCATTGGACTGCCTTTCCTTCATTCTCTTCTCCATTTTTGTTCCTAAAGTTCATTAAAACAGGAGCTAAACTGAGAATTGAAAACAAAAGAATCTCAAGTGGCCAAAAAGCCTTTAAAAATACATTTAAAGTCCTTAGTCATCAGAAAATGCAAATCAAAACTACTCTGATTCCACCATTCCACCGTACAGTAATCAGAATGGCTAAGATCAAAAACTCAGGTGACTGCACATGCTGGGAAGGATGGGGAGAAAGAGGAATTTTCTTCCATTGCTGGTAAGATTGGAGATGGTACAACCACTCTGGAAATCAATCTGGCAGTTGCTCAGAAAATTGAAAATATTTTCTACCTGAAAAACCAGCTAAACTACTCTTAGCAATATACCCAAAGGATGTCCCACCATACCACAAGGACACAGTGCTTCCCATGTTCATAAGCCTGATTTGTTATTCCAGAAGCTGGAAACAATTCAGACATCCTTCAACCAAAGAATGGATATACAAAATGTGGTTCATTTACACAATGAAATACTATTCAGTTATTAAAAATGCAGACATCATGAATTTTGTAGGAAAATAGATGGAACTATAAAATATCACCCTGAGTAATTAGACCCAAAGGGATATACATGGTATGTACAAACTGATAAGTGGATGCTAGCTAAGAAGTACAGAACACATAGGATATAACCCACATTTAACTTAATGAAGGAAATGCCTCAAAGGCAGACACAGAGGCTAATCTAATCTAACCAGTTCCTCACATATGTGTTCAAAGTCTAGCATCCCTGAGCTTTCTAGTCTATGGATTTGTCAATCAGTACTAAATAGTACCATGTTGAATTACAGTTTGCTATACTAACAATTTTGATTTTTAAATCAATAGATGTTGATGAATAATCAAATAAAAATAGATTTTTATTTAAGACTTTGTATAGTGTGTAAGACTTAATTCTTGCTATGATATTCAGAAACATAAGCTGAAGAAAGCTTAAAGTCCTAATATAAAGATCAGAAATGTAGCATTATCCAAAGGATATTCTACTTTTGCATTTGTAACTGATGACACATTAGTCAATAGTGATATTTTCTTTTTTCTATCAAAATGCAATTGATTCTAAATAGTGTAATTTTGCATTTGTATAGTAATCATATTAATCACTATGTTCTATTTGTTTAAAACAGGAAATAAGTTTAATTAACATTTTCTCATGTCTCCATATGCCACTGGCATGTCCTTCTCATTATCTTGGAATGCTGGTTTAAATTACAGTTACTATTATTCTTGTTTTACAAATAAAGAGACATGTTTAAAAGAAACATGTTGAACATGTTGACAATAAACATCTTGAGATTATAGCTCAAGGTAGATCACTGGCCAAGCATACAGAAGCCCCTGATTTCAATCCCCAGTGCCTTAATGTTTTTGCTGGTGTATCTCTGAGATAGCATGTAGCTCATTTAGGCAAAGCTAGTATAGCATTGCATGTTCTATCTTTAGTCCTACAATAAAACAATGCTAAATGAAGTTGGATTTAGGGACAAAACTCAAGCCAAGTTCTTGCCCCTTGACACTATTTTTAGACTGAATTTTGTTGTCATGGTTACTATAATGTTATGTTGCCATGGAAATATGATTATCATATTATAGTGTGTGTTGTTTTCCTAGATATATAAGTGAAAATTAGCCACAAAAATAGTGTTCTGACATATGTGGATGTGTGTTTGCTAGAAAAATATTTTAATGTGTATAACTCTATAAACATTTTTCTATGTAGAACTTTATCTTACAAATTAGGAATTATTTCATGTTGTGAATTTAAAGAAATATTAAAAACAGAAAAAGATATATCAGGAATATACAATTGTTCATACTTAAATTTTGTCTTTAGCTTTAGTTACTTGTCTATAAACTCAGACAAGATAATTAAAAATTGTCCACACATTCCCTAAGGTTTTGACTGTTTAAAAACCAGGTATTCAATGACATGATGATGTTCCTGAAATCAGAATGCAAGAACAATGTATATTTTGGCCCCCAAGATTTGCTGAGGACATAGTATACAGGACAACGTAATCATATCTAGTTGATTAGATACTTTCTTATGTAGGGGAATTCACAGACTTTTAGTCCTTTCACCTGAAATTTGATTTATTATAGGAATTATGCATATAGATTGAAAGGGTGAAATTTAAAAATAGACATTTATATTTATAAACACCAAGAATTTTTAGGAAATTTGTGAAATTTTGAGTACAGTTCTTTCAATGAGAAATACCCTCATAGTCTTGGGCTTTTGAATACTTGGTCCCCTTATTTTCTTGATTCTCAAATAGCTTTATGAGCTCTGGTATTGTTGGAGGAAGTAAGTCATTGAAAATAAGTATGAAGTTTTCAAAGCTTCATATCATTCCAAGCATACTCTTTATGCTTGCGCTTATGATCCAAGATGTGAGCCCTCAGCTTTTGCTCCATCGTGCTTGCTATCAAATTCCATGACAGACAGCCATCATTGACTCTCAACCTTTGGACCCCTAGGTCCAAATAAACTCTTCTACAATTTGCCTTTGTTTTGATATTTCATTACAGCAATACAATAGTAACAAATACAGTTGAGACACTTAGTTCATCACTAAGCAGATGAAAGAAGTTGTGACAGAAATCTATGGTTTGTGAAGAAATTATGAAATAAGCTACTGTAGTAAGCAAGAGGAGCATTCCAACTTCATGTAGCTGACTAAGATAGTCAGCTAGAAAAAATGTTAGAACCACATTAAAATTTCTTCTAAAAGGGCAGTTCTCAAATTCCCTTTAATGCAGTTTCACATGTTGTAGTGACCCCAAACATAAAATTATTTTCATTGTTACTTCATAACAGTAATTTTGCTATGCTTATGAATAATAATGTACATATCTGATATGCAAGTTATCTGATATGTGCATAGGACCCCAAAAGTGTCTTGACTCACATGTTGAAAATCAGTGTTTTAGAAGTTTATGAAGCCACTGAAAAAAGTTTTATTCAATTAATATGGGCTCAATCACTGCTGTTAGGAGCATTGCTATTCTGTGAATAGGTGATGGATGTAAGATGCCTGGAATGGATGACAATACATAAGTCATCTTGAGTGTGAATCTTTCTTTATAATCTCATCTGGTTTACTCCATAATCTGATTTTCCACTCTGAAGACAGCTTTGAAAACTATAATTATAGTAGCAACCTTCTCATTTATTTTCACAAAGGGTTAGGAATATTAATATCTAAACAGTAAGAAATGACTTCTAAAGCCATACCATGATGAACCAATACTTTCACATTATGTCTCAGATATAAACCAGGGTCAACAGGTTTCAATAACAAAAAGAATTTTATTAATATTAGTGCAGTGCATAAACAAGCATGAGACAATAGCAATAGTAAATGCAGTGTCTCCCTAACTTGCCTTATAACCCATTACATATTTTTCTCAGTAATATAAGTATTGTGGTCTGGTGAACAATTTTAGAAGATTTTCTGAGAATTTTGGAAAGTTGCTTAGAAAAATTAAACCATTACATATGTCTCTCTATCTGAACTAGCTATAAAGATATGAGCATTTTTGGTTATATATTCATTATTCTAATATTTCACATGCTTTATCAACAGTAAAAAAGAATATAATTTATAATTGAATTTAATATCATATTTTGGAAAGTAACTTTAATTGAAAATCCATTGCATTCAATGAAGGTTGTGATAAAAGCCAGAGGCTTAGGAAACCACCTTTTTCTCACTTTTTCACTCTGCTTCTCCCACTTTCTGTAACCACAACATCAGGTGTCACCTGAAGTCTCTACATACTGCACACTGGTCACATTGGCCATTGTCTCCAAAAATTCTAATTCTAATAATGCTTTGTTTGTTCTCATTTCTAAGTCAAGAAAGTTTACTATCTATGGGGAAATAATACCATGAAATTAAACAATTGAGGAAAATGACTGATTAATATTTCATCCATATTTAATTGTGCAAGAAACTGGATAGCCTCAGTGAGTGCATAGTAAGTAAAAGCTGCTATATAACAGCCACTCAGTTGTCAGGTCATGGTAACTGGGTGTGTTAATGAGGAGTCGTCTGAAATGATATGGCACTGCTTGCAGCACTTCCAGAACTCTGTCCACCATTGTAAATTCCCAGAATTGAAAACTGCCTCAAATTTCTCTGTTCACTTTGACAGTGGGAAGTCTTGTTAGACTTCCTGGGTGGTAGAATGTTTTCATGAATTTATATTTATATGCTGTTTTTTTTCTGTAAATGAAAAGAAGCTGTGTAAAGGATAGAGTTAAAAGGGGAGACACTTATATGTGTATTTGAATCTTTGAATTACTGTTTTTGAACAAAAGATATATATATACACACACACATATATATATATATATCACTGACATAAACTTTTCTTCAACATTTCTTCAACATATATATATATACATATATATGTATGTATATGGTGATAAAAGTTTAACAATGCAAAAATAGAAGTCTTACTATTCTGTGAAAAAAATAGTTTTTAATTACAAAATCATTTAAACTGCAAGCAAGATCTTCTTTAAAATATCGCACCCTAAATAACACTACATCTGCAACCTACATTAATACAAGTAGCTTAAATAACAGAATGAGACTTAAATATGCCAAAGATAACATATGGAACATTTAAACATTAAGGAAAAATGAAACACTTTCAGTTGGTGCTGTTTTACCAGATACAACCAAAGTGTAGTGTTACTGTCTAATCTATTTTAGAAGTATACAGACTCCTGGTCGTCTACCAGGGCAGATTCAAATTTAAAATGTCATGATATGCCATCAAAATGAAAAACAAGTATAGTCAGCTCTCTCAAGCTTTAATGCTTTATGAAAGATAGAAGTATGTGTATAGGTTTGCACTTAAAATGTAGGCAGATCACACACTGTAATTTAAAACTTTTAAGTTCATTAGGAAATTGTCATGTCTACATTAAATGTCAAAGTTTAAAAGTCACATTTTAGGTCTCTCTCTTTTTTTTCCTCATCTTCACAGTAAGAAAAATAGTCCGATGTCATATAATAATTCCTGCTGGCACAAAACTTTACTGATAGCAGTATCACTTTAAGATGAGTCAGAACATTATATCTGATAGCACATACAGGAACTAAGCAAATGGAACATAGCCCAACCCAGGAAATATGAGTCAATGAAACCATGACATTTAATCCACATTTCTGATTCTCTTTGGGAAATTTCAGTAGTCAAATTTTGTGATTAGTCTATTAAAGTTATTTAAATATTTTCAGTTATCACAGATTTTTAAATCGCATAAGAATTTTCTGAGAAGGTGACTAGGACTTAAGAGTAATTTTTCACTCCCTGCTGCAGAAATACTGATAAGGAGGGTTTCCTCAGGATAAGACTCTGTGGTTCCAACAAGCTCATGTATTGAAATATGGAGCCCCAACTGGTGGTGCTATTTTGGGAAATTCTGCAAACTTTCAGAGTTAAGGTCTAGTTGCAGTTAGTAGACCACTGAAGTTTTTGAAGGAGATACCTGGTTCCTAGTTCTGTCTTTGCCTTTGGCTTCCCAGTCACCATGAAGCATACAACTAGTTGTATGCATGCTCCCTCAGCATGACATTTTGCCTCATCATGGGTCCAGAAACAGGAGAGCTCTCCATATGCAATGAAACCATGCACCAAAACCTCTCTTTCTCTCTACAATTTCCTTCAGATGCTTTATCAAAAGAACACAAACAGTAACTAATGCACTACAACAGCAATTTGTAGATATTTGGGTGCAGGTATATGAACAGAACGTTGAACATGTTTCTTCAGAGTCACTGTTAGATCAAATCCTATGCAGTTTATTAAGGTCAAGATGATGAATGACGGTGAATTTATCACTTATAAACTTTTCTTCAACATTCTACCAAATACGAAATTTATTTCATGTTCTTAAAAATATGAAGATTCAAATATCCTCCTGTAGGTTCCTTTGAAAAAACATACAGGAAGGATAGAGAGAGGGAATTGGTTGGGAATTATGATGGGAATGGAACTCAGTATGGGGATGGGCATAGAAGAGAAACCTGAGATTGGTAGAGGGGGCATCTCTGGGACAAGCTAGAAACCTAGGAGAAGAAAAACTCTCAGCAACCTGAGGGTGACCCAGATAACCCTCCTAGCAATAGAAGACATAACCTGAAATAACCACCTCCTGTAACCATGTAAGATTTCCAATGTCAAGGATAGGGGCACAAATCCAGCCACAAAATCTTGGACTACAATTTTTCCTGCCTTAAATAAAGTATAGCAACAAGGATGAAGCAGAAATTGAATGAATACCCAACCAATGATTGGTTCAACTTGATAGCTATACCAAGAGAGAGCCCATCTCTGACACTATTAATGAATTTATATTTGCAGAAAGGAACCTAGTATATTGTCTTCTAAGAGGACTCACACAGCAGTTGATGGTAACAGATGAAGAGAAACACACCCAAACATTAGGTGGAGCTCACGGAATCAAACGGAAGAGGAGGAAGAAGGGTTGAAGAAGCCAGAGAGGTCAAAGGATGTCAAAGGAAAAAATACAGAATCAACTAAACTGTGCCCATACGGACTCAGAGACTGACCCACAAACCAAAGAACATGGATTGATTGGACCAAGGCACATATTTGCTACAGATATTCTGCTTACTCTTCATGTGAGAACCCTGACAACTGTATCAGGAGTTGTCTCAGATTCTGTTGTCTGCCTTTGGATACTTTTTCTCTAACTGGGATGGCTTGACAGGCTAAATAGGAGATATGCACAGTCCTATTGCAATTTGACATGCCAATGTTGGTTGATGTTCATGGAAGTCCTCTCTTCTGAGAAAAAAAGAAAGGGTGGATTGAAGGAGTTTATGAGGAAGAAAAAGACTGGGAAGCGAGGAGGGAGGATTAGTGAATACATTAACAAATAAACAAAAAATAAATGGCAAAACCATTATGTACCATTTATCTACTTGGTTCAACTTCTTACATAATATCTAAATGCTCAGAAATATTTTTCAATGTATGACTTTGTACGTTTTACATCATCCAATATTTTACTTTACTTATATACTAGCCAAAGCCTTGACATTTTCCTACATCAGCATGTGAGGAAAATAATCAGGAGTTGAAAGCTGAATCTCAGCAATATACTCAAGGGTATAAATATCTGCCAGTGAAGTATGTGTTGAGATTTACTTGAATTAGATAGTTAAGTTCTCTTAGAATTAGAGAGAGGAACTTGTTATTAAAAAGAGATACATTGAAGAAGTGTAGAAATGGTAAATAACCCAAATCCAAGATTAGCAGAACATTATGTCATGAATCATGCAAGCAGTGGGTAAATACAGTATGTCTTTTGTACAAAACAGACTTCGAAGCTGGATCAAGAGTAACTGTTCTTTATGCTAACAAACATTTTTATTGTCCTTCAAACAATAGCCTGCAGGATAGCCTGAAGATATTTAAAGATAAAATCAAATTCCCAAAGGTACTGACCATTAAAGGGTACATTATCTTTCCTAGGTAAGCCAGATGTATTGAGGTTATCTTTTATAGGGAAGTGTCAAGAGATTCGATGTTGAAGATGAAAAAAATACAGAGAGGCTCAGGCACCTGAGAACATCTATGAATCATGGTTCACATGGAAATTGAGATTTTAACACATAATTTACAATGATTAAATTTTTAGAGAAACCTGAGTGAGGTTAAAAGCACTCTTCCTCCTTGATGTAGATATTAAGTATTAAATAATTTTATACACATAAGACATTGAAAATTACTTTCATATAATAAGTGCTTGTTTAATGAAGCATGTCAAAGAAAACATAAAGATTATATAGAATGCCAGCTTCCAGTAATTTCATATGTGATATATGAGTAGAAACATCTTCACATGTAGCATTGGTCAAAATATTGCAGTCTGTTCTGTATACTCACTCTTATGGTTGGCATGAATGGCCAATTGTGTATGACATCTCTCCATACTCAGTCAGCATAACGAAATTCCTCCATGTGTTGATACAAAGCTCTCTTGTCAGTGCTTTCATTTATATTGTTTGTTAAATTTACTCTAATCCCCACCTCTATGCCTTCATTAACCAGTATCTATTTGCTGGTTATGGCTGAGCATATTAACCCAAATGTCTTGATATCTTCTTCTAATATTAGTTCCTTAAAGATCATGTACTTTACTCTTAAATATCTGAGTGGTTATATGCCTAAATATAACAAATTATGATGTTTGTCCATAACTACTCACTAATGTTTCTGTCTTTCTGACATTTAAATAAAGGTCAGGCATATGTAATCTTAGTACCGGAATTGGAGGTTATCTATTCCCGATAAGGAAACAAAACAAAAAACAAAAACTGAAGATATAAAATAATGAAATGTTTTACTGACAGTTCATGGCAAAATGGGGTTTGAATTTATATTTAGAAAACAATTTTGGCTTTGAGTGAAGATTTTTATCATTATGTCAAGTGATAGCAGAAAAGAGAGTTTGTATTTATTCGGTAGAATTCTGTCTGTGAAAGACCACCATCTCTCTTACTCAAATGTCATGGAATTGAGCACATTAGGGTTACATGATCTCTCTGCTCAATATGAAAGTTTACTAGCAATGTATTTTGTATTCAGACAAAAGCAAAATAAACATAACTCATAAAATATAAAAAGACTGTTGGCATTACATGGAAGAATTTTGTGTCCACTTCCACATAAAGATAGGTCAAGGAGAGTTCCAGAGCAGAATCGTTGGGGACTGAATTACAAATGATTTTGCAGTTCATTTCTTCTACAAGTTACTTGGAATATGAAGCTATGACATTTCCCCAAGTTACTCTATCATGTTCTCTACCATGTAATGTCAGAGCCCCATTTTCCAAATATTACAATTTTTGTGTATTTTTTGCAATTTTTGTTTATTATATCAATTCCTCTGGTTGTAAAGGACATAGCACAATAGGTAACAGTATCTTTTACCTTTAGTTTCCCTTGTATTTAAAATAAGACAAAGCTAAGTCTCTTTAGATTACTTAGGAAATGATTAGTGCTCAGTCTAAACTTGTTTGTATTCTGAACTCAAGCTTTCTGAAGCTACATAGGAAGGTGTAGGTATTACTAGGTTCTAAACTTTATTTCAGGACACATTGTTAGAATTTTTTAGACCTAAATTTCCCAGGCTGCCTTGATTTGCTATTTTTTTTTCTATTTTTAAACTTTGTCAGTGAAGGGGAAAGAATGCCAATAAAAATAAAATAAAAATGAGGCATTTGATACTGGATGGTTTAAAAGATTAAAAGATTTTTATTGGAATCTCTATTCAGTAGCTGCATTAGGGAAAGATGCTGAAAAAAAATCAATGTTTGACTTTTACTTTAGCCTTAAAATGTCATTAAATTCCGCACATGAAAAGGTTGATGCAAACACCCTTTGTACTTAATGGACCACACTCCCATTCTTCGTAGCATTTTGTTAAAAAAAAAAAAAAAAAAAAAGCAAAAAGAAAAGGGGAGAGGAAGAAAAAGAAAGAATGAAAGCCCCTGTGAACACTGTAAAAAAGGTCAACATGCAACTTGAAATGTTTATTGTTTAGATGGGAGGTTTTTAGGATTGTAATTAATTTTCCCACTTCTTTATGCAGCTCATCGTTAGGTTTTATGGGGCATTTGAATGCATTTTTAGACTCTGTTGTATTATTCATATTGAGGATTAAGAGGGTGGCCTTTGCTGATGATCACCCAATCACCCCTCACCGCTTCTCAGCATTCTATAGAACAAAAAGATTCACTGCATTTATCACATCTGGAGCTAACATAGCTCTGGTTTACAGCTGTTCCTTGCTGTTATATTCAAGCAGTTAACTGAAAATTTCAGAAGAGAAAGCCAGCTAAAATGGACAAAGTATTGACTAAAATAGACCATTTCCATGCTTTGTGAAAGATACAATATAAGACTTGTAGGTATGAAAAAATAGTTCCAAGTTTTAAAGGTTTCTCTTTAAAACAATCCAGTACTTCAATTTCCGTTGGTGATCTATGATTGCTGGACACCAAATACCCACTAAGTTGAACTTTTTCCTTTGTAGAATGACTTCCTTGGGAAATTTTTAAATTTCAATAAGGCATTTTTGAAATCTAATTCAAAAAGTTTTGTTAACAACATATTGCAAAGGCACATTTATATTCTAAAAATATACCTCTCTATTTTTGCTAGAATGTCAGTAGACTATGATATTGGATTTCCTTTTAGATGTGCTAAAAGTTATATTTTGCCATTTATCAAATCTACAAATATCCTGTGGAATTGTAGTTGGCACTCACAGAGGCAGCTTTCTGCTTGCCAAATGCATGCACATGGAAGACATTTCATACCATATGAGAAAGCATGGGAAAGGCAGCAATCTCCAGAGCTGGTGATACTCTCTGGGTACAGAGAAGGCTTAAAATAGAAGATGGGGGTTGGAGGAGTGAAAGAATTTCAAGGTTTACCATTAAGCACTTATTATGTTAATAGGGAACTCTAGTGTTTCCTACTTTCAAAGTCGGGGATTTTGTTGGTGGTGGTAGTAATGGTGATGATAGTTATTTGTTTGTTAGGTTTGGGGGCTGGGTTTTGACTTTGATTTTTACCTCCAATAGGAAATTAAATGTCTTCTATAGAGATGATTCCTATAAATGAGTTATGGATGTTACAAAGTAAAGACCCCCCCCCAACTCCACTATATATTTTTTCTTCCCAGCTTTATATGCTTTGCTTTTTACACTCACATATGTGCAGAGCTGTAAGAAAACCTATTGCAGTCCAAGAAGCCATTCAGAGACCATCCTTAAAGAAAACTGACCCTGGACCTTCTAACAGTTATCATCTTTCCAATATTTCTTCACTAGGCATGGGATTTCATGAGCTTACTCCACACCATACCTCCCCCATACATACACTTCAACAAGAAAGAACTGGAGGATAGGGAATTGGGATGGATTTGATCACAACACATATGTGTGTATGAAATTATCAAACAGTAAAATGATGAGGACAAAAGGAATTTAAGAGTCAGAACATAGGTAGGCATACCATGTAATGTCCTCTAGGAATGACACAGGCATTGTAAACATGGATTCACTGGAGTCAGGTTTGTCTTCATTGAACCAGCAAAAGATTTAACTGTGTAGCTGTCACAATCTAGAGTCACCTAGGGAAAGACTCTTAATGAGACAAGTGTCTAGGTCTGGCTGACCAAGAAACATGTCCTGGGCTTTACCTTGATTATGTCCATGGAGATGGGAAGAGCTGCTTCCTATGGTGAAGAATCCTGAGCTCTGCTGAAGTGAGTGCAATTCAAACATTTGCATCTTTTCCCCTACTTTCTGCTCTTGACTGTGGAAAATTTCTTCAATTCCTTCTAACATGATGTCCTTGTAAGCCAAGATTTTATGTCCAATGGGGGACACCCAACAACACCACAACTGGTAAACAATAGATGCTTAAGAAATGTTGATTGCTGTACTGTACTTGCTAAAAATATCAATACATGTAAATAAATTTGTTACACACACACACACACACACACACACACACACACACATCTAGCAGAAGCTAGAAAAATAACACCATGAGTAAGGCACTTTGTTGCATAGGTCTGAAAACCTGAGTTTGAATATCTAGAATTCATGAAAAGTCAGATGTGCTTCAAGAGCTTCTGACATTCTAAGATCACTAAAGAAGATGAGAGTCAGTCAGAAGCACTCTTAGAACCTCACAGACCAGCTAGCCTGGCATACGCATCAGTGATAAGACTCATTTCAAACATAGAGAAGGGGAAGGACCAACACTTGTTATTGTTCTTTGACTTCCACATATATATCTGCATTTACACACTTATGATTTTGCTCAAGCAGATATATTATATGCATGCAAAAACAAAGACTGAAGATATGCTGTTAGACAAATAAATATGCAAAATGAACATGAGATATGTGGAAAAAAGATAACTTTGATTATTGATAGGTTTGGGATGGACACTGAAACAGTGGCTATCTGTGAAAAGATCTGAAAAAAATGAAAGTCTAAATATTATGAAAAGGAAGGCTTAGCTTGCTTATTATAAAATTAGTTTGCTTATTATAAAATTGGCATCTATAAACTATAAAAAAATGAAGAATTTATTTCTGCTTATTCTTGGGAAAAAAGAACCTCTCCAAAGAAAGCGTGTGTAGAAATTTGGAATGAATCGTTGATTTCTGTTCCAGAAGACTGGAAAAAGTTGAATGTGGTATGTAAGAAGTTAAAGCTTATAGTCCAGCTGTCCCCAGAGATGAGAAGCAATGCTATGGATGCTATGCTGCTTCTACATGGCTTCTAGGGGATCTTGTCCAGTGGCTTTGCTACTAGATGTCATAAGCATAGGAACTCATGTCTTAATTCAATCTTAAACTGCCTCATTTTTGATGTTGTTGCTTTCTGAAAACATACATCTAAAAGGTATCATGAAGTTCAGTTGTTAACCCTGTGCATGTCATGATTAAATGTATTTTGCCAACAAACAGAAATATTAAGTAATACAATTATTTTTGGACAAAGTAATATCTAGCTCTCAGGATAGACCACAGCATTGATGACCCATTGACTCAATTGGTGGAATACATTTCTCAAACACAAAAGATATTTAGAAAGGTAATTGAGGTACAAACCCTGTGGTGGGTGAATGAGAAGGGACACCATAGGCTCATAGATTTGAACAAAAGGTCATGATGGAGTGACGCTATTTGAAGAATTATTATGTATTGCCTTATTGGATGAAGTGAACCACTGGGGAATAGACTTTGAAATTTCAAAAGCTCAAACCAGGCCCAGGTTCTCTTTCTTCTTGCGTCAGTGGGTACAGAAATAGAACACTCAGCTCCTTCTACAGCACCATATGCATCTGTGTGCTAACTTGTTTCCCACCATGATGACTATGGATAAAACCTCTGAAACTATAAGCAAGACCAATGCTTTCCTTTATAAGAGTTATCGCCGTGGTGTCTCTTCACAACAATAGAAAACTAACTAAAAATCTGAAAGCAAGACAGAAGAAACGTAAAGAAAAACTTTCTTGATATTTAAGGACTACCAATAGAATGTGAACAGAAAGAAGAGGGATCAGAGTTGATCGGGTATCACAGTACATCTCTTGAAACAAAGAATTCAGTTAAATATGAAAATCTATAACGATCATATTTCTTTTTCTTGTTAATGATAAACAGTTTGATTTCCTAACTGATTACATTTTGCTCAATTGAAAGCATTGGTTAAATTATAATTTGTTGTATACTTTATATAATGTATACCTATTAAAAATCAAATTGATGTATTTATTTTGTAGATTACTCAACCACAATAAATTCTCTTTTATTTCACCATCTTTAAATGTAACAAATTTTAACACTGACTAAAAGTGATTGAAGGGAGGCATCAATTAATTTAAATGAATAGTTTTAAAATAAAAAAAAGTAGAAAAGAAAGAAGGAGGTATAGATACTGACTTAGGATATTATTTCTGTGAATTGACACTATGACCAAGGCAACTTGTATAAGGACAACATTTAATTGGGGCTGGCTTACAGGTTCAGAGGTTCAGTCCATTATTTTCAAGGCAAGATCATGGTAGCATGAACACATTCATGATGTAGGAAGAGCTGAGAGTTTTACATCTTGTTCTGAAGGCAAACAGGAGAAGAGCAGAAGACTGGCTTCCAAGGAGGTAGAATGAGGCAAATGGATGGAACTATAAAATACCAAACTTAGTGAAGGAACCCAGTCACAAAAGAACACAAACACATGGTATGCACTTACTGATAAGTGGTTATTAGCCCAAAAGCTTGGAATACCCAAGATACAATTCACAGACCACATGAAGCTGAAGGAGGAAGAGGAGGAAGAGGAGGAGGAGGAGGAGGAGGAGGAGGGAGGAGGAGGAGGAGGAGGAGGAGGAGGAGGAGGAGGAGGAGGAGGAGGAGCAAAGTGTGGATGCTTCAGTCCTTCCTGGAAGAGGAGACAAAAATGCTCATGGGAGGAAATATGGAGACAAAGTGTGGAGGATAGATGGAAGGAAAGACTATTCAGACACTAGCCCATGTGGGGATCCATCTCATATACAGACACCAAGCTCAGACACTACTGCAGATGTCAAGAAGTGCTTGCTGACAGGAGCCTGATATAGCTGTCTCCTGAGAGGCTTTGCCAGAGTCTGACAAATACAGAGGCAGATGCTCCCAGCCAACCATTGGACTGAGCATGTGATTTCTGGTGCAGGAAATGAAGAAAGGATTAAGGAAATGAAGAGGTTTGCAACCCCATAGGAAGAACAACAATATTAACCAAGCAGATATCCCAGAGCTCCCAGGGACTAAACCACCAATCAAAGAGTACACATGGAGTGACCCATGACTCCAGATTAATATGTAGCAGAGTATGGGCTTGTCAACCATCTGTGGGAGGAGAGGCTCTTGGTCCTGTGAAGGTTTAATGCCCCAGTGAAAGGGAATGCCACAGAAGAGAGGCAGGAGAGGGTGGGGAGGGAAGTATCCTCATAGAAGCATGGGAAGGAGGCTGGCATGAGGGTTTCTATAGGCAAAATCAGGAAAAGGGATATCACCTTTGAAATGTAAATAATAAAATATCCAATAAAAAGGAATTAATAATAGAAAAATATGCCCACAATGATGCACTTCCTCTAACAAGGCCACACCTACTCCAACAAGGCCACA
Organism: Rattus rattus; assembly: GCF_011064425.1. Taxonomy (NCBI): domain Eukaryota; kingdom Metazoa; phylum Chordata; class Mammalia; order Rodentia; family Muridae; genus Rattus; species Rattus rattus. Next base: position 63,084,912 of record NC_046154.1, read on the forward strand.
TTTCCTAATAGTGCTACTCCTGCACCAAACATATTCAAACCATTGCAAGTGAATACAGTCCTAGAGGATGCATGAAAGATCCCTATTCATGTGAGAATACTGAGAATTTGCTTCAAATTCTGAGTAGGATAGATTTTAAAATTATGGTTCTTGAATGGAATGCATATTTGGTGACAGCATATTAAACTTTACAGGTAAATTAACATTATGTTTGGCTTTCATTTAAAAAATAATTCAGGTCTTCCTGTCTGAACCAGTGTCCTGAGAAAACCTTGGGTGCTGGCTCCACACCCAGTTCCAAAACCCAGAGGAAACCCTAATTCTAGGTGCTCTAACATGCCCAGGATTAGAGTTTGAACCAGCACCTGATGCAGACCTAGGAAGATGGCTCTGCACTCATGACTACAAAACCAAGAGGGAGTCTGACTCCCAGGATTTCTGAAATGCCTAGAATTACAGGAGAGGCCAGAACATCTACACCAACATCCATAGTAATTGGCTCCTTGAGGATACAGGGATGCAGGAAACCTCACCCAGCCAGTGGCACCAGTTCCTTCTGGTCAGAACCTGCATCCTGAGCAGACCTGGTGTGCTGGTTCTGCATCCACTCTTACAACACCCTGAGGGAGCCCAAATCCCAGGTACTCTGAAATGCGAAGGATCACAGGATCACAGAGGAAACTTGAATCCTAAGATATTGGGTACAATCAGGAACATTGGCGTTTTGACACAAACTGGGTCAAAGGAGGGACAGTGCTAAGTGGAAAACTCAAGATCACAGTTGAGCTGACGATGTCTTTCCCAATAACCAGCAAAACTGGACCCCCACAGGAACCAGAGAAACCCAACCTGCCAGCTAGAGACATGGGTTCCTTCTAGCTTGTACCTGTACCCAGCGCAAACCGAGGGGTCTAGCCCCCACCCACTTTTACAACACCCTGAGCAAGATTGACTCCCAGGAGCTTTGATATAACAGGATTTCCAGAGCTTGATCACACCAGGATTGCAGGATCCAAGAAGCAGCTAGACTCCCAGTAGTTCTGACACAGCCAAGATCTCTGGATAACAGGATCCCAGAATCATAGAATCACAAAGATAACTGGAATTTGAGTAGTTATGACACAAACTGGGTCAAAGGAGGGACAGTGCTAAGTGGAAAACTCATAGCTCTGAGTGCCTACAAAAGAAACATACACTAGCAGCTTGACAGCCCACCTGAAAGCTCTAGATCAAAAGCTAGGAAATATACATAAGAGGAGTAGAGGACAGGAAATAATCAAACTCAGAGCTGAAATCAACCAAGTAGAAACAAAAAGAACTATGCAAAGACTGAACAAAACTAGGAGCTGGTTCTTTAAGAAAATAAACAAGATAAAGAAACCCTTAGCCAGGCTGAGCAAAGGGCACAAAGACAGTACCCAAATTAGCAAAATCAGAAAGGAAAACAAAGACAGAACAAGAGAAATTGAGGAAATTTAAAGAATTATAAGATATTACTCCAGAAGCCTATACTCGACAAAACTGGAAAATGTGGATGAAACAGACAATTTTCTAGACAGGTACAAAGTTAAATCAGGATCACATAAACTATCTCAACAGTCCCGTAACCCCTAAAGAAAAAGAAGCAGGCGTTAAAAGACTCCCAACTGAAAAAAGCTTAGGACCAGAGGGATTTATTGCAGAATTCCATGAGATCTTCAAAAAAGACCTAATACCAACATTCTTCAAACTATTCTACAAAATAGGAACAGAACAAAAACTACACAACTCATTCTATGAAGCCACAATTGGACTTATAACTAAACAACATAAGGAGCCAACAAAGAAAGAAAACTTGAGACCAATTTCCCTTATGAATATCAGTGTAAAACTACTTAATAAATTTCTTGCAAACTGAATCCAATAATTCATCAAAATAATGATCCATCATAATCAAGTTCGCTTCATCCCAGGGATGCAGGGATGGTTTAGTATACAGAAATCCATCAAGATAATCTACTGTATAAAAATTTCAAAGAAAAAACACGTGACTACCTCATTAGATGCTGAGAAATCTTTTGACATATCTCAATAGCCCTTTATGTAAAAAGTCTTGGAAAGATCAGGAAATCAAGACCCACACCTATGTATGGGTTTAGTATGTTTATACTAAGCCAGTAGCCAGCATCAAACTAAATGGAGAGATACTTGAAGCTTTCCCACTAAAATCTGGGGCTGGACAAGGCTGCCCACTCTCTCCCTACCTATTCAATTTAGAACTTGAAGTACTAGCAGATTAAAAAAATGGGTCAAAGCGTTACAAATTGGAAAGGAAGAAGACAAAATACCACTATTTTCAGATGACAGTATAGTATACGTAAGTGACCCAAAATATTCCACCAGAAAACTCCTAAACCTGAAAAACAATTTCAGCAAAATGGCTGGATATAAAATTAACTCAAACCAATCAGTAGCCTTTGTGTACTCAAAGGATTAACAGGCAGAAAGAAGAAATTAGGGAAATGACACAGTTTACAATAGTCAGTAATAGTATAAAATACCTTGCAGTGACTCTCACCAAGCAAGTTAAAGATCTATATGACAAGAACTTTCTGAAGAAAGAAATGGAAGAAGATCTCAGAGGATGGAAAGATCTTCTATGCTCATGGATTGGCAGGATTAATATAGTGAAAATGACCATTTTGACAAAAGCAATCTCCAGCTTCAATGTAATCCCCATCAAAATTCCAACTCAATTCTTTACAGAGTTAGAAAGAGCAATTTGCAAATCATTTGGAATAACAAAAATCCAGGATAGCAAAAACTACTCTCAACAATAAAAGGAGTTCTGGGGTTATGACCATCCCTAATCTTAAGCTATATTACAGAACAATAGTGATGAAAACTATGTGGTATTTGTATACAGAAATGGACATACAACAAAAGAATAGAATTGAAGACTCAGAAATAAAGTCACACACTTATGGTCATTTGGTCTTTGACAGAGGAGCTAAATAAAACCATCCAGTGGAAAAAAATAACATTTTCAATAAATGGTACTGGTTCAACTGGCAGACAGCATATATAATAATGTGAATCATTCCATACTTATCTCCTCAAGTCGAAGTATATCAAGGACTTATGCATAAAATCATATATACTAAAACTAACAGAGGAGAAAGGAGGGAAAGGCCTTGAACATGGGCACAGAGAAAATTTCCTGAACAACACAACAATGGCTTATGCTCTAAGATCAAGAATCAACAAGTGGGACCTCATAAAATTGTAAATCTTCAGTAATACAAAGGACTGTCAATAAGACAAAATTGCAAACAACAACTTGGGGAAGGATCTTCACCAATCCTATATCACATAGAGGGCATATATATATATATATATATATATATATATATATATATATATATATATATATATAAACTAAGTAGTCAGAGTCCAGAGAATCAATTAACTCTATGAAAAAATGGACTAGAGTGCTGAAAAAAGCATTCTCACCTGAGAAATCTCACATGTCCGGAAGTACCTAAAGAAATGTTCATCATCCTTAGTCATTGAAATGCAAATCAAAATAACTCTGAGATTCCACCTCTTATCAGTCAGAATGGCTAAGGTAAAAAATTCAGGAAAAGGCAAATGTTAGCAGTTATGTGGAGAAAGAACACTCCACCATTGTTGGTCGGATTGCAAGCTGGTACAACCGCTCTGGAAATCAGTCTGTGGAGGTTACTCAGAAAATTGGACATAATACTATCTGAGGACCCAGTTATAGCAATCCTGTGCCTATACCAAAAAGATGTCCCAACATATAACATGGACACATGCTCCACTGTTTTCATAGCAGCCTTATTTATAATAGCCAAAATCTTGAAAAAACCTGGATGTCCTTCAACAGAGGTATGGACACAGAAAATGATACTCAGGTATCAAAAACAATGCCCTCATGAAATTCTTAAATTCTAGTTCCATTCAAATGGATGGAACTAGAAAATATAATCCTGGGTTAGGTAACACAAAAGAACACACATGATATGCACTCACTAATAAGGGGATATTTGTCCCAAAGGAAAAATTTATGGCGACATGAAGCTCAAGAAGAAAGACCAAAGTGTGGATGCTTCAGTACGTCTTCAAAGAAGAAACAACATACTCCTCAGAGGAAATAAGGAGACAAAGTGTGGCATTCTTTGTCTGAAGTAAAGGCATTCCAGAGATTGCCACAGGTGGGGATCCCTCCCAAATGCAGTCACCAAACATTGTCACTATTGGGGATGCCAAGAGGTGCATGCTGACAGGAGTCTGATAAAGCTGTTTCCTGAGAGGCTTGGCAGAACCCAACAAATACAGAGGTGGATGCTTGCAGCAAACCATTGGACTGAGAACACTGTGTCCAATGGAGGAGTTAGATAAAGTACTGAGGTAACTAAGGGGAGTTGCAATCCTATAGGAAGAACAACAATATCAAATATCCAGATACCCCAGAGCTTCCAGGGACTAAATCACCAACGAAAGAGTACACATGGAGTAACCAATGGCTCCTGCCACATATGTACCAGAGGATGGCCTTGTTGAGCAACAGTGGGAGGAGAGGATCCTGATCCTGTGAAGGCTCGATGCCCCAGTATAGGGGAATGTCAGGGCAAGGATGCAGAATGGAGCGGGTTGGTGGGATAGGGAGCACCTTCATGGAGGCAGGGAGTGGAAGATGGGATAGGGGCTCCAAGAGGGGAAAGCAGGAAGGGGAATAACATTTGAAATTTAGATTTAGAATATATCCAATGAAAAAATGGGAAAAAAATAATTAAGTGCCAGAAAAAAATTGATGAGTGATAGAAGATATAGGGACTAGCAAGAAGCTAAGATATATGAAGTTTATTGTTACTGAGTGACAGGTTACTTTCCAAAAAGATTCCACTACTATATTATGCAACTATCAGCTATGTTTATTTCAAAAAGCATGTCCCTATGAAGTAACATTCTCCTCCTTACACATATACTTGAAAATGTGCAGTCACCAGGCAAATAAAAAACAAGTCTGAAATAACTGACTTGTGGTGTAGGAAAGATGAGTGACAAAAGGAATGAAGTTGACAGATCTATGTGGTCACAGAAAACAGAAAGTCAATGAGGTAAGAACTGTCACATCTCCACTAGTTTGAGAACTGAGACTTAAAGATGTGATGGATAGGGCCTCTAACATATGCTTCTGAGAATTGGCAACTGCTTAACTGAAGTGACACAGCTTTAGTCCTTGCTTAGACCCACAGACAAGTGCTACTTTCAATGATAAATATAGAACCCTCTCCTTGTAGTAAACATGGATACATGCAAATTTCTATGCCTGTGTAAGATTTTATGAAAAAATGTTGCCAGCTGAGCCATAGACAAGATGTGGATATCATCACTTTGAGGGTAAAAAACATTGCTGTGGCCAAAGGGACAAAATATTATAAGAACGTAGGAAAAAATGTAATAGTCAGAAGATGGAGAGAATAACTGCAATATACTATCTTGTAATCAGGACATGGCTATGTTAACCATAAACTCAGAGTAGCTGTGCATACAACAATATATAGACCGAAGTAAGTCCCATGTAACAGTCACCAGTGGAAGGAAAGAGACTTAAAGACCCTACCACATACTGATAATCTTTTGGCTATTCACAGATTCTGAGAGAAGAAAGATATTGTATTCAGTTGAGTACAATGCTGACACTACCCAACTCCAAAATGTATTCTAAACCCAAGATTAAACAAATTACCTGAGTTATACTCTTTGAACCATTAAACATAACAAAATCTAGTAAATATGAGAAAGAAGAACTGAAATGAGAGAATGTAAAAAGGAGAATGACCAGAATATAGAATATATATGCAAATATTACTGATATGTAGACAGCAAGCACATGGCCACATTACATGACAAACTCAAACATTTGAGTTTACATGATGGGAAGAGAGAAAACAATAACTGACTTTCTTTATGATTCAAGACATGTTTTTCTACTTCTAACAATTTATGATAAAGTTCTTCAGTGATTTTGCATAATTATGGTGTTGTTCCATTAGCAAATCACATCACATGCTAAAAATTAATTAAGATAGTTATTTAATAAGTCATTTCATCAGATATCATGTAATACAAATTATATTTTACAAAAGAATTTTTCTCCATAAGTACAATTTCTCAACATTTCCAACTATACAAGCAGTGTACACAAGTTTAGATTTCTTCCTATGCTTGAGAATCTTTGCAGGAAAACATAGACATTTCATGAAAATTATATACAATATCTAGCACATATGAAAAGAAACATAAATGTTGACATATTTATATCCAGAAAATATTGCTCTAGTATTATATTTTACTTTGTGGGGCAAAAATCCTAATATTCACATCCACATGAAAACGTGTTGCACTGTTGTCTCCAAATTGGCAGGTAAGTTGCATTACCAAGCATTTCATGGTACTTAAGCCATAATTGTCTGTTTAGCTGTACAGAGCGAAATAGATTGGATATTTGGGGGTTTGATTGTCATTATCAAAATAGTGTGAGGGTCTATAATTTGCTGAAGAATGATATCCCTGACTGAAATAGTATGTAAACAAGAAAAGTGTTTTATTCTGCAAATGCTGGAATCTCCCATTACCAAGATCCTGAAGTGAGCATTTAGGCCCAATTTAGAAGATATTAGGGGAATTCCTGGGTAGATGACATCTATCTTAATTTGTTGTGTCCATCTCTTTGAAAATTTCAGCTCCATAACCATTACTTGAAAACTATTACTGGGGAAATCAGGAAACTGCTGCTGACTCATTGTCCTTGCCTCAGACCAGGTGGTAGGGCAGCTTCTGACTAACTGCCTGAATCCTGTTTGTCTCTGTTTTGTTTGTTTGTTTGTTTGTTTGGTTTGGGTGGGTTTCCCCAGTAACTGGTTTGCCTGGTTCTTGGAAAAAGAAATTTAGGCCTAATCTCCTTAAATGCCAATTTGAAGCCTATCATGGAATCAGCCTACCTCATTCCTCTCAATAGAAACTTAGGAAATAGTTTTTAACATGATGATAGTTTGAATGAGTCTGTCCCTCATAAGCTCATGTGAATCCCAGTTAGTGACACTGCTTGGGAAAGCTTAAGAAGTGTGACCTTACTGGAAAAAAAAGTATCCTATAGGCATTCTGAGAGTTTAAACACTCTACCATTTCTCTCCTTTTCTCCCTCTCCTCCCTCTGCTCCTCTTCCCCTCCCTCCCTCCCTCCCCTCTCTCCTTCCCCATCTCTTTCTCTCTCTCTCTCTCTCTCTCTCTCTCTCTCTCTCTCTCTCTCTCTCTCTCTCTCTCTCTCTCTCTCTCTTTCTTGTTTTGAGACGTGAGCCCTCACCTCTTACTTCCAACTCCAATTATGCCTACTGTTGCCATGCATCCCCACTATGATGGTAGTGGACATATATCCCTTTGTAACTATAAACTCAACTTAGGTTTTTGTTCCTCTAAGTTACCTTGGTGTGGTAGTTTGCATGAAAATAGCCCTCATAGGCTCATAGGAAGTAACACTATTAGGAGATGTGGCCTTGTTGGAATAAGTTCAGTCTTTTGGAGGAGGTGTATCTCAGGCTGTTAGCGTTGATGTTTCAGAAGCTTAAAATAAGTCCAGTGTCTCACTCTTCTTGCTACCTGCCATTTCAGATGTAAAACTCTCAGCTACCTCTCCAGAACCATGTCTATCTGTAGGCTGACATGCTTTATGTCATAAAGATGTGGACTAAACCTCTGTACGTGTAAGGCATTCCTAGATTGTTTTTCTTTATGAGTTGCTATAGCCATGGTGTCTCTTCACAGCAACAAAACCCTAACTAAGGGTCTTGGAAGTAGCATTTTATGACAGTAATAAAAAAGGAACTAATGCTTGGTAGTAGCATTTTATAACAGTAATAAAAAAGAAACTAATATAAACATTGAGCCATAACAAGGAAGGACAATTTCTCTTGTGAAAAATGCTATTTATAGTCTCTGCATAATGAGAAGCATACACACCTAATCTTGATTGATTTAAATCTCAGAAAATGATGCAAAAGAGAAGAAAAGGTAGATGAGTTTTATGTCAGTAAGATAGTGACCCCAGGCCAGCAAGATTGCACAGTGAGTAAAGTATCTGTTACCAAATCTGATAACTTGCATCATGAAGTCTCACAGCAGAAAGAGAAAATCAACTACCACAAGTTCTTCTCCAACCTTTATTTGTGCTACAGCACACTCTTCATTAATCCCCCAAAAGGAACAAACTACAATAAATAAATAAATGTAAAATAAATAAATCTATTTTATTTATTTAAAAAATAAAGACAGTCTTCTTTTCCCAACCTCAACAATAACTATGGTACTCTGTTACCATATAATGTCTTTAGAATTATCCCACCCGTGGTGATACTTTACACACTACAAAAAAGCTAAGAAAGCTGTAATTCTAATACAAGAATAGTTTAAAGAAAACCCAAAATTTTTATGTCAGTATATTTCACCTGAGAGTCTGTGGCATTTGATTGGTTAAATACTTCATATATTAGTGAGAATAATCTTCAGATTATAAAGGCATTGTACAGAATCTACTAAAATATGTGAGAGTGATCTAGCTTGCATAGAAAGGAATGTGAAACTGAATAGCATTTAATTTGCATGTATAACACAAAATGAGAGTGTGACATGTGAATAGCATTATCTAGAGTCTGAAGCCACACAGTAAAAAAAAAAAAAAATGAGATGCTTGTGCTGTAGAGATTACATATAGTGGGGAGTACAGAACAAATAAACATACATATACAGAATAAAGGAAGTAAGGTTCGCAAAGGAGTCAGACAGAGGATGGGATGAGACTTCATTTGAGGACCTCTGTCTCTGATTTCTATATGTGACATCTTTCAATGACATATTTAAATGGTAATTATGGGAGTAAGAAGGCACTATGTAAAATTGAGGAAGGAGAAATATAGACAAAATAATAACATCAAAGTTCACCAACATACTAGTATAGCTGATGGCCCAAAGAATATGTTTCATTGTGAAGCTAGAGTAGTAATGAGAATTAAGTAAAAGAGAGTTTATAAAAACTTGTTTGGGTTTTGATTTTTCTGTAAATAAAACATTATTTTACAAGAAGCTGTAATATAAATGGATTTGTGAATTTATATTTTTAAAAAGCAACTAGGGAAGCTAGGCAAAAATTTAGACTTTTCGTGACAGAATGGAAAATCAGAAAGTCACTCTTGAAAGCATTTGCTATTCTCAGGCAATAAGGCAGATGATATAAATAGGGATAGGGAATAGGTGTTTATAAAGAACTAAACAAAACCTTGATGTGTAGAGTCACTGAACAAAAAGGAATACAATATTGCAAACAGAATATTCAGACATAATTTAGTCCATGTAACAATCCTCTCACCAACCTGGAGATGTCTTTAGGAGAGAAAAATATTGAATCAAATGTTCATAATTTGGTAATCTGGAAAGATAACTCAATTGATAAAGTACTTACTATGAAAAGCATGTAGAGGCAATTTAAGATATAAAAGCCAGTAACAACATAAAATTTGAGTGGAGTGGATGGTGTATGTCTTAGCCCAGTGCTGGGGTACTGAAGTCGAGAGAATTCCTAAAGCCAATATGTAGCCAGCCTAGACAAATCAGGGAACTTTAAGTTCTGTTAAGGACCCAGCCTCAGAAAGTAAGTTAGAGAGAAATTGAGGAAGAAATTGAGAAAACTGGGCATTAACATTGGCTTTCACACATTTAAACACATATGTGCATACACACCAACATCAACATATTCATGTGAGCATGTACACACATATACATATAAAATTTACAATTAATTATTGTCCTGTTTGATTTGTCCAGTTCTGATATGTTCATTTTTGTACTGTTATATTATGATGATATTTATATTATTTTATGTATTCCCATAGATGCCTGATTGTTTTCTTATGAGAGATAGAAAAGGAGTGGATCTGAATGGGAGGGCAAGTAGAGAAGAGCAGGGAGAAGTATAGGGAGAGGAAATTGTAATTAGAATATATTATATGAGAAAAAATCCATTTTCAATAATAGGAAAATATTTCAATCACTTGCTTTGACGTTCAAAGTTAAACATAAATTTTAAGTAAAATTACTTATTTCTATGAAAAAAATAATTTCAATACAATTAGAGATCCATTAACTATTTGGCACTGTAATGCTCAATCTTATTATTAAATTTATTTATTTCCTTTACAACCTAATATCAGCCTTCCTTTCCTCCCAGTAAGTAGCCTGTCACTCAAGTCCTTCCCCTATTTCCCATTCCCCTTCTCCATTGAAGGGGAAGACCTCTTAGAGTGTCAATCTCCCTCCCCACCCAGCACATCATTTCTCACTGAGGTCAGACAAGGCTGTCCATTTAAGGGCATGGAATCCACAAGCAGATAGGCAGATAATGGAGAACCTCTGCTCCAATTGTTTAGGAAAACCCATGAAGACCAAGCTGCTCATCTACTACACATTTGCATAAGGCCTAGGTCTAGTCCATGCTTGCTCTTTGGTTTGTGATTCAGTATCTGGGAGTACTCAGGTGTCCAGATTAGTGAATTCTGTTGATCTTCTTTGGAGTCCACATTGTCTTCAGGTCCCTCAATCTTTTTGTCAACTATTCCAGAAGACTCCCTGATCTCCACCTAATGTTTTGATTTGAGTCTCTGCGTCTCTTCCCATTGACTGCAGGAAAGTCTCTCAGAGGGCAGTTTTGCTTTCTGCAACCTCTTCCCATCCCAGGTCTCTAGCACATCTTAAGAGATTGCCCTTCTCCAAGCAAACCCCTTCTCTCTCCCCTGCTTGCCCTACATTATATCCCCACCCTGTTCTGTTCTCCTCCACATCTGCTCTTCTACCCAGTTTCCATTTCCATTGATTTCCAGTATCTACTTCATTTCCCCTTAAAAGAAAGATTCAAAATCCTCTCTTGTGCCCTCTTTGTTATTTGGCTTCTTTGGGTCTGTTGATTATAGCTTGTTTATCCTTGTTGATTATGTTTTATGGCTAATAGCTGCTTATAGGTGAGTAACTATCATATATGCCATTTTATGTCAGAGTTACCTCACTGAGAATGATATTTTCTATTTTCATCCATTTGCCATAAAAATTCATGATGGCTATGCTTTTAATGGCTGAGTAGTAATTCATTTTGCAGATACTCCATATTTTCTGTATCCATTCTTCAGTTGAGAGAAATGTAGGTTGTTCCAGCTATGCAGATAACACTGCTATGAACACAGTTGAGTAAATGTCCTTGTAGAATGGTGGAGCATTACTTTGGTTATATGCCCAGGAGTGGTATAACTGGAACTTGAATTAAAACTATTCAATCTTCTGAAAAACCAAGTGATTTCCAAATTTATACTTGCACCAGCAATGGAGGAGTATTTATTTTTCTGCACATCCTCACCAGCATGTGCTGTTATGTGAGTCTTTGATCTCAGTCATTCTGATGGGTGTAAGATGGGATTCAGGATTCTGTTGAGAATTGCATGTTTATCTCTGTACCCCACTTTTAATTGAGCTATTTGGATAGGGAAGTCAAACTTCTTGAATATTTTATTATTTTGGATATCCCTCTGTCAGATGTAGCATTAATGAAGATCTATGCCTAGTATCTAGACAGTCATTTTGTCCTGATGTCAGTGTCCTTTGACTTGATTTTTAGGTTTCATGAGATACCATTTATTAATGCTTGACTTTAGTGCTTTATTAAACTTATTTATTAAAGCTAGAGTTCGTTAGTTATTTGACATTGCAATTCCCAATCATTCTAATGTGTATAATCATCTCCAGAATTGAGAGAAGTCAAGGATTAGTTCATGAAACCATGCATATATACATTTTGTGTCTTTTGCAAAAAATGAGGAGGAACTAGTTCTAAGCCCAAAAAGTACTTTTGGCAGAGGTGAAAAATTATATTCAGAGACATAAAATATTAAGTGCAACTATACCTGTCCTATGGCATTTTTAGATTAGAAAATATAATCTTTGCTTAGCTGCTAACATTTCCAGCATAATTCTCTGTTTTAACTAGATATCAGCATTTATTAGTGGGCAAATTGTTACCTTTTAAAGTAGAGCAATTCTTTTCTAAGTGATCCTATCCTGAGCATGTCAATCTTTCCCTTTTTATTACATATGTTAAATGATAATATGAGTCTACAATACAATGGGATATGAGTTTTCTTTATACCGACTTTGTTATCAGCAAACAGCCAATAATAAAAAAAAAATGTACCAGCCAAGCTGACTGGAACAGTCCATAAGGATTATCCAAACTTTAAACAGGTATCTTTTTGCTGAGAGACGTCATGAAAGAATGAGGCCCTGAGGTTCTTGGTTTGAACTCAGAATCCACATTTTAAAAAGCCCCTCACATTTTAATCTCATGACTGCAGAGACAGAGACAGGTTGGTTTCTAGGGCTGCCTGACTATTCTGCTGGGCAAGCTCCAGGTCCTAAACTCAATATCAAAAGGAAATGAATTACAGGGTAGATAAAAGACAGCATCTGAGATTAGGTTGTTCTCTTGTTTCTGCAACTCTCTCTCTCTCTCTCTCTCTCTCTCTCTCTCTCTCTCTCTCTGTCATTCATACATAAGAAAATTTACTCATATTTTGGAGTAGTGAAGTAGAAAGTTTTGCCCTTAGCGCAATAGTTTTGAATATAACTTTGCAGTTACTTGACAATTTAGTCTCCTAAAAAAGGTTTTTGATGACCCATAAGCACCTCTGCTTACAGAAGGAATGCTGATTGCTGGTTTAGTCATCACAGCTTACTCACCACTAACCTGGAGGTTACAGCATTCTCTTTTGGATGGACCTTCCCACATCAATCATCAATCAACATGTTTGCCAACAGGCCAATCAGTTAAATTTTCTCAATTGAGGTTTCCTCTTGCAAACTGAATCCAGCCTGTACAAAGTTGACATATAACCTAGATGTCAAAGAACATGAAAAAATATAATATTCAAGAGTGGTAATGAGCCATATTGAAATACCTAAACTAAGCCATGAAGTATCACCTGGTATCTGGACAGGAAGCAGGATGAAGTTGAGTTGTAGTCTAGCCTTGGTTACATTGCTAAACTATTGTTTATTGTACAGGGGAGAAAAAAGTTATAAAACAACAACGAACCTGAAAATTACAATTATTTTCTTGGCCAATTCTTTGACCCAAATGTTTTCATTCCGGTGGGCTACTTTTAATTAAATTACCCACTATAGACATTTGAAATAAAACTATTAGACTTGAAAATAACTGGTGCCTGTACAGTCATCATGGTGAAGCAAAAGAGAAAACTAACTATGTGACTTATTTATTAGTATCATCATCATCATCATCATCATCATCATCATCATCACCACCACCATCATCATCACCATCATCATTATTATTATAGTTAGTATTTTATACTCAGAATAGTTTAGAGCATAAATATTACCTTAGAAATGCTATATGTTCATTTATATTTTGATAGAATAAGATGGCCATGAAGGACTCAACCTTAATTCTGATCTCTTAGGTTAAACTTAAAAATTCATGTCTAAAATATTCATTTCCTGACAATGGCAACAGAAATGCTAAATGTTCTGTTATGAGTTCAGGTTACTCAGAGACTCACCACTCTAACCATGAATAAATTTTAACAAAGGAAAGATTTTATTCACATACATGTGCCAGATACTCATGGCCACAAGCCTTCATCCCAGAGTACTCACAAGACACAGTTTCTAATTACATTAGTGAGGTGTTTATAAAGGCAAAACTGACATTGCTACCTACTTCCTGCCACTATTCAAACAGGATCAACCACACACACTGATGTAATTTCTTCCTACTCATAATCAAACACATATTCCACTTAAACGCATTCAAGTACACATCCTGCCTTTTAATAGTAAGGTGCAAGCAAGATGGTTGGCAGAAGTGAAAATGCACAGTTTGTTATCTTATGTGAACAATGATGCAAACCTGTAATCCCAGAACTTGGGAAACTGAAGTAGAAGAATTGCCACTTAGGTTCAGTCCAGTCTAGGCTACAGAGCAGAATCCTGTTTTAAGGCTAACATCACCTTTAAATAAAGACATCAAAAGGCATGTTAACACGAATAAGGAATCTTTATAAGGCTTCAACCCTAAACAAAGACCTACAGTTAACTAAGAACTATTGAGAATATGAGAAATTTTCCCCAAAGAAAAGGATACCAGTTTTTATGCAAAATCAAAAACAAACTTTGAAAACATAAATGCATAAGTAATTATTTATACTGAACAGGTTGTAGTTTTAGATTTAAACATGCACATATATGTAAAAACAATTTAATAAAAAGAAGCCATGATCTTGAAAGGGAGTGAGAACAGGAATCCGTGGACAGATTTGGGAAAGGAAAGGAAAAGAAAGGGAAAGAGAATAAATGATGTCATTCTATGTTGTGATAAATAATTAAAATAGATATGCCAACCCACACTATATCAAGCATTGGTGGGCCACATGGCATCTGCAGGGTATTTTCACCTCAATCAGCAAATCATCTCCACCCAACCCACTAAATTCCCAATTTATTCTTGTAAAGATTAGTTTATTATATGTAAGTATACTGTAGCTATCTTTGGACACACCAGAAGAGGGCATCAGATCCCATTACAGATGGTTGTGAGCCACCATGTGGTTACTGGGAATTTAACTTAGGGTCTCTGGAAGAGCAATCAGTTCTCTTAACCATTGATCCATCTCTCCAGCACCATCCACCCCCCATTTCTAATCCATGCTGTTGCCTATTCTCTGGGCCCTGCAACAATCTCACCACCATGGGTAGCCCTAGAAGCAGCCACTTTTCTAGTTCCCATGGCATGGGTGGCCACCATACCAGCCCCATTCAGCCATTCACCTCTTGCGGTTATAGCCTCAATTCCCAGTATTCCCATAACATCAAAACTCTAGAAGTTTGTACTTTATCAATCTGATTTATGTCAGCAAATTTTCTCTCCACAAAACATCACGATAAACTCAGAGCCAATTGATATTGATATAAACTGCCAATCTAGATAAGACAAATTGTCCTGTAATTATCCAACCCTTTCAAGATATTCATAGCTACCTATGGCTATTAAATCCACAAGGGTGTGGATCTTCTTTCTCCTCCTCCATCTTCTTTCTTTCTCATCTCTTCTGTCTTACAAAAACTTTGCCCCTGCCCTTTTTTTTTCATTGTCCAATAACAGGTCTTGCATTATCTTGTGCCTGCACTCACCTGCATGTAGACATCAATCTACAATTCTAATCTTAAAAAATAATGATTATTTGTTAAAAAAGGAGAGAACAGATATAAAGAATTACTATACTTCATTATTTATTGTATTTATTATATACTCATTATATTATTACTTGGCTTATATGCAATCAATTTTTGAGTAAGCCCTTTCTGCAAGTATAAATCTAGCATTAGAATAAGCATATTTTTATGAAAAATGTCACAGAATTTTTAATAACATTATTTACATTTTGAAATATGTAAAACAATATAAAGATTGTTATATATAAAAAGACAAATTCATATCAGTTACTTCTTAGATGAAAATGTGGTGATTTGGAGCCCTAGAGCAGTACTCTGGGGCTGTAATGTTATAGAGAAATGACATTCAGGAAGCTGGTGATAGATACAGGAACATTCTTCATGTGCTTCTCTATGCCTTTATATTACTTTAGTGAATGAAAGTACTTTTTAAATAAAAGGCAAAGGAAAACCAGTGGATCCTAAGGCTAAATGGTGAGAAGAATTTCCATATGGGTATAGGCCTTGATGGAAACAATAAGACAAAAGACTATAAGGGCATGAATAAATCCCAGTGCACATTAAACATTCAATAAATATTTTCACTTCTTCAAAGCTTTAAAAAGCCTAAATGCAAAGGTGCAGAAATGAAAGGATAAACCTAGAGACAATGTAAAAGGCAAGTTTAGCTTCATAAAAGCAGAGAGGGAAAAAAAGGACATATTTGAGGAAAAATTATCTTTAAAATGTGTAACTCAGGTAATTATGACTTAAGTGCTTCTTGACTTGATGTGTTAGCCAGTTTCCAATTCTAATCATTCAAGACTCATTAGTCTAGTTATATTTGACTACAAAAATGAGTGAGGAACATTTTTGGTGTCTATGTAAAAGTTTACTGGAGTGCTGAGTGAGGAATGTTTTCAGAATTTGTATTAAAGTGTACTGGAGTGCTGAGTGAGAAAAGTTCTCAGAATCTATGTAAAAGTATATTGGAATGTCATCTCAAACAAGTGTTCCATTTTTAAATTATTTTTGCCTTATTTTTTCATACATTACCTTACAAAAAGAATGCTTAGCCAAAGCAGATTAAAACTCCCATAATTCAGAAATGATATGCTATACATAACTGCATCTTAATAATTTACTAAGTCATTCTTTTCATATTCAGGCTATTTTATCTCATGAAAGAAGTTTGAAATATTTGTTTATCCCATCCAATATTATTTTTCTTATTTATTTTGAAATATTTACTTTCCCCAGAGTAACTCTAATCCATTTTGTTCCACCTTTCTGTTTCAAATGTCAAGATGTGATCTTGAGATTGTCAGAATTTTCACTCCATATTTTTTAAGGTTTTATGTTGTTGCTCTCAACTTCATGATAGAAAATAGTTTAATAATATTATTCTAACTTTTATTGTTATTATATTGATGTTTACTATTTTATAGCTCATAGTTTTCTTTTTGGAAAATTGTCACGGAAGATTAACTTTTACGAAGACACTTGTAACAATTTCTTCCTTCCATCATGCCCTACTTCGGACATGAACTTGTCATATCCTCATGTAAAAAATGTCTCCAGGTGGAATGACTAAATAATTAGAAGTGTACAACAAAATGATACTATATTGCTTCTGGTGTCAGGGACAACCAGATTGCCCACAAGGTTCCATTAGGCATACCCAGTACCAGCGAACTGATCCATATACCCCTGCACACCAATTACAGTCCACAATTCTGCTTGCATTCCTAAAAGCCTGCCAGCACCAGTAACTACCATGTAACAATACCCATGCCTCCCTAATGCACACACAACAGCAGGAACTGCACCTGTTCCCATGCACTTCATTTTCTCATCCACAGTTATGCCTACACCCCTAGTGGCATGTCTGCTCCAGGGACAACCATGTGGCTAAAGGCCCGAATATGAACATGCTCAAATAGAAAAGGTGCAATATGGTACCATCAGAGCACAGATACCCTACTACCATAAGCCACAGATATCCTAATATAGCTGAAGTGTAAGAAAATGACTTAAAATCTTTCGAAGGTAAGATAACAAAGATAATTTTCTTTAAAGAGAAAATGAATAGATCCCTTAAAAATATAGGAAAATACCTAGAATCAGGTGAATGGAATGAAAATAACTGTTAAAGACCTGATAATGGAAATAAATAAATAAAAGAATTCTGAGAGAATCCTAGAGATACCAAACCTAGATGAGACGACAGTATCTACAAACTCAAGTAACAGCAACACAATATGAAAGATGGAAGAGAGTATCTCCAGTGTAGTAGATACAACAGAAGAAATCAATACTTCTAAAAGAAAATGTTAAACTGAAAAAGTCCTTGCATGCCTTCCTGTCTCCATCTGTGCTCAGAACTAACACTGTCTCACAGCCCTCCATACCCAAAGTCCTCTCAGAGTGAGCTTGTCTCCCAGGAATGCTTTCACTCCTAAGGTCACAAGCTCTCAGTCACACAGCAGGGACAAGCTCTAGTCAGAGACAGCAAGACCACCTAACACCAGAGATAACCAGATGACCAAGAGGCAAGTACAAGAACCTAAGCAACAGAAACTAAGGCTACTTGACATTATCAGAGCCCACTTCTCCCACCACAGCAATTAATGAATAACCCAATACACTGGATTTAAATCACATCTCATGATGATTGTAGAGGACTTTAAGAAGGAAAAAAAGAGCTCCCTTAAAGAAATACAGGACAAGTAAACAAATAGAAGCCCTTAAAAAGGACACACAGAAATCCCTTAAAGATTTGTAGAAAAAAAACAACTAAAAAGCTGAAACAACTGAAGAAACCATCCAGGATCTAAAAATGGAAACTCAAACAGTAAAGAATCACAAAGAAAGAAAAATGTAGAGATAGAACAAGATTAGAAATCATAGGTGCAAGCATCACCAACAGAATACAAGAGATGTAAGAGAAAATCTCAGTGGTAGAAGGTTCCATAGAAAACATTGACACAATAGTCAAAGACAATACAAAATCCAAAACATTCCAAAATCAAAATATCCAGGAAACCCAGGAAGTAATGAGAAGACCAAACCTAAAGATAATAGGTAGAGAAGAGTGTGAAGATTCACAAATTAAAGGGTTAGTAAATATTTTTAACAAAATTATAGAAGAAAACTTCCTGAACCTAAAGAAAGAGATACCCATGCACACACAAAAGGGATACAGACAGCAAAAGAGAGTGGGCGAGAAGAGAAATACCTCCTATCACATAATAGTCAAAACAACAAATACAGAAAGCAAAAAAGAGTATTAAAAGCAGTAAGAGAAAAAGGTCACGTAACAAATAAAGGCAGACATATCAAAATTGCACCAGACTTCTCAACAGAGACTATGAAAGCTAGGAGATCCTGGGTAGATGTCATACAGAACCTAACAAAGCATATATTCCAGCCAAGGCTACTGTATCTAGCAAAACTCTCAATTACTGTAGAAGGAGAAACTGAGACATTCCACGAAAAAATAAATTTATATAATAGTTTTCCACAAATCCAGCCCTACAAAGGATAAGACATGGAAAAGTCCAACATAAGAAGGGAAACTACACACTAGAAAAAGCAAGAAAGTAATCTTGTTCCAAAAAAACCAAAAGATGATAACCAAATAAACATAATCCACATTTAACGACAAAAATAACAGGTAACAACAATCATTATTCCTTAATATCTCTTAATACCAATGGACTCAATTCCCCAATCAGAAGACATAGGCTAAGAGACTGCATATGAAAACAGGACCCAGCATTTTGGTTCGTAATGGAAAGGCATCACAGTGACAAAGACAGACACTACCTCAGACTAAAAGACTAGAAAAAGATTTTTCAAGCAAATAGTCACAAAAAAGAAGCTGGACTAGCCATTCTAATACTAAATAAAATCAACTTACAACCAAAAGTTATAACAAAACAGATAAGAAAGGACCCTTCACACACAACAAAGAAAAAAAATCTGTTAAAATGAACTCTCAATTTTGAACATCTATGCTCCAAATAAAAGGGCTCCCACATTCATAAAAGAAACTTTACAAAAGCTCAAAGTATACAATGTGCCACACACAATAATATTGGGAGACTTCAATACCTGAATCTAATTAATGGACAGATCATGGAAACAGAAATCAAACAGAGACACAGAGAAACTATCAGAAGTTAAGATCCAAATGGCTTTAATATAAATCTATAGAAGACTCCATCTTAAAATAAAAGAACATAACATCTTCTCAGCACCTTATGGTACCTTCTCCAAAACTGACCATATAATTGGTCACAAAACAGGACTCAATAGACACAAGAATATTGAAACAATCCCATCTATCCTATCAAATCATCATAAACTAAGGCTGGTCTTCAATAACAACAAGATAACAGAAATCTCAGATAAACATGGAAGCTGAGCAATGCTCTATCAATGATAACTGGATCAAGAAAGAAATAAAGAAATTGTAGAGCTTTTAGAATTTAATGAAAATGAAGACAATACATACCTAAACTTACAGGATACAACAATAGCAGTGTTAAGAGAAAAACTCATAGCTTTGAGTACCTCCAAAAAGAAAGTAGAGAGCATACACTAGCAGCTTGACAGCACACCTGAAACCTCTAGAAGAAAAAGAAGCAAATACACCCAAGAGGAGTAGAGGATAGGAAATAATCAAACTCAGAGCAGAAAGAAACTAAGAAAAAAAAAAAACTAACAAAACCAGGAGCTGGTTCTTCAAGAATATCCTCAAGATAGGTAAACCATTACTTGGACTAACCAGAGGGCACAGAGATTGTATGCAAATTAACACAATCAGAAATGAAAAGGGAGACATTACAATTACAACACAAACTGGAAATTCAAAATATTATCAGGGAGACACCGCCTGAACCTGAAGGAAACAGACTGAATAAACAGTTCTCTGCATCCAAATCCCGAGGGAGGGAGAGATAAACCTTCAGAGAGGCAGACACGCCTGGGAAAACAGAAGAGACTGCACTCTACACGCACATCTCAGACGCCAGAGGAAAACACCAAACGCCATCTGGAACCCTGGTGCACTGAAGGTCCCGGAAAGGGCGGCGCAGATCTTCCTGGTTGCTGCCTCCGCAGAGAGCTAATGGGCAGCACCCCGAGAGCGAACTTGAGCCTCGGGACCACAGGTAAGACCAACTTTTCTGCTGCAAGTAACCTGCCTGGTGAACTCGGGACACACAGAGGCAGAATTCCTCTAGGACTGGGCACTTCCTGTGTCTACTGGGAGTCCCACACCCTCGGATCCCGGCCCTCAGCAGCTCTCTGCTCCCAGACCCCATGGGAGAGAGACCTCACCGCCTGGTCAGGTGGGCACTCCTGAGGCTGCAGAGAAGAAGAGACCACCAACACTGCCCACACCTGCCCACATCCCTGGCCCAAGAGGAAACTGTATAAGGCCTCTGGGTTCCTGTGGGGGAGGGCCCAGGAGCGGCAGGAGCCCTGCCTGAGACACCGCCGGAACCTGAAGGAAACAGACCGGATAAACAGTTCTCTGCACCCAAAACCCGTGGGAGGGAGAGCTAAACCTTCAGAGAGGCAGAAACACCTGGGAAACCAGAAAAGACTGCACTCTGCACACATCTCTGACTCCAGAGGAAAACACTAATCGCCATCTGGGTCCCTGGTGCAAGGGGGCTCCCGGAAAGGGTGGTGCAGGTCCTCCAGGTTGCTGCCCTCGTGGAGAGCTCATAAGCAACACCCCATGAGGAAACTTGAGCCTCAGGACCACAGGTAAGATCAACTTTTCTGCACCAAGAGACCTGCCTGGTGAACTCAGAGCACAGGCCCACAGGAACAGCTGAAGACCTGTAGATAGGAAAAACAAGACACCCGAAAGCAGAACACGCTGTTCCCATAACTGGCTGAAAGAAAACAGGAAAACAGCTCTAGAGCACTCCTGACACACAGGCTTATAGGACAGTCTAGCCCTTGTCAGAAATAGCAGACCAAAGTAACACTAGAGATAATCTGATGGCGAGAGGCAAGCGCAGGAACCCAAGCAACAGAAACCAAGACTACATGGCATCATCGGAGCCCAATTCTCCCACCAAAACAAACATGGAATATCCAAACACACCAGAAAAGCAAGATCTAGTTTCAAAATCATATTTGATCATGATGCTGGAGGACTTCAAGAAAGACGTGAAGAACTCCCTTAGAGAAACACAGGAAAACATTAATAAACAAGTAGAAGCCTACAGAGAGAAATCGCAAAAATCCCTGAAAGAATTCCAGGAAAACACAATCAAACAGTTGAAGGAATTAAAAATGGAAATAGAAGCAATCAAGAAAGAACACATGGAAACAACCCTGGATATAGAAAACCAAAAGAAGAGACAAGGAGCTATAGATACAAGCTTCACCAACAGAATACAAGAGATGGAAGAGAGAATCTCAAAAGCAGAAGATTCCATAGAAATCATTGACTCAACTGTCAAAGATAATGTAAAGCGGAAAAAGCTACTGGTCAAAAACATACAGAAAATCCAGGACTCAATGAGAAGATCAAACCTAAGGATAATAGGTATAGAAGAAAGTGAAGACTCCCAGCTCAAAGGACCAGTAAATATCTTCAACAAAATCATAGAAGAAAACTTCCCTAACCTAAAAAAAGAGATACCCATATGCCTATGGGTACAAGAAGCCTACAGAACTCCATATAGATTGGACCAGAAAAAGAAACACTCCGTCACATAATAGTCAAAAACACCAAACACAAAATAAAGAAAGAATATAAAAAAAGCAGTAAGGAAAAAGGTCAAGTAACATATAAAGGCAGACCTATCAGAATCACACCACATTTTTAAGCCAGAAACTATGAAGGCCAGAAGATCCTGGACTGATGTCATACAGACCCTAAGAGAACACAAATGCCAGCCAGGCTACTGTATCCTGCAAAACTCTCAATTAACATAGATGGAGAAACCAAGATATTCCATGACAAAACCAAATTTACACAATATCTTTCTACAAATCCAGCACTACAAAGGATAATAAATGGTAAAGCCCAACATAAGGAGGCAATATACCCAAGAAGAGGCAAGAAACTAATCGTCTTGGCAACAAAACAAAGAGAAGAAAAGCACACAAACACAACCTCACATCCAAATATGAATGTAACGGGAAGCAATAATCACTATTCCTAATATCTCTCAACATCAATGGCCTCAACTCCCCAATAAAAAGACATAGATTAACAAACTGGATGCGAACGAGGACCCTGCATTCTGCTGCCTACAGGAAACACACCTCAGAGACAAAGACAGACACTACCTCAGAGTGAAAGGCTGAAACAACTTTCCAAGCAAATGGTCAGAAGAAGCAAGCTGGAGTAGCCATTCTAATATCAAATAAAATCAATTTCCAACTAAAAGTCATCAAAAAAGATAAAGAAGGACACTTTATATTCATCAAAGGAAAATCCACCAAGATGAACTCTCAATCCTAAATATCTATGCCCCCAAATACAAGGGCACCTACATACATGAAAGAAACCTTACTAAAGCTCAAAACACACATTGCACCTCACACAATAATAGTAGGAGATTTCAACACCCCACTCTCATCAATGGACAGATCATGGAAACAGAAATTAAACAGAGACGTAGACAGACTAAGAGAAGTCATGAGCCAAGTGGACTTAACGGATATTTATAGAACGTTCTACCCTAAAAAGCAAAAAGGATATACCTTCTTCTCAGCTCCTCATGGTACTTTTTCTCCAAAATTGACCTATAATTGGTCAAAAACAGGCCCTCAACAGGTACAGAAAGATAGAAATAATCCCATAAGCTATCGGACACCACGGCCTAAAGCTGGTCTTCAATAACAATAAGGGAAGAATGCCCACATATACGTGGAAATTAACAATGCTCTACTCAATGATAACCTGGTCAAGGAAGAAATAAAGAAAGAAATTAAAACTTTTTAGAATTTAATGAAAATGAAGGTACAACATACCCAAACTTATGGGACATAATGAAAGCTGTGCAAGAGGAAAACTCATAGCACTGAGTGCCTGCAGAAAGAAACAGGAAAGAGCATATGTCAGCAGCTTGACAGCACACCTAAAAGCTCTAGAACAAAAAGAAGCAAATACACCCAGGAGGAGTAGAAGGCAGGAAATAATCAAACTCAGAGCTGAAATCAACCAAGTAGAAACAAAAAAGACCATAGAAAGAATCAACAGAACCAAAAGTTGGTTCTTTGAGAAAATCAACAAGATAGATAAACCCCTAGCCAGACTAACGAGAGGGACACAGAGAGTTTGTCAAATTAACAAAATCAGAAATGAAAAGGGAGACATAACTACAGATTCAGAGGAAATTCAAAAAATCATCAGATCTTACTATAAAAGCCTATATTCAACAAAACTTGAAAATCTGCAGGAAATGGACAATTTCCTAGACAGATACCAGGTACCGAAGTTAAATCAGGAACAGATAAACCAGTTAAACAACCCCATAACTCCTAAGGAAATAGAAGCAGTCATTAAAGGTCTCCCTACAAAAGAGCCCAGGTCCAGCGGGTTTAGTGCAGAATTCTATCAGACCTTCATAGAAGACCTCATACCAATATTATCCAAACTATTCCACAAAATTGAAAAAAACAGATGGAGCACTTCCGAATTCCTTCTATGAAGCCACAATTACTCTTATACCTAAACCACACAAAGACCCAACAAAGAAAGAGAACTTCAGACCAATTTCCCTTATGAAAATCGACGCAAAAATACTCAACAAAATTCTGGCAAACCGAATCCAAGAGCACATCAAAACAATCATTCACCATGATCAAGTAGGCTTCATCCCAGGCATGCAGGGATGGTTTAATATACGGAAAATCATCAACGTGATCCATTATATAAACAAACTGAAAGAACAAAACCACATGATCATTTCATTAGATGCTGAGAAAGCATTTGACAAAATTCAACACCCCTTCATGATAAAAGTCCTGGAAAGAATAGGAATTCAAGGCCGATACCTAAACATAGTAAAAGCCATATATAGCAAACCAGTGGCTAACATTAAACTAAATGGAGAGAAACTGGAAGCAATCCCACTGAAATCAGGGACTAGACAAGGCTGCCTACTCTCTCCCTACTTATTCAATATAGTTCTTGAAGTTCTACCCAGAGCAATCAGACAACAAAGGAGGTCAAGGCGATACAGATCGGAAAAGAAGAAGTCAAAATATCACTATTTGCAGATGATATGATAGTATATTTAAGTGATCCCAAAAGTTCCACCAGAGAACTACTGAAGCTGATAAACAACTTCAGCAAAGTGGCTGGGTATAAAATTAACTCAAATAAATCAGTAGCCTTCCTCTACACAAAAGAGAAACAAGCCGAGAAAGAAATTAGGGAAATGACACCCTTCATAATAGACCCAAATAATATAAAGTACCTCGGTGTGACTTTAACCAAGCAAGTAAAAGATCTGTACAATAAGAACTTCAAGACTCTGAAGAAAGAAATGGAAGAAGACCTCAGAAGATGGAAAGATCTCCCATGCTCATGGATTAGCAGGATTAATATAGTAAAAAATGGCCATTTTACCAAAAGCGATCTACAGATTCAATGCAATCCCCATCAAAATACCAATCCAATTCTTCAAAGAGTTAGACAGAACAATTTGCAAATTCATCTGGAATAACAAAAACCCAGGATAGCTAAAACTATCCTCAACAATAAAAAAGGACTTCAGGGGGGAATCACTATCCCTGAACTCAAGCAGTATTACAGAGCAATAGTGATAAAAACTGCATGGTATTGGTACAGAGACAGACAGATAGACCAATGGAACAGAATTGAAGACCCAGAAATGAACCCACACACCTACGGGCAATTGATTTTTGACAAAGGAGCCAAATCCATCCAATGGAAAAAAGATAGCATTTTCAGCAAATGATGCTGGTTCAACTGGAGGTCAACATGTAGAAGAATGCAGATCGATCCATGCTTATCACCCTGGACAAAGCTTAAGTCCAAGTGGATCAAGGACCTCCACATCAAACCAGACACACTCAAACTAATAGAAGAAAAACTAGGGAGCATCTGAAACACATGGCCACTGGAAAAAAATTTCCCTGAACAAAACACCAATGGCTTATGCTCTAAGATCAAGAATCGACAAATGGGATCTCATAAAACTGCAAAACTTCTGTAAGGCAAAGGACACTGTGGTTAGGACAAAACGGCAACCAACAGATTGGGAAAAGATCTTTACCAATCCTACAACAGATAGATGCCTTATATCCAAAATATACAAAGAATTCAAAAAGTTAGACCGCAGGGAGACAAATAACCCTATTAAAAAATGGGGTTCAAAGCTAAACAAAGAATTCACAGCTGAGGAATGCCGAATGGCTGAGAAACACCTAAAGGAATGTTCAACATCTTTAGTCATCAAGGAAATGCAAATCAAAACAACCTGAGATTTCACCTCACACCAGTGAGAATGGCTAAGATCAAAAACTCAGGTGACAGCAAATGCTGGCGAGGATGCGGAGAAAGAGGAACACTCCTCCATTGTTGGTGGGGTTGCAGACTGGTACAACCATTCTGGAAATCAGTCTGGAGGTTCCTCAGAAAACTGGACATTGAACTGCCTGAGGATCCAGCTACACCTCTCTTGGGCATATACCCAAAACATGCCCCAACATATAAAAAAGACACGTGCGCCACTATGTTCACCGCAGCCTTATTTATAATAGCCAGAAGCTGGAAAGAACCCAGATGCCCTTCAACTGAGGAATGGATACAGAAAATGTGGTACATCTACACAATGGAATATTTCTCAGCTATCAAAAACAACGACTTTATGAAATTCGTAGGCAAATGGTTGGAACTGGAAAATATCATCCTGAATGAGCTAACCCAATCACAGAAAGACATACATGGTATGCACTCATGGATAAGTGGCTATTAGCCCAAATTCTTGAATTACCCTAGATGCCTAGAACAAATGAAACTCAAGACGGATGATCAGATTGTGAATGCTTCACTCCTTCTTTCAAAGGGGAACAAGAATACCCTTCTTTCAAAGGGGAACAAGAGAGAGGCAAAGATTAAAACAGAGACTGAAGGAACACCCATTCAGAGCCTGCCCCACATGTGGCCCATACATATACAGCCACCCAATTAGACAAGATGGATGAAGCAAAGAAGTGCAGACCGACAGGAGCCGGATGTAGATCGCTCCTGAGAGACACAGCTAGAATACAGCAAATACAGAGGCGAATGCCAGCAGCAAACCACTGAACTGAGAATAGGACCCCCATTGAAGGAATCAGAGAAAGAACTGGAAGAGCTTGAAGGGGCTCGAGACCCCATATGTACAACAATGCCATGTAACCAGAGCTTCCAGGGACTAAGCCAATACCTAAAGACTATACATGGACTGACCCTGGACTCTGACCTCATAGGTAGTAATGAATATCCTAGTAAGAGCACCAGTGGAAGGGGAAGCCCTGGGTCCTGCTAAGACTGAACCCCCAGTGAACTAGATTGTTGGGGGGAGGGCGGCAACGGGGGGAGGATGGGAAGGGGAACACCCATGAAGAAGGGAGGGGGGGATGTTTGCCTGGAAACCGGAAAGGAATAACATCAAATGTATATAAGAAATACTCAAGTTAATAAAAAAAATATTATCAGATCTTTACTACAAAAACCTATACTCATCAAAACTGGAAAAATTTGGATGAAATGGCCAATTTTCTACAGAAATACCAAGTATCGAAGTTAAATCAGAATCAGATAAAACATCTAAACAGTCCCCAATCCCTAAAAATAGAAAGAAATAGAAGCAGTCATTAAAAGTCTCCCAAAAGAAAAAAGCCAACGACCAGCTAGGTTTACTGCAGAATTCTATCAGACTTTCAAAGAAGACCTAACACCAATACTCTTCAAACTATTCCAAACAAAGAAAGAAAGAAAGAAAGAAAGAGTGAAAGAAAGAAAGAAAGAAAGAGTGTAGGAGCAGTACCCAATTCATTTTTTGAAGCCACATTTACATTTATCCTTAAACTACACGAAGACCCCACCAAAAAAAAAAAAAAAAAGAGAATTGAGACCAATTTCACTTATGAATATGGATGCAAAAATACGCAATAAAATTCTCACAAATTGAATCCAAGAACACCTCAAAACAATCATTCACCATGATCAAGTAGGCTTCATCCCAGAGATGAAGTACTGGTTCGATATACAGAAATCTATCTATGTATTCCATTATATAAACAAACTCAAAGAAAAAATCCACATGATCATGTCATTAGATACTGAGAAAACAATTTGACAAAATTCAACACACCTTCATAATAAGTCTTAGAAAGATTAGGAAATCAAGGCCCATACCTAAACATACTAAAAGCACTGTATAGCAAACCAGTAGCCAACATCAAACTAAATGGAGAAAAACTTGAAGCAATCTCAACAAAATCAGGAACTAGAAAAGGCTGTTCCCTTTCTCCCTACATACTCAATATAATACTCGAGGTCCTAGGCAAAGCAATTAGACGACAAAGAGAGGGCAATGGGATACAAATTAGAAAGGAAGTAGTCAAAATATCACTATTTGCAGAGGATACGATGGTATACTAAAGTGACTTCAAAAAATTCCACAATAAAATTCCTAACCCTGATAAACAACTTCAGCAAAGTTGATGGAAATAAAATTAAACAAATCAATAGCCTTTCTCTACTCAAAGGATAAACAGGCTGAGAAAGAAATTAGGAAAACGACACCCTTCACAATAGTCAGAAATAATATAAAATACCTTGGTGTGACTCTAACCAAGCAAGTAAAATGTTTGTATGACAAGAACTTCAGATTTCTGAAGGAAGAAGTCATGATCTCAAAAATTGGAAAGACTTTCCATTCTAATGAATTGGCAGGATTAAAATTGTAAAAATGGCCATTATCCCCATAGCCATCTACAGGTTCATTTCAATCACCCACAAAATTCCAACTCAACAGACGTGTGGGCACTCCTGAGACTGCAGGGCAGGAGACACTACCAGTAGCCCACCATTGCCCACATCCCTGGCCCAAGAGGAACTGTATAGGGCCTCTGGAAACAGGAAGATAGGGGCACTCATGCTGTAAGAGCCCTGCAGTCTGGACTGCACCCGGATATAAAGGGACCCTGTCAAACAGCTCTCTGCACCCAAATCCCACAGGAGGGAGAGCTAGACCTTCAGAGGGGCAGACACGCCTGGGAATCCAGAGGAGAGTACTCTCTGCCCACATTTCTGACTCTGCAGGAAAACACCTAGTTCCATCTGGGTCCCCTGTGCACAGCGACCAGGGAGAAGGCAGGCCAGGCCCTTCTGGTTGCTACCCTCACGGTGAGCTAAAACCCAGCACAGAGGAGCAACTTAAGGCCCAAGACGAGAGGTAAGAGCAACTTTTCTGCTTCAACTTACCTGCCTGGTGGACTCAGGACACACACCCATAGGAACAGATGAAAACCAGTAGACAGGAACAACTTCACGCCTGAAAGCAGAACACTCTTTTCCCATAACTGGATGAAAAAAACAAAAAGCAAAAAACAAAACAAAAAAAACAGGTATACAGCACTCCTGACACACAGGCCTATAGGACAGTCTAGCCACTGTCAGAAATAGCAGAAAAAGGTAACACCAGAGAAAACCTGATGGTGAGAGGCAAGCACAGGAACCCAAGCAACAGAAACCACGACTACATGGCATCATTGGAGCCCAATTCTCTCACCAAAGCAAATACTGAATATCCAAACACACCAGAAAAGCAAGATCTAGATTTAAAATCACAGTTGATCATGATGATGGAGGACTTCAAAAACTCCCTTAGAGAAATGCAGGAAAACACAAACAAGTAGGAGACTGTAGAGAGGAAACACAAAAATCCCTGAAAGAATTAGAGGAAAACACAATCAAACAGATGAAGGAATTAAAAATGGAAATAGAAGCAATAAAGAAAGCACAAAGGAAGACAACCCTGGATATGGAAAACCAGAGGAAGAGACAAGGAGTCATAGATACGAGCATCACTAACAGAATACAAGAGACAGAAGAGAGATTCTCAGGATCAGATGATTCCATAGAAATCATCAACACAACTTTCAAAGATGATGTAAAGTAGAAAAAGCTACTTGCCCAAAACATACAGAAAATCCAGGACACAATCAGAAGATCAAACATAAGGATAATAGGTATAGAAGAGAGTGAAGACTCCCAACTCAAAGAACCAGTAAATATATTCAACAGAATCATAGAAGAAAACTTCCCTAACCTAAAGAAAGAGATGCCCATAAACATACAAGAAGCCTAAAGAACTCAAAATAGATTGGACCAGAAAGAAACTCCTCCCATCACATAATAGTCAAAACACCAAATGCACAAAACAAAGAAAAAAATATTAAAAGCAGTAAGGGTAAAAGGTCAAGTAACATATGAAGGCAGACCTATCAAAATTACACCACTTCTCACCTGAGACAATAAAAGCCAGAAGATCCTAGACAGATGTCATACAGACCCTAAAAGAACACAAATGCCAGCCCAGGTTACTGTATCCAGCAAAACTCTCAATTAACATAGATGGGGAAACCAAGTTATTCAATGACAAAACCAAATTTACACAATATCTTTCTACAAATCCAGCCCTACAAAAGATAATAAATTGTAAAACCCAACACAAGGAGGCAAACTTCACCCTAGAAAAAGCAAGAAACTAATTGTTTTGC
This sequence comes from Rattus rattus, assembly GCF_011064425.1. Taxonomy (NCBI): domain Eukaryota; kingdom Metazoa; phylum Chordata; class Mammalia; order Rodentia; family Muridae; genus Rattus; species Rattus rattus. The sequence continues at coordinate 63,115,022 of NC_046154.1, forward strand.
AACAAAACAAAGAGAAGCCAAGCGCACAATAATAATCTCACCTCCAAGTACGAAGATAACAGGAAGGAACAATCACTATTCCTTAATATCTCTCAACACCAATGGACTCAATCCCCCAATAAAAAGTCACAGATTAACAAACTGGACACGCAATGAGGACCCAGCATTTTGCTGCCTACAGGAAACACACCTCAGAAACAAAGACAGACACTACCTCAGAGTGAAAGGCAGGAAAACAACTTTCCAAGCAAATGGTCTGAAGAAGCAAGCTGAAGTAGACATTCTAATATCAAATAAAATCGATTTTCATCTAAAGGCCATCAAAAAAGATAAGGAAGGACACTTCATATTCATCAAAGGAAAAAATCCACTAAGATGAACTCTCAATCCTGTTGAACAATGCTCTACTCAATGATAACCTGGTCAAAAAAGAAATAAAGAAAGAAATTAAAGACTTCTTAGAATTTAATGAAAATGAAGATACAACATACCCAGACTTATTGAACACAATGAAAGCTGTGCAAAAAGGAAAACTCATAGCTCTGAGTGCCTGTGGAAAGAAACAAGAGAGAACATATATCAGCAGCTTGACAGCACACCTAAAATCTCTAGAATAAAAAGAAGCAAATATACCCAGGAGGGGTAGAAGATAGGAAATAATCAAACTCAGAGCTGAAATAACCCAAGTAGAAACAAAAAGGACTATACAAAGAATCAACAGAACCAAAATTTGGTTCTTTGAGAAAATCAACAAGATAGATAAACCCTTAGCCAGACTAACCAGAGGACACAGAGAGTGTGTCAAAATTAACAAAATCAGAAATGAAAAGGGAAACGTAACAAAAGAATCATAGGAAATTAAAAAAAAATCATCAGATTCTATTACAAAAGCCTATATTCAGTAAAACTTGAAAACCTGGAGGAAATGGCCAATTTCCTAGAGAGATACCAGGTACCAAGGTTAAATAAGGAACAGATAAACCATTCAAACAACCTCACAACTCCAAAAGAAATAGAAGCAGTCAATTAAAGTCTCCCAACCAAAAAAAGACCAGGTCCAGATGGGTCAGTGCAGAATTCTATCAGACCATCATAGAAGACCTCATGCCAATACTATCCAAACTATTCCACAAAATTGAAATAGATGGAGCGCTACCGAATTCCTTCTGTGAAGCCAGGATTATTCTTTTTTTTCAATCTTTACTAACTTGGGTATTTCTTATTTACATTTCAATTGTTTTTCCCTTCCCCGGTTTCCAGGCCAACATCCACCTAACCCTTTCCTCTCTCCTTCTATATGGATGTTCCCCCTCCAAACCTCCCCTCATTACCACCCTCCCTACAACAATCATATTCACTGGGGGTTCAATCTTGGCAGGACCAAGGGCTTTCCCTTCCACTGGTGCTCTTACTAAGCTATTCATTGCTACCTAGGCAGTTGGAGCCCAGGGTCAGTTCATGTATAGTCTTTGGGTAGTGGCTTAGTTCCTGGAAGCTCTGGTTGGTTGGCATTGTTGTTCATATGGGGTCTCAAGCCCCTTCAAGCTCTTTCAGTCCTTTCTCTGATTCCTTCAACAGGGGTCCTGCTCTCAGGTCAGTGGTTTGCTGCTGGCATTCGCCTATGTATTTGCTGTATTCTGGGACCACAATAGAAGAGTTAGAGAAAGGATTGAAGGAGCTGAAAGGGTTTGCATACCCATAGGAAGAACAGCAATATCAACCAACCAGAACCCCCAGAGCTCCCAGGGACTAAACCACCAAACAAAGAGTACACATAGGTTGACCCATGACTCCAGCCTCATATGTAGCAGTGGATGGCATTGTTGGCAGCAACAATAGAATAACTCCCATGGTCCTGTGAAGGATTGTTTCCCCATTATAGGGTAATATCAGGGTGTTGAGGTAGAAGCGGGTGGGTGGGAGGGAACACCCTCACAGAAGCAAGGGGATTAGGGGTAGGAAAGGAGGGAACCTGGAAAGGGGATACCATTAAAATATATATATATATATATATATATATATATATATATATATATCACAAAACTTCCAGGATATGTGGTGTACTATGTGAAGACCAATCCTATGAATAATAGAAATAGAAGAAGAAGATTCCTACCTCCTAGGCCTAGAATATATTTTCAACAAAATTATAGAATAAAATTTCCACAACCTAACTCATTGTGTACATGAAGAAGAATTCACATAGATCCATCTTCATCACCCTTAATAAAACTCAAGTCCATGTGGCTCAAAGGCCTCAATATAAAACCCAATATGCTAAATCATATAAAAGAGAAAATGAGGAATACCCTTGAACACATTGACATAGGTGAAAACTTCCTGGACAGAACACCAATATCTCAGGCTCTAAGATCAACAATTAATAAGTGAACCTCATGAAACTGAAAATATTCTGTAAAGCAAATGATAACATCAATATGATAAAAGTGCAGCCTACAGAATAGGAAAGGTCTTTACCAATCCAATGTTTTACAGAGAGCTGATATGTAAAATATATAAAGAACTCAAGAAATTAGACATTGACAAACCAAATAACTCAATTAAAAGTAGGGTATGGGGTTGGGGATTTACCTCAGTGGTAGAGCGCTTGCCTAGCAAGCTCAAGGCCATGGGTTCGGTCCCCAGCTCCGAAAAAAAAAAAAAGTAGGGTATGTAGGTAGAGAATTCTCAAGATAGGAGTCTTTAGGATTAGAAAAACACTTAAAGAAGTGTTCAGTGTGCTTATTCATCAGAGAAATGAAAATCAAAATAGCTCTGAAATCCCATCATACACCTATCAAAATGACTAAGATCAAAAACTCAAGTGACAGTTCGTGCTGGAGAAGATGTGGAGTATGGGAACATTCTGGGGTTGCTGGTGGAAGAGCTAATTGTCCAACCACTTTGGAAACATTTTTTTGTGGTTTCTGAGAGAGAGAGAGAGAGAGAGAGAGAGAGAGAGAGAGAGAGAGAGAGAGAGAGACTATTTTTACCTCAAGACCTAGCTATTCCATTCCTGAGCATATATCCTAAAGATGTTCCATCATATCACAAGGACTTTTGCTCAAATATGTTTGTAACAGCTTTATTTGTAGTAGTCAGAAATTGGAAATAACCTAGATGTCCTTGAATTGAAGAATTGATAAAGTAAGCCTAGTACATTTATACAATGGAATACTACTCATGAATTAAACTAGTACATCATGAAATTTGTAAGCAACATGAAGGAAATAGAAAATATCATGCTGAGTGAGGTAACTGACAACTAGAAAGACACATACGGTATGTACTTACTTATAATTGGATATTAATCATAAATTACAGGATAATCATGCTATAATCCACAGACCCAATGTATCTAAATATCTAGTAGGATGTAGGGGATGCTTGAATATTTTAAGAGAGGAATAGACAGCAAGGTAGATGGATGGAGGGAAGTAAGTGAGAGAGGGGTTTTGGAGGGGAACATGAGAAATCTTGTATGGGGAGGGTGGAGGCAGACAAAATTGGGAATGAAAAATGGGATTGGGAGTTTATCTTCAGGATGAATTGAAAAAAAAAAAAAACAGGACAAGAGAAACTCTTAGGAACCTATGGCAATGACCCTAGCTAAGACTCATAATAATAATTACTAAGGACCCGAAAAGACAATCTCTTATAACTAGGCAAGACTTCCAATGAAGTGATGGGCACAGCAACCCAATCACACAACTTTTGACCCTCAATTTGTCCTGCCTATGAGATGCACTAGGACAAAATATTAAACATAAATTGAAAGAATGGCCAACCAATGACTTGCCCAACTTGAGACCCATGAAAGAGAGAGTCTATTAATGATATTCTGTCATACTTACAGACAGGATCCTTGCATAAACATCCTCTAAGAGGTTTCATCCAGAAGATAATTGAAAGAGATACAGAAACCCACAGCCCAGCCAATCATGAGACAGAGCTCAGGAAATCTTGTGGAAGAGAGAGGGGAAGGATAGGCTGGAGCCGCAGGGTGGCCTGGGATGGGACCCTTCCATTCTCCATCTGCACTCAGAGCTGGGGCTTCTTTACAGCTCTCAGTCCCAAAACCTGCCAGAAGAGAACTGATCTGCCAGGAGCATGCTCCTTCCTAAGTCCACAAGACACAGGTAGGAACCCACTTTCTCTCCATTGAGAGACCCATTGGGAGCACACAGGGTGTAGGAACCACAGGGCAGCCTAAGACAAGAACTTTCCAGTCTCCATCTGAGCCCAGAGGTGGGACTGTCCCACAGCCTAAGACAAGAAGCTTCCAGTCTCCATCTAAGCCCAGAGGTGGGACTGTCCCACGGTTCTCCAACCCAAAACCAGCCAGCAGAGAGCTGGTCTGCCAGGATCACTCTCACATCAAAGATCACAGGCTCAGAGGCTCAGAGGCTCAGAGGCTCAGAGGCTCAGAGGCTCACAGGAGGGAAAAGCTCTAGCCAGAGACAGCAAGACCAATTAACATCAGAGATAACCAGATAATGAAAGGCAGTTGCAAAAGCCTAAACAACAGAAACTAAGCAGGAAACAGAGTCAGAGCCCAGTTCTCCCACCACAGCAAATACTGGATATCCAAACATACCAGAAAAGTAAGACCTGGCTTTAAAGTCACATCTCATGATGACAATAGAGGACTTTAAGAAGGACATAAATAACTCCCTTAAAGAATTACAGGAGAACACAGGTAAACAGGTAGAAGTCCTTAAAGAAGAAACACAAAAATCGCCTAAAGATTTACAGGAAAACACAACCAAACAGGTGAAGGAATTGAACAAAACCATCAAGATCAAAAAATGGAAATAGAAACAAAAAAGAAATCACAAAGAGGGACAGACAACCCTGAAGATAGAAAACCTAGGAAAGAGATCAGGAATCATAGAGGTAAGCATCACAAACAGGAAACAGATTGAAGAGAGAGTCTCAGGGGCAGAAGATATCATAGAAAGAATAAAGACTGAATGAGACAGCGCTCAGTGACACCACAAGAAAACTAACCGAATCCACTAACCTCGGACCATATGTGTTCAAAGAGAAAGACTGAACCACTAACCATAGAACATGCATGGGATGGACCTAGGTCCCCTACACATATTTAAGATATATGCAGCTTTATCTTCACATGGGAATCCTAACAGCAGGAGCATAGACTGCCTCTGACTCTGTTTCCTGCCTTTGGACTCTTAGTTAGGAACTTACCACTGTGAACTGACATCATGACCAATGTAAATTTTATAAAGGACAACATTTAATTTGGGCTGGCTTACAGGTTCAGAGGTTTAGTCCATTATCATCAAGGCAGAAGCATGACAGCATCCAGGCAGACATGGTACAGGAGGAGCTGAGAGTTCTACATCTTTATCTGAAAACACCCGGGAGCACACTGAGCATCCTCAGGCAGCTAGGAGGAGGGTCTTCAAGCCCACTCCTACAGTGACACACTTCCTCCAACAAGGCCATATCTTCTAGTAGTGCCACTCCCTGGGCCAAGCATATGCAAACCATCACAGACTCCTTTCCCCAGCTGGACTGTCTTGGCTAGGCCCAATAAGAGAAGATGTGCCAATTTCTACTACAGCTTGATATTCCAAAGTGGTTTGATATCCTTGGGAAACCTCATCTTCTTTTCTTTTTTGATGAGTAAGAGAAGGGGATGGTAGGTAAGTTAGAGGGATAGGAAAGAGAGGTGGGAGAACCATTGATTAGGATGTAAAGTAGATAAATAAATTAATTTAAAACATAAAAAGTTACTCTATTGTATCTGAGATCAATTTATCCCAGATAATACAACTTTTACCTGGTCGTCTGCTATGGAACTGACTGCTTGGAATCCAAGTCAGAGTAAACAACAAAGCCTAATACCCACAATGATGTTCCAGAAGACAGTCACTGTCAGCTCTCAGACATGTTAGAGAGCCCTAGAGATAACCTCAGTTCACCCACGTCTGTTATCAGCCATGAGGATGACTGCCTAATTAAACCAAGTCAGTTTCAAACACAAGATAAAGAATAAAAGCAATTGATTGCTGTTTCTATCAGGCACTAACTTTGAGGCAATTTGTTCACAGTTATTGCAACCAGTGCAGCAGGCTGTCACTATAATAAAACCAAAACCACATGGTGCTTCCATTAGGAAGTGATAGAGCCAATAGTTGTTGAGTCTTGGAAACTATTAGTAAAGGCCTAGAAAACTTCACAGTCTCTTGGAAAAGTCAGAAGAAAATCAGAAAGAATGATTAAACAATGGAAAAAGAAAGGTCACTTAATGTCAGAGAGGTCAACAACACTATTATCCAAGGTAAGAAAACATGCATTTAAATATACATGATTACAATGCTATATTCAACATTCTGTGGCTTCGTATGATGCTACAACAGGAGAAATAAATGGTTAAATGAAATGAAGACGGGAGTAAGGGCTTCTAGAACTGACAGTTCAATTCTTACTTTATTCTTCCTGCATAACAACAGATTCTCAAATTAATAACTGGCTTCTTAATAAAGCACTAAATCATTTGTTCTCTCAAAAGCATTAAATGCAGTTAAAATACAAAGTTGAGGATGTAAAGGCCTCTGTTAAGACCTCAGAAGAGCTAATGCAGACTGTGCTTTCAAGTATAAATTGGAATAAGTTTAACATTAAAATATTCAAAAGCATGCATATGACTCTTGGAAATATTGTCTCAGAAATCTCTCTCTCTCTCTTTCTCTCTCTCTGTTTCTCTCTCTCTCTCACACACACACATACACACACATACACACACACACACACACACACACACACACACGAAGAGGAAGAAAGACTTAAATCAAGAAAAGTTAAGGTACAGCTTTTTATGATAGATTAACTTACAAAGATACAAGGATCTGTCAAATTTTTAAGGTAAAGATAAAATGTACTGTAAAATTATAGGTACTACAAATTAAAATAGCCTTCAAACTCTTAAAAGTTTTCTGAATAAACATATCTCAATCCTTAAGATAATAAAGGATAATACTAACTAAAGCTACAGGAATCCAGAACATGAAGCTACACACACACAAAAAAAATAATAAATAAAAACAAAAAAACCCAAAAACCAAAAACCAAAACCAAAACAAACAAACAAAAAACAAGAGTCCAACACAAGAAACTAATCTCAAACTGTCTTTCAGAACAGCCACATGCCCAGCAGTTGCACATGCTACAATACCGCTTACTCTCTAGACATGTGTCATTCTGCTTCCTTTCACAACGTTCTGTTGACTGTGATGTTTAGTATAATTTGACCATGAAAAAATTATTAGTGCACAGATACAGAGGAAGACCCTCCTTGCCCTACCAAAACAAAAGCAAAACAAAATTAGAAAAGTGTAGCCACAAAGTCTTTAATGTACTTTGATTTCTGTGAACTAGAAGCTGATATAACAATGCAATGAAAGTTGAATATGTGCAGAAAAATTAAGTGTATTTGTCACACTAGAATAATATGAACTCTTGTGTTCAGAGAAAATAGGCAGATTTTCTTTCCTGAAGAGACTGTGACAATATCTCCCATGCTATGTGTCCTTATTAAACTGTGGTCTGGGCCTGTGACAATAGCCCTCGACCTGGTTTAACCTTTATTGTACTAATAGTGCAAAATATAATTTGTCTATAGAAAAGAAAATATGTTTAGCTTTCTGAAGATTTTGGTTCTAAAACTTGCATCAATTTTATAGCTTTATCTGACCATAAGCAAATACTTTTTACTTTTCCAGTCCATAGCTCATCAAATGTGACACGGAGGGCTTGAATTTGGCTAGGAAAATTAAGGTCTTGCTTTCAGGCCTGCCGAGGGTTCCCTTATAGTCACCAGGGGACCAGAGCTGGAGTGGCTGCCTATTCTTCATCTCAATGAGCAAACCTGCTCTTTTATGTCTTTTACATTTAGGACTTTGACATAGATTTTATTTGAAGAAAGACATATACAGCTTTACAAAGTGAAGCTAAAAGCAGTGATTCTTTGATGAGGCATAGTGATCCTTTCAACTGCAAAATTTTGAGAGTCCTTTGTTTTGCAAAGCAGATAAACCATTGAAGCCTGTTACTTTATCAAATGATGTTTTATCTTCCTAATCTATTAGGGAAGGTCAAAGAAATCAATCTACTACCCAAAAGTAGTAGTAGAGAAATAAATGTTTCACCTAATGTTATTTTCTGATTACATTGAAAACAGATGTGGGAAGCCATGAAAAATGACCAACTTCAGAATAACTTTGAAACAACTTGAATTATATGAGAATATTTTTAAAGTGTCATTCATCTCTAGAAACTATTACAAAATTTTTATTGGATGTATTTATTCTGCATTGGTCTGTGCTTCAGATAATTATCAAATACTTCTTTCCATTTCATTAGAATATGTAAACTTCCATGACACTGGCTACTGAGAGAAAGCCAAAAGATTCTGCCTGGTATATCAGAGTTTAACTATATTTGTTGTTATGAAAAAGTAAGAAATATTCAATAAAATTCTCACAAATCAAATCCAAGAACACATCAAAACAATCATTCACCATGACTAAGTATCCTTCAACCGCAGAATGCAAGGTTGGGTCAATATATAAAAATCTATCAACTTAATCTACTAAATACACAAACTCAAAGAAAAAAACAAACACATAATCATCTCATTTGATGCTAAGAAAGAATTTGTCAAAATTCAACAACCCCTTCATGTTAAAAGTTTTGGAAAAAACAGAAGTCAAATTCCAGACCAAAACATAGTAAAAGTAATATAAAGCAAATCAGTAGCCAACATCAAGCTAAATGGAGAGAAACTTGAAGTAATCCCACTAAAATCAGGGACTAGACAAGGCTGTCTTCTCTCTCACTATCTATTCAATATAGTAATCAAAGTTTTAGCCAGGGCAATTAGACAATAAAAGGAGGCCAAATGAATACAAATTGGAAAGTAAGAAGTCAAAATATCACTATTTGCAGATGATATGATGGTATACTTACATGACCCCAAAATTTCCACGAGAAAACAACCAAGCCTGATAAACAACTTCAGCAAAGTGATTGAGTATAAAATTAACTCAAACAAATCAGTAGCCTTCCTCTACTAAAAACTTAACAGGTTGAGAAAGAAATTAAGGAAATGACACCCTTCACAAAACTCACAAATAATATAAAATACCTTTGTATGACACTAACAAGCAAGTGAAATATCTATATGACAAGAACGTCAAGTCTCTGAAGAAATTGAAGATCTCTGAAGATGGAAAGATATTCCATACTCATGGATCAGCAAAATTAACATAGTAAAAATGGCCATCTTACCAAAAGCAATCTACTGATTCAATGCAATCCTTATCAAAATTCCAAAATATTTTTTCACAGTGTTAGAGAGAGCAATTCTCAAATTTATTTGGAAAAACAAAAAACCCAGGATAGCGAAAACTATTCTCAACAAGAGAACTTCTAAGGGAATACCATCTATCTCTGAGCTCAAGCTATACTACAGAGCAATAGTGATTTAAAACAAAACAAAACAACAACAACAATAACAATAACAAAGGTATTGGTACAGAGATAGGCATGTACATCAATAGAATATAACTGAAGATCCAGAAGTAAACCCACACACCTCTGGTCACTTGATCTTTGACAAAGAAGCTAAAACCATCCAATGGAAAAAAGACAGCATATTCAACAAATGGTGCTGGCTTAAGTGGAGGTCAGCATGTGGAAGAATGCAAATTGACCTATTCTTATCTTCTTCTACAAAGGTCAAGTCCATGTGGAACAGGGACCTCCACATAAAACCAGATACACTAAAACTAATAGAAGAGAGTATAGGGAAGACTCTTGAACACATAGGCACTGGGGAAATTTTTCTGAACAGAACACAAATGGCTTATACCTTAAAACTAAATATTGACAAATTAGACCTCATAAAATTGAAAAGCACCTACTATGCAAAGGACACTGTCATTAGGACAAAATGGCAACCCATACTTTGGGAAAAGTTCTTTATCAACCCTATATCTGAAAGAGGAATAATTTCAAAATAAACAAAGAACTCAAGAAATTAGATTCCAGAGATGTAAATAACCCTATTGAAATTGGGTACAAAGCCGAACAAAGAATTCTCAACTGAGGAATCTCACATGGCTAAGAAGCACTTAAAGAAATGTTCAACATCCTTACTCATTAAGGAAATATAAATCAAAATGACCCTGAGATTCCAATTTATATCAGTCAGAATGGCTAAGGTCAAAAACTCAGGTGACAACAGATGCTGGCAAAGATGTAGAGAAAGAGGAACATGCTTCTATTGTTGGTGGGATTGTAAGCTGGTAGAACTACTCTGGAAATCTGTCCGGAGGTTCCTCAGAAAATTGGACATATTACTACCTGAAGACCCAGCTATACCATTCCTTGGCATATACCTGAAAGATGCCCCAACATATAGCAAGGACACATGCTCCACTATGTTCATAACAGCCTTATTTATCATAGCGAGAAGCAGAAAACAGCACAGATGTTCCTCAACAGAGGAATGGATACAAAAAATGTTGTACATTTCCACAACGGAAATTAAAAACAATGACTTCATGAAATTTACTTGCAGATAGATGGGACTAGAAAATATCCTGAGTGAGGTAACACCAACACAAAAGAACACAAGTTATATACTCACTAATAACTAGATATTAGGAAAAAAGCTTGCAATACCCATGATACAACTCACAGACTGTATGAAGCTCAAGAAGAAGGAAGACCAAAGTGTGGATGCCTCAGTCCTACTTAGAAGGGTGAACAAAATAATCACTGGAGGTAGAGGGTGGGCAGGACTTTGGAGGAAGAGAAGAGGGGGAGAAGAAAAAGAGGGACAGGATCAGTTTTGGGAGGAGAAGGGGAAATATACAGAGAGTCAGGAAATTGAGCAGAGGTATGTAGCAATGAGCAATGGGGAACTGGGGCAGACAACAAAAAGTCCCAGATGCCAGGAAAGGAAGAGGCTCCCAGTATCCATTAGGAATGACATTAGCTGAAATATCCAACAAAGGGGAGAGCGAACCTGCAGAGACTATATCCAGAGGTTAGGGTACAGCCTTGATTGAGTGATGGGGCCCAAACCCTTCTCAGACTTATAACTGATAATTACTCCTGTCTAGTGGAAATACAGGGACAAAGAGTAGACAGGAGCCTGATATGGGTGTTTCTTGAGAGGCTCAGAGAGAGCCTTACCGAGACAGATGAGGATTCTTGAAGCCAACCATTGGACTGAACAGGGGGACCACAACGGAGTAGTTAGGGGACAGACTGAAGGCATTCAAGGAACCCATAGGAAGAACAATATCACCAGACACCCCCAAGCTTCCAGGGACTAAACCACCAACCAAAGAATACACATGGATGGACCCACGGCTCTAGCTACATATGTAGCAGAGGATGGCCTTTTTGGGCATCAAAGAAAGGGGAAGCCCTTGGTCCTGTGAAGGCTTAATGCTCCATCACAGTGGAATGCTAGGGCAGTGGGGCAGGATTGGTGGGGGTGGGTGCGAAGCACCCTTGTGGAGGCTGGAGGAAAGCAGATTGTTTGTGGGATTTTTTGTTAGGAAACCAACCTGGAAGGGGATAGCATTTCAAATGTAAATAAACAAAATAACCAATCAAAAAATACTTAAAAAAGAAGAAAAGGGGGGAAAAAAAGAGCCTATCAGGACAGTACTATCTTATCACTCTAATTATATTTGGAATTGTGACTAGAATAAATGTTAACCAAATAACATTCAGAACATTCTTTTCTGATTGTATTTAGGGCAATCCTTCTAAAAAACCTAACACTGGCATTGGTAGATTGAGTAAGGTAGATCATTTTCACCAATGTAAAATGACCCTGTAGAATCTATTGATGGAGAAAGAGAACAAAGGGGAGAAAACACATGAGTTCATGCTCTTCTCTTGAGCTGGGTTACTTACCTTCCTCTGCCCTCAGGCATCAGAGTGCTTCAAACAAGCCCTACTCTGGATTCAATTACACTCCTGGTTTCATTATTTCCATGTTTCTGGAGAACTCTGACATAAACAGTTTTTAACAGCAATTAAAATCCTTTATGTTATAGGACATATTTTGTTAGTTGTAGAGAAAAATATTATGACAATTAACACCATGATATGGTGATAGAATTATACTATTATGTACTTGCTATATATACAATAAATACTATGTCCTATTTATGCTAAGAGAGTCAACTTGGAAGCAAACCTCTGGGCATGCACAAGTGAGGAAACTTGGAAGGTTAGAAAACACATCCTAAATGTGGGTATCACAAGCGCTGGGGCTAGGATCCTGAAATTAATTAAGAAAAAAATTATTAAGGGAACTTGAGAAAATGTTCTCTCTCTCTCTTACTCTCCCTCTCCCTCTCCATTTCCCTCTCCTTTCTCTTCTTGCTTTCCATTCCCTCTCTCCATCTCCCTCTTCCTGCCCCTTTCTTTTCCTGGACCCTTCTTCTTTCCCCATTTCTCTTTTCCCCTTCTTCTCCCTCCCCTGCATGAATGTGAATACAATGTGACCAACCAGTTTAAATTTCTGTCATCCTGCCTTGTCTGCCACTGTAGATTCTATGAGCATAAGTAAATATTTCTTTGTTTAGTTGGTTTCATCCAACACTTTGACACAGAAACAAAAATCAACTAATATAATAAATGTTGGACTACCAGATAAGGAAAATTTTGGTCACACAGCTACCAGATAATTTGTACACAGAGATTTCAATATCATCAAAGAACAATACATTAACAATAGAACAATAACCAGAAGAAGCTTTAAAACCTGAAATAGGTACCCTATGAACCTGTGGACAAGGAGGCTCCTAGGGACCATTGAGCAGTTGTTCTTTTCTTGCCTGTCACTCACAGTCTTTGAAAACCTTCTCCTGTTCAGTATGGTGAGACTGGTAGTCCTCCTCTCTATTCAGCTACTAACAAAATGCTAAAATCTACCTTCCATATTTTGTGAGTTATGTTCATTGTCAATATTTCCAAGAATATTTCTCCTAAGATGAATAAAGACTCACCAACATCAAAGGCTAAAAACATGATTTGTGAAATGTTCCTTCAGTGGACAGTGTGTGGAGCATATTATAGGGACTGAGAGCCTTCCAAACAACCCTCATATCATCATTCCCTGCTATTTATTAATTCACCTTGTTTTAACTAAAGCCTATTGGTCATAAAAATCAGAGATCAGTCATTTATTTTTAAATTTTCTGTAAGAACAATATATATCCAGCTCAGTCTTCATCATAATTTTTTTTTTACTTTTAGATAGAATCCAAGAATTATTAATGGGTTTCAAATACCATGTCTTAACTGAATTATATCCAAAAACTAACTCCTCTCAAGTGAGATTTGACAGCATTATAATGGCTACCCAGTGCCCTTTCTAAATACTACCACAGAGAAAGCAAGTTACCTAACATCTGTAGTTCTTTATTACTAGGAAACCCTTCAAAAGGAAAAAAAAATATAATAACAGTAATTTCTAATCTCCATGTACAAGCTATTGCACACCATTCAGAGACCCCACATGAAATAAGTAATTTATAGACTAAATAACCTCATAAAAAGTGTAGGTAGAGAAGGAAATACTGTATTTAAGTTGAGTCTAATATATACTGTGTTATTAAAGAAATGCCAGGAATAGTAGATAATAAGGCAACATTTTCTAAGCCCTGCAATAAATAGGCTTGTATTGAGTTAAATTCCTACGCTTCCTATGTAATTGGCCATTTGGCTTCCTCTGAATAAAATCTGTAATATCGTACTTATAGTCTTAACTGCTCTTATTTACTTCACAAAGAAAGTTAATAAAGAGCTGGAGCTCTATACATCTTTTTGAAACTGGAACCAGATAGGCTAATAATTCCTTTTTTTTCCCATCTTTATTAACTTGGGCATTTCTTTTTTACATTTTGATTGTTATTCCCTTTCCCGGTTTCTTGGCCAACATCCTCCAACCCGTCCCCCTCCCCTTCTATATTGGTGTTCCCCTCCCCATCCTCCCCCCATTACCACCCTCCCCCCAACAATCACCTTCACTGGGGGTTCATAAACTGAATTGGGATTTATCACTATATAAAACTTCTCCTTAGAAAATTTCAAAATCTTTACCAATAATAATTAAACAGAAAAAACAAATGCAAATGCACTGAGAGATTTTTCTATATATTTTTGCTATGCATTTTGGACTGTTACTGTGTGTGTGTGTGTGTCTGTGTCTGTGTCTGTGTATCTATATTAAATGACTATCAGAAGTTACATAACAATCCAGTTGGGAAGACAAATTCAGAATCAGAAGTCCTAAATCGTCATCCATAATGAAAATAAAATAAAGTAAAAACAGCACTGAGAATACATGTAAAGACAGCTGTTTTGGAATGGATTGCTATTTTTATATGAAACTAATGTCCCATTTTTCATATAATACAGTAAAAATCAAGCTTATTAATTTTTAAATTATCTTATTCTGTTCCTCATCACTTTGGTATAGTTCTATATGACCCAGGGGAGATGGTGTACAGTAGTCTTACATGGGCTCTGTTGTGTCACATAAAGAGAAACCTATATCCTCTGTATACAAGAATGAACTCTACCTCTGGTCTTGAGTGATGACCAAATATTACAAGCTACCTCAGACTTAAACATTATTCCTAAATCTAAATAATAATCACCAGTAGCGACCATCCCTCAAGGAAACTGATTTACCTGAAGCCATACTGAGAGGACTGAAAAAATATTTACCCTTTTAATGACACAATGTCCTTTTCGTTCTCAGAACTCAGCCATTACAGAACTCTACTCATTTGACAGTGATAGTCTGCCCTTTTCTGGATTACCCCAAGAAACATAATTTACTCTTCTTTTTTTGTATTCTATTTTAATTCCAATATTAGCCATTGACTAGGCATCTTTGCAGAATGCTGGGCATCCTCACTCCTCTTCTCCATTCCACTTTACTTTGGTAAGCAGCTGCTTAGCCCATATTCATTGCTGACCTCCATGCTTAACTCAAAAGCTGTGATTTTCTCTGTTCTATGTTCCTATTTCCATCCAGTGAGAACATTCTCAGCTTGTCTTCCTTGTAGTTTTTCTTTTTCACTTTATTAAAATTATCCTCAAGATTCATCCTGGATCCAAGTACAAATTATTTGTTAATGAAAAAAAAAAAAACAGCCTTGAGAAGGGACACCAATTTTCCTGGTAACTTTTTAGACTGCTTAGACTTCCAGTGACACTGTGATAAAAGAAAGATTTTAAAGATATTTGAGTAAAATATTTTTGCATATATGTAATACATATGTGCATCTAATATCTATACATTTTGATGCAAGATTTCGAATAACAACAAAAAGCACCTTTTTGTCTTTCTTTTTTCTTTTTTTTTCTTTTGGTAGTACTATGATTGAACTCAGACCCTTACACATGCCCTAAGTAAGTACACTAACTCTAGCACCATCTCCTATCTTCATTCTTCAAATAAATTTCCATTAAATGTAACTATCATTCATATTAGCATAAAAAATAATTGATTTATAAGAAATAACTGAAACCTCCCAATGTCACAAACTCTTGCCAAGGCTACTGACTGCTCTGCATTACCTGAAGGTACTGATTGCTGAAGACACTACACTGTGTGAACACAGAGTGAAGTTGGTACCTAGCTAGAAGCTTCATGACCATTCACTACTGTTAATGATGCAGGAAGGTAGTCTGCATGTTCCTGTAGGAGAAAAGTAATCAGCAATATTTCCCAACTGAAAACCCTGCCTACCACAGAAATCTGCATACAAGTTGCACTGAAGAAATAGTAGCATAATTTTAATGCTGAGTAACCAATCATGTTTTTTTTTTAATTTGGATTTATCATCTAGTATGGATGGAAGAAGTATCTGGTAGTGCTAAACTGGCCATGACCTGAGACTATATAAGTCATGGGTCCAGGAGAAAGGGTAATACTATCATTATGCTAAAAGAAAATAGTAATAAAATGACTACTAATAACAACCTGCTATACTCTTAATTATGTGCCTCACATGACACACATTGGAGAATCTTCATTTTATAGTATATAGGAATTAACACAAGGAACCACAACTGGACACTACAGAGACTGCACTGAAGCACTCAGACCTTAATGGAATATCATCTGAATCCTTATCTCTCAAGTAATCTATAAGAAAAAAGGGGGAAAGGTTGTACAAGCAAGAAATGGTGTATGAGCAAATGATATCTTGCAGATACAAGAGGACTGAGGAATTCCCAGAGACTGCAGCAGCATGCATAAGAGCTGCACAGGTTCAAGCTAGATAGGGTCTCAATGCTGAGAGGAGTAAATGCACATGAAGTTCAAACTCTACCCAAGAAGCTAATTTAATTGATACCCACTGGCAAAGGGGAAATGACTTTTCTCAGAGAGTAATTTGGTATATCAATTACCCTCTAAGGAATAAGTTGGATACACACGAGAGAGAGAGAGAGAGAGAGAGAGAGAGAGAGAGAGAGAGAGGTATTTGAAGAAATAGATATGTTTCTATTTGAATAAATAAGATATGTTTTATCTTATTAGGTCTTTTCTTTTTTGAGTTTCAATTTGTGGTTTTAGGGGACTAGGGGTTCTTATTTGAAAGACTGACAGTGACAAAATATAGAGTTGGGTAGGTTGAGGAGAAAATTATTAAATGATATTGGTTAAAAAAGACTTATAGATGGGCCTGGTGACATGGGCACTAAGCGAGTGATCTGGCTCCAAAGTCATGAGAGTGGGAAAGCTGTCCTTATGCTTTGCCACCTGCAGCACTGGGAGAGCTGGTAGAACAGAGCTGGAGAACTTGCCCTGACAGTGTGGGTAGAAAAGAGCTGCCAGGCTGACCAACTCAGCTACCATCCTGGCCCAATCCAGGCTCAGACTTAGCCCATCTCAGCATCCACCCCATCTATGACTCATGGAGTATGTAAAGGGGACAGTCTTATAGATTCAAAGCTGCAGGATCTCCATGATACAGGGAACAATAAGATACCCCAGAGGAGTCCTACTGATGATCTAATATAGCAGAAACCAGAGGCCTCAATCCAGACCCATTACTCATTGCAATGAATATTTGCAAGTAAAGATGCATGAAAAAAAGGGTTTTCTGTGTGATTCCCATGGTGAAATATCTTTTTCTATTGGGGAAGAGGTTGCAATGCAGAAGGTAGATGGGAAAGCATGGAGAGATGACTGGGATTCTGGGGTATGATGTGAAATTCACAAATATTCAATAAAAGTTTCCTTTTTAAAGGAAAATAAGGATGAAGCAAAGAAGTGCAGACCGACAGGAGCCGGATGTAGATCGCTCCTGAGAGACACAGCCAGAATACAGCAAATACAGAGGCGAATGCCAGCAGCAAACCACTGAACTGAGAATAGGACCCCCATTGAAGGAATCAGAGAAAAAGAACTGGAAGAGCTTGAAGGGCTCGAGACCCCATATGTACAACAATGCCAAGCAACCAGAGCTTCCAGGGACTAAGCCACTACCTAAAAGACTATACATGGACTGACCCTGGACTCTGACCTCATAGGTAGCAATGAATATCCTAGTAAGAGCACCAGTGGAAGGGGAAGCCCTGGGTCCTGCTAAGACTGAACCCCAGTGAACTAGACTGTTGGGGAGGGTGGCAATGGGGGGAGGGTTGGGAGGGGAACACCCATAAGGAAGAGGAGGGGGGAGGGGGATGTTTGCCCGGAAACCGGGAAAGGGAATAACACTCAAAATGTATATAAGAAATACTCAAGTTAATAAAAAAAAAAAATAATGCCTTTCAGAAAAAAATAAAGGAAAATAAATATTTGCTTTAAAGAAGTGATCAAAGAGCTTGTGTTGTATTCTACATGGTTTGGTGCTAGAAACGTGACTGCAGCTGTGTGGGCATGAAGAGAAAACAAACCAGAAGAAATGACAGACATTACACCTATAAGGAAAGCTGTGATCAAGAGGGTTTTGCACTCTCTGAGGGAGGACACCTACTAAGCAACCTTGAAACTCAGCATATTTATGATGTACAACACTAGAAAGAGGCATATTTAGTATCAGTGTAAGATCTTTGCAAGAGAACTATTCAGGCTATAAACATCTGGGAGGAAGAAGTTATAGTTGATAAAACTGATTTAGTTATACACTGATTTTAGTTAATGGTCAATCATTATCCACCATCAGAGACCAGAGGAAGGCTTTGCCATTACTTAAGCCTCCATCTAAGAGAGATTTGTCATTTCTATGGGTCTGAAGCATTGGGGCCCTTGATATTTCTGTGTTCATATCAACAAAAGCCATTCACTCAAGATTTCATCTGATCCCCCCAAAATCCTGTTTCTTTGTTAAAGTTAAGGAAGCTTTGGAGATGTTTAACAAAAGGAAGATGGTTCTTTAGTTTTAGGTCACCACAGACACCACTAGTAATCTCATAATCTGGGACAACATAGACCACACATATCAAATATCAAGAATAGTTCTAATTCATTAGTCATAGAAATTGTGTAGAACTTGAATATGGAAGCCCCTGCTTTTTGGCCTGAGCTTGCTACAGAAAAATGGAAACATTTATAAGAAAAGTTTTCGTGGTTGTACTCTCCTGTTAATATGAAGACTTCAAAAATCTTCTTAAAAATATGAAGAGTCGAGAAGAGAGACACACCTGGGAAGCCAGAAGAGACTACACTCTGCCAACATTTCTGACTACAGAGAAAAACACCTAACACCATCTGGGACCCCGGGACACGGGGGCTCCCAGAAAAGGCAGCACAGGTCCTCCTGGTTGCCGTCCTCACAGAGAGCTCAAAAGCAGCCCCCACGAGCAACTTGAGCCACGGGACCACAGGTAAGACCAACTTTTCTGCTCCAAGCGACCTGCCTGATGGACTCAAGACGACACAGGCCCAAAGGAACAACTGAAGACCAGTAGACAGGAAAGACTACGCGCCCGAAAGCAGAAGACTCTGTTCTCATAACTGGCTGAAAGAAAACAGGAAAACAGGTCTACAGCACTCCTGACACACAGGCCTATAGGACAGTCTAGCCACTGTCAGAAATAGCAGATCAAAGTAACACCAGAGACAATCTGATGGTGAGAGGCAAGCACAGGAAACCAAGCAACAGAAACCAAGACTGCATGGCATCATCGGAGCCCAATTCTCCCACCAAAGCAAACACTGAATATCCAAAAATACAAGCAAGATCTAGATTTAAAGTCACAATTGAACATGATGAAGGACGACTTCAAGAAAGACACGAAGAACTCCTTAGAGAAACGTAGGAAAACATAATCAAGTAGAAGGCTGTAGAGAGGAATCACAAAAATCCCTGAAAGAATTCCAGGAAAACACAATCAAACAGTTGAAGGAAGTAAAAATGGAAATAGAACAAATGTAGAAAGAACACAGGGAAACAACACTGCATATAGAAAACCAAAGGAAGAGACAAGGAGCAGTAGATACAAGAAACACGAACAGAATACATGAGATAGAAGAGAGAATCTCAGGAGAAGAAGATTCCATAGAAATCATCGACACAACGGTCAAAGATAGTGTAAAACAGAAAAAGCAACTGGTCCAAAACATACAGGAAATCCAGGACTCAGTGAGATCAAACCTAAGGATAATAGGTATAGAAGAGAGTGAAGATTCCAGCTCAAAGGACCAGTAAATATCTTCAACAAAATCATAGAAGAAAGCTTCCCTAACCTAAAGAAAGAGATGCCCATAAACATACAAGAAGCCTAAAAAACTCCAAATAGATTGGACCAGAAAAGAAACTCCTTCCGTCACATAGTAGTCAAAACACCAAATGCACAAAACAAAGAAAGAATATTAAAAGCAGTAAGGGAAAGGTGAAGTAACATATAAAGGCAGACCTATGAGAATCACACCAGACTTTTCGCCCGAGACTATGAAAGCCAGAAGATCCTGGACAGATGTCATACAGACCCTAAGAGAACACAAATGCCAGCCCAGGTTACTGTATCCTGCAAATCTCTCAATTAACATAGACGGAGAAACCAAGATATTCCATGACAAAACCAAATTTACACAATATCTTTCTACAAATCCAGTACTACGAAGGATAATAAATGGTAAAGCCCAAAATAAGGAGGCAAGCTACACCCTAGAAAAAGCAAGAAACTAATCACTTTGGCAACAAAACCAAGAGAAGAAAAGTATACAAACATAACCTCACATCTAAATATGAATATAACGGGAAGCAATAAAGACTATTCCTTAATATCTCTCAAAATCAATTGTCTCAACTCCCAATAAAAAGACATAGATTAACAAACTGAATATGCAATGAGGACCCTGCATTCTACTGCCCACAGGAAATAAACCTCAGAGACAAAGAAAGACACTACCTCAGAGTGAAAGGCTGGAAAACAACTTTCCAAATAAATGGTTTGAAGAAGCAAGCTGGAGTAGCCATCCTAATATCGAATAAAATCGATTTTCAACCAAAAGTCATCAAAAAAGATAAGGAAGTACACTTCATATTCATCAAAGGAAAAATCCACCAAGTTGAACTCTCAATCCTAAATATCTATGCTCCAAATACAAGGGCACCTACATACATAAAAGAAACCTTACTAAAGCTCAAAACACACATTGCACCTCACACAATAATAGTAGGAGATTTCAACACCCCACTCTCATCAATGGATAGGTCATGGAAACAGAAATTAAACAGAGACATAGACAGACTAAGAGAAGTCATGAAACAAATGCACTTAACAGATATTTATAGAACATTCTGTCGTAAAGCAGACAGATATACATTCTTCTCACCACCTCATGGTACTTTATCCAAAATTGACTGTATAATTGGTCATAAAACTGGCCTTAACAGATGCAGAAAGATAGAAACCATCTTATGCATCCTATCAGACCACCACGGGCTACAGGTGGTCTCCAATAACAATAAGGGAAGAACGCCCATACATACATGGAAATTGAACAATGCTCTACTCAATGGTAACCTGGTCAAGGAAGAAATAAAGAAAGAAATTAAAAACTTTTTAGAATTTAATGAAAATGAAGGTACAACACACCCAAACTTATGGGACACAATGAAATTTGTGCTAAGAGGAAAACTCATAGCTCTGAGTGCCTGCAGAAAGAAACAGGAGAGAGCATATCTCAGCAGCTTGGCAGCACACCTAGAAGCTCTAGAACAAAAAGAAGCAAATACATCCAGGAGGAGTAGAAGGCAGGAAATAATCAAACTCAGAGCTGAAATCAACCAAGTAGAAACAAAAAGGACCATAGAAAGAATCAACAGAACCAAAAGTTGGTTCTTTGAGAAAATCAACAAGATAGATAAACCCTTAGCCAGACTAACGAAAGGACATAGAAAGTGTGTACGAATTAACAAAATCAGAAACAAAAAGGGTGACATAATTACACAATCAGAGGAAATTCAAAATAATCATCAGATCCTACAACAAAAGCCTATATTCAATAAAACTTGAAAATCTGCAGGAAATGGACAATTTCCTAGACAGATACCAGGTACCAAAGTTCAATCAAGAACAGATAAACCATTTAAACAAACCCATAACTCCTAAAGAAATAGAAGCAGTCATTAAAGGTCTCCCAACCAAAAAGAGCCCAGGTCCAGATTGGTTTAGTGTAGAATTCTATCAGACCTTCATAGAAGACCTCATACCAAAACTATCCAAACTATTCCACAAAATTGAAACAGATGGAGCACTACTGAATTCCTTCTATGAAGCCACAATTACTATTATACCTAAAGCACACAAAGACCCAACAAAGAAAGAGAACTTCAGACCAATTTCCCTTATGAATATCAACCCAAAAATACTCAATAAAATTCTGGCAAACCGAATCCAAGAACAAATCAAAACAATCATCCATAATGATCAAGTTGGCTTCATCTTAGTCATGCAGGGATGTTTTAATATACAGAAAACCATCTACATAATCCATGATATAAACAAACTGAAAGAACAAAACCACATGATCATTTCATTAGATGCTGAGAAAGCATTTGACAAAATTCAACACCCCTTCATGATAAAAGTCCTGGAAAGAATGGAACTC
Source organism: Rattus rattus (assembly GCF_011064425.1). Classification (NCBI taxonomy): domain Eukaryota; kingdom Metazoa; phylum Chordata; class Mammalia; order Rodentia; family Muridae; genus Rattus; species Rattus rattus. The sequence goes on from NC_046154.1 coordinate 63,137,163, forward strand.
AAGGCCCATACTTAAACATAGAAAAAGCCATATACAGCAAACCAGTCAGTAACATTAAACTAAATGGAGAGAAACTTGAAGCAATCCACCTAAAATCAGGGACTAGACAAGGCTGCCCACTCTCTCCCTACTTATTCAATATAGTTCTTGAAGTTCTAGTCAGAGCAATCAGACAACAAAAGGAGGTCAGGGGATACAGATTGGAAAAGAAGAATTCAAAATAATATTGTTTGCAGACAATATGATAGTATATTTAAGTTCCAAAGTTCCACGAGAGAACCACTAAAGCTGATAAACACCTTCAGCAAAGTGACTGGGTATAAAATTAACTCAAATAAATTAGTAGCCTTCCTCTACACAAAAACGAAACGAGTCGAGAAAGAAATTAGGGAAACGACACCATTCATAATCATCCCAAATAATATAAAATACCTCGGTGTGACTTTAACCAAGAAAGGAAAAGATCTGTACAATAAGAACTTCAAGCCTCTGAAGAAAGAAATTGAAGAAGACCTCAGAAGATGGAAAGATCTCCCAAGCTCATGGATTCGCAGGATTAATACAGTAAAAATGGCCATTTTACCAAAAGCAATCTACAAATTCAATGCAATCCCCATCAAAATACCAATCCAATTCTTCAAAGCATTAGACAGAACAATTTGCAAATTCATCTGGAATAACAAAAAACCCAGGATAGCTAAAACTATTCCCAACAATAAAAGGACTTCTGGGGAAATCACTATCCCTGAACTCAAGCAGTATAACAGGCAATAGTCATAAAAACTGCATGATATTGGTACAGAGACAGACAAATAGAACAATGGAATAGGATTGAAGACCCAGAAATGAACCCACACACCTATGGTCACATGATTTTTGACAAAGGAGCCAAAACTGTCCAATGGAATAAAGATAGCATTTTCAGCAAATGGTGCTGGTTCAACTGGAAGTCAGCATGTAGAAGAATGCAGATCGATCCATGCTACTCACCCTGTACAAAGCTTAAGTCCAAGTGGATCAAGGACCTCCACATCAAACCAGATACACTCAAACTAATAGAAGAAAAACTAGGGCAGCATCTCGAACACATGGGCACTGGAGAAATTTCCTCAACAAAACACCAATGGCTTATTCTCTGAGATCAAGAATCGACAAATGGGATCTCATAAAACTGCAAAGCTTCCGTCAGGCAAAGGACAATGTGCTTAGGACAAAACGACAACCAACAGATTGGGTAAAGATCTTTACAAATCCTACAACAGATAGAGGGCTTATATCCGAAATATACAAAGAACTCTAGAAGTTAGACTGCAGAGAGACAAATAACCCTATTAAAAAATGAAGTTCAGAGCTAAACAAAGAATTCACAGCTGAGAAACACCTAAAGAAATGTTCAACATCTTTAGTCATATGGGAAATGCAAATCAAAACAACCCTGAAATTTCACCTCACACAAGTGATAATGGCTAAGATCAAAAACTCAGGTGACAGCAAATGCTGGTGGAGAAAGAGGAACACTCCTCCATTGTTGGTGGGATTGCAGACTGATACAACCAATCTGGAAATCAGTCTGAAGGTTCCTCAGAAAATTGGACATTGAACTACCTGAGGACCCAGCTATACCTCTCTTGGGCATATACCCAAAAGATGCCCCAACATATAACAAAGACACATGCTCCACTATGTTCTTAACAGCCTTATTTATAATACCAGTAGCTGGAAAGAAACCAGATGCCCTTCAACAGAGGAATGGATATAGAAAATGTGGTATACACAAAGGAATATTACTCAGCTATCAAAAACAATGACTTTTGAAAGTCATAGGCAAATGGATGGACCCAGAAAATATACTGATTGAGATAATGCAATCACAGAAAAACACACATGGAATGCACTCATTGATAAGTGGATATTAGTCTAGGGCCATACCACCCTGAACGTGCCAGATCTCGTCTGATAAGTGGATATTAGCCCAAATGCTTGAATTACCCTAGATGCACAGAACACATGAAACTCAAGAGGGATGATGAAAATGTAAATGCTTCACTCCTTTTTAATAGGGGAAAAGAATACCCTTGGCAGGGAATAGGGAGGAAAAGTTTGAAACAGAGGCAGATACTGATACAACCATTCTGGAAATCAGTCTGGAGGTTCCTCAGAAAATTGGACATTGAACTACCTGAGGACCCAGCTATACCTCTCTTGGGCATATACCCATTCAGAGTCTGCCCCACATGTAGCCCATACTTATACAGTAACCCAATTAGATAAGATTGATGAAGCAAAGAAGTGCAGGCCGACAGGAATCAGATGTAGATCTCTGCTGAGAGACACAGCCAGAATATAGCAAATACATAGGCGAATGCCAGCAGCAAACCACTGAACTGAGAACGGGACACTGTTGAAAGAATCAGAGAAAGGACTGGAAGAGCTTGAAGGAGCTCGAGACCCCATATGTACAACAGTGCCAACCAACCAGAGCTTCCAGGGACTAAGCCACTACTCAAAGACTATACATGGACTGAGCTTGGGCCCCAACCTCATAAGTAGCAATGAATAGCCTAGTAAGAGCACCAGTGGAAGGGGAAGCCCTTGGTCGTGCCAAGGCTGAACCCCCAGTGAACTAGATTGTTGGGGGGGAGGGCGGTAATGGGGGGGAGGATGGGGAGGGGAACACCAATATAGAAGGGGAGTGGGAGGGGTTAGGGGGATGTTGGCCTGGAAACCGGGAAAGAGACTGACAATCGAAATATAAATAAGAAATCCTCAAGTTAATAAAGTTAAAAAAAAAAAACAAATACCCAAGACGAAAAAAGATGAAAAATAAATAAATAAATGTGATTGTTATGAACATAAAAAGAACATGAAGAGTGTTTTCTCTGTGAAGCTTTACTGATGATAGGACAATCCAAATGTTTGGTCACCTGTATCAAGTTGAAGGTCTGAAGAATGAATAGAAAGAATTCTGCAGACAAGAACAAATCCTAATATATTAACTGATCTACTAACTAAGAATACAGAATACATCTGACTTCCAAATATATGTTGCGTTTGCATAACTGTAGATTTTAATATTGGAGGGAACACTATGCCAATGAACTACATTCCAGAAGAGTGTTTCACTTTGCTCAAAGAGAGGATGTCAGGTTCTTCACAGCAGCAGTGTGATACTACTGAATCACTATCAGGCCTTGTTGCTGAGTCATTCACAAGGCTGGGTATACTGAACCTCACTCCACCTGCACTGTCAGTGTTGGGCAGAGAGAAAGTATGTATTCATTCTGTAGTGTGAGTGATTTTACACACAAAGCATCAGTATAATTGTACATAACAAATTGATGAAAGCCATTCATAGCATCTCTGAGGGCATTTATATTGAAAAGAGGAGAGTGTCGACTATACCTCAGAGGCGTGCTGACTGTGTTCATGAGTCACATCCAAACTGATGTGTTCCTTAAGTGTTAAATTTCATGGCACTTGGAAATAAAGGAGTTTAAGTAGCATTACAGCCACTTGTGAAATCTTGGCTGCTTATATTTTCTCATCAGCAATGGTGTAACAAAGTAGGTAGATCATAGCATTATGGTCATGAACAAACACAAATATGCATAAACTCTCAGCTTTCCAGAATCATGGATTCCACATCTTCACATTCAATGTACCTCAGATAGAAAGGACTCCAAAAACTCAACATACGTTTGCACTGAATGTGTACAGGTTTTTATTGCACTATTCTCTAAACCATATTATATAACAATGATCCCCTTTATGTTTGTATTTTTTCCAATACTTCATGGAATGACAGGTGATTTAAGAATGCAAACAGTACATATGTTATATTCAAATATAATATAATTTTTTCTGTTAAAGTAAACTTACTATTTTACAAGTAGGTGTAAATGGACTTTTTCACCCTTGTACTAAGAGAAATGGATCATATTCCATCCTCTTTCCCCTCTGGACTTAGATTAATAATTAAAATGATGAACTTGTGCCTACTTATGTAGTACTAAGTGTTGTTTCAGTACATATACATTATTTTATGTTCAAATTATGCTAAGCAAATCATCTAATTATCATGTCTGGTGGGTAAAGTATTCAAAATCACACTGCTTGTGAGTGTCTATTTCATTATTTACTGATAGAAAAGTACCTTTCATTGAAATAGGATATATTCTTTACACTAGATTCAACTAAGATTTATACCAGTTTTTAACTTGAATAATACAACACCTACATTACATTTGTTTAAAAGATATTTCAGTCAAATATATATAACATTGAAATATGGCATCTAATCTGCTCTGTGACTTTAAAATAAGAAACTTGCAAAGAATTAACAAGGTACAATATAAAAGGAAGGTGACTGTTTTGAGTTTAGTGACACAAATCTCCCTACACAGCTCGAGGTGTTCTAAAATATATCATTTGCTTCAAATACCTAAGTTCTGGGGTTATAGGCATACTCTAAGACATTAAAATTTTAAGTATCTATTTTGAATACATAACATAATATAATTTTCTGTATTTATTCTACTGGAAAATGTCAGAAGTATGAGGAAATACTTGAATATCCATAGATTTTTTTTGTTTTCATTCACAATAGTCCTAAAATCATAATTAGGTCCTCTGGGTATTTAAATGGAGCAATACTTAGAACAAAATAGTACTCAAAATTTGGCGATTTATTGATATCATTAGTATGAATATAATTGTTGCACATAATGCAGTTATTTTAGGCATTCAGCAAGTTAAAGGGGAATTCATAGGGTCCCTATGTCAGACCATAAGGAAGCAAGTCCTTTCTAGTAAAACAGAAAAGTATTCTAATATGTTATGGTCTTAATATAGTCTCAACATGAGAAAACTCCATAACAGAATTCAAAATAGCAAGAAGAATTTAATGTGTTTAGTGGAGAACTTTGAGTTTGATATGAATAAATCTTAAATATTAATCAATAGAAAGCCAATCCCAGTTTTTGGAACACAATCAAATTAAGCATAAAACATAAAGCACAAAATAATCTTCAAGTTTTCATATGAACATTTAAAAACCTTACAGCAGAAGTGTAGCATTTTTTTAGTAGCACTTCACTTGCAACAAGTATGGCTAACATACTATGTCAGATAACAAAATATTTGTCCTTGATAACCAGATCAATTTTGTCCCAGCTCTGCAGCTCTGCTAGGCTATCACTGAAGCAACTAGAGGTCAAGTGAATGTCAGTAAATCAGACTGTTGTGCTTGAAAGTTCAATTAACAAACACTGGAGTTCATATTCCAGGTGATTTTTATATGTCACATTTTTCTAAATTTATTTCAATCATGACATTAAAATATTAATTTAAATGGAGGTACAAACAGAGGTATCAAACAGGATTTGAATTCTGGGCTGTCATTTGCAAATTTACTCTAGGCCATAGACTAGATATAGGGCAAGATAGTAAGATGTGGTGTGTAAGTGAATGTAGTTATGTAGTAGAACCTATGAGAGGGAAGTCATCTCATCTATAACTGATAGGTAAATACTTTCCAAATTAAACTCAGAAAGGTGAATTGTTATTTTGCTGGCTAATTTTGTGACTACCTAACACAAGCTTTAGTCACCTGAAGGAGGGAACCTCAATAAAATTAGATTGTGGGCAAACCCATAGAATACTTTTCTTTCTTAAATTAGTTATTAATATGGAGGGAACAGTATATTTTGGGTGGTACCACCCTGGTAGGTTATACTGGGTTCTATAAGAAAGCTGGTTGAACAAGTCATAAGGAGCAAACCAGTAAGTTCCTTCTTCAGTTTTCTCTCCCTCAGATCTACCTCCAGATTCCTGCCCTGCCTTAGTTCCTGCCCTAACCTCCTTCAGTGATGAATTGCGATATGAAAACTTAAGTTAAAGAAATACTTTAATCACCAAATCACTTTTGGTCATGATGTTTCATGATAGCAATGGTAACTAAGACAGAAATATACATGTATATATTTATATAACACACAAATATACAAATAGACATCCATTGTTTATGTAAATATGTCTACATGTGTGCCTAATTATAAAAACTGTATTTGGGATAGGTTATTAGTTCAGACTCTATTACAAATGAAATAACCCTCCTAGATTATTTAAAGCTTACCCATTCAATTAAAGCCCACAGTTTCCCTCTCTGCTTCTTACAAATCCAACAATTCAATTACATCCAACAGTGTGAACACAAATATGTCAAAGGCAAAACTGAAATGACCATGCTACACTTGGACTTCTCCTTAGGAAAAGATTTGTTTACTGAAAATCAGTATCAAGAAGCTCAGTTGTTTAGAAGATTCTAAATTTATGGAGACATAAACATTTGTGTTTAAAAAGTCAACGGTCTAATCAAGCAAATTTTCCACCTTGATCTCATTAACTGCCCTTCTAAATGACAGGGCTTCCTATTCTGAGTGTTCATTTAACATCTGAAAATTGATTGCTCATAATTGTGATTAATGCATTATTATAAATAAATTATGCATTAGTCTATTGACAGTCTGAACAGTTTATCTGCAGATAAAAGATAAATGTAGGCAATGGGTCTTATTTTCTCACTTAAAAATTCTGATCATACCTAGTAAATGATAAATTGAATAGTTTTCATTGCAGTTTATAATTCTACCTTGAGTTTACCCAAGCTGAAATATTAGCATTATTAGAGGTTAAATGTAATTGATGAGGAAATAAAAATTAAAGGTCATGAAATTCAAGTGCATTTATATCAAAGGTCCACAGCTCTAGTCATTTGTAAGGAAGGCCTGTTTTCTGGAACACACATGCAGAAAGGAGATATAGTGAACATTTTGACAATAAAAACCAAGAGCACAGAGTCAAATCTTTTATCAGATGTCAGTTGCCTTACAACTTCTGAAAGGAGTTTATCCTTGAATTTAGTTTACATGATTGCAAATGAAACCTATCTTTTTGTTATTGTTGAGGGTTTAAATGTACTATTTTATTTTAATGTGTGGATGTATTTGTTGTGGTAAAAATTAAAAGGAAACATTTTCTATCAGTTCCCTTGAGCCAGATTCACTCACTCCAGCTGCCACTCTGCCACGCGGTCCGCAAACCGCCCTCTCCCAGCTATCTCCCTTTTAGCTGCCTGCTCCGCGTGGTTCCCTAGGGAGTGCTTACCATACTTGGCACATACAAAGACACACACACAGAGAGAGAGAGAGAGAGAGAGAGAGAGAGAGAGAGAGAGAGAGAGAGAGAGAGAGAGAGATCTCGTTCTGGGGACCCTTGCGCATTCTTACTCCTTGCAGGCACCAGAACCAGATCCACATGCTCCAACTACCTTTCAGCCATTTCTTTCCCACACTGTCCTCTTTAGCTGGATAAATCAAAGTTCCAGAAACTTGTAATTTAGCAATTAGATTTACATGTTAAATTCTCAATCTACAATACATCAACACAATAAGCTTACAACCAATTGATAAGGATAGAAACTGCCCACCTAGATAAGGATAAATTTGCCTACAGAAATCCATCTCAGATACCTTGGCAATTAAGGACCACCCAGATCTGGGTCATCCTTCTCAGTCTCCATCTTGATTCTCCCTCCTTCTCTTTCTCTCCCTCCCAACAAAAACTTTGTCCTCTGCCTTATTCTTTTATGGTCCAATCATGGTCTTGGTCTAATTTGTGTCAGCCTTCATCTGCATAATGACATCAACCTACATGTACTCATGTATATAACCAAGCAGGTGAGTGCCACACTGCTCCTATAGAGGTCAGAGGACAAGTTTTACAATTGCTTTTCTTAGTCTATAGCATATAGATTCCAGGGATCAAACTCAGATCATCAGGCCTGATAGCAAGTGCCTTTATTTTCTGAGATATAATTGATCCTCAAGTGAGACCTATCCTGACAAAAATACAAGACTATAGGAAACTGAAACGAACATGATTGCTACACATTATTTAAATAAAATTAAGAATTCAGACTGACTATAATGGATAGCATCTTTGATATGTGATATAGATATTTAAATGTTTTAACCAAATATAGAATAAATTTTATGAAAAATATTTAGTTTGAAATTATGTGAAAGTTTTATACATTATGAATGACAAAGTAAATGAGTACAATGATTAGAAATAAGTTATAATTGAATTGTCTTCAAGGAAGTGAAATTAAAACAGCCATACAACCTAGCAATCCTGTTTGTATTCAAAAAAGTTGGTCAGTACGCTAAATCTGGACAAGAAAGTTCACTGAAGCATCCTTCACAGTATCAAAGGTATAGAAAGAACTTAAAAGTCCTTTAATGTAAAAAAGATAAATTATTTACATACATGTGAGTATAGGTATCCAAGGAAGACAAAGACACATAATGCCTCTGCAGCTGGTCTTACAAGTGGTTGTGAAACTGCCTAAAATGTGTATTAGGAATTGAATTCAGGTTCTTTACAAGAATGTTGTGCTGGTTAGATTTTTTTGCTTGTTTATATTTTGTCAACTTGGCAGAAGCTAGAATCATCTTTGAAGAGAAAAAACAGAGTTGAGATATTTCCTTTGCATTGGACAGTAGTTAAGTCAATGGGGCATTTTGTTGATTATTGATTAACATGGGAAGGTATAGATCACCTAAAAATGTGGTCCTGTATCATATAAGAAAACAGGATCAACAAGCCATTGTAAGCAAACCAGAAAGGAGCTATGCTGCAGCTCCTGCCTCTAGGTTCCTGCCTTGAGTTCTTGCCCTGATTTCCTCTATGATAGACCAAAGCTGTAAGGTAAAATCTTTCCTTCTCAAACTTGCTTTTTGGTTATGGTAATAAGGACAGCAATAGAAAGCTAACTAGGACAAGCGATTCATGCTCTGAACCATTGACACATCTCTCCAGCCTTATTCAGCCTTTTAAAGGGGGGAATCATTTCCAGGAAAAGGAATGACTTAGGCTATGAAAATGGTTCAGCAGCTAAGAGCACTTGCTGTTCATACTGAGAACTGAAGCAAAATTTCCTGCTTCCACATGGAGGCTCACAGCTGGCTCCAATTAGGATGGTTGAAGTCGCTCTGCTTTCTTGTGTTCCCTCCATGCAGCTGTACACACAGTATACACATATACATATGCAGGCAAAACATTAACATAAAAAATCTGTATTATCTCTTTTAATCTAATAAAGGTGATCATAGAAACAGAGCTAGTGGACATCAGAATCTGGTATTAGTGAGAATGTCAAGAAAGGAATAGGAGTTATTAAATGTTCAAAGCTTAAGATGTACAGGACAAATAAGTTATGAGATTTATCGCACAGCAGAGTGACAATCAATAATAATGTTACATATTATTAAACAGCAAAAGTAAATTGCAAAAACATCCTGGTAAAAAAGTAGAAATAAGTAAATGAAGCTTATGAGTATATTCATCCTTTTATTGTATTCAAGAAACATGGCATATAAGTATCAAAAATGTCATTTTCTTACTTAATCTGTTGCTATGATAAGATACTTTGACAAAAGCACCTGGAAAAAGAAAGGTTTCATTTACCTCACAAGCCTTGGTTAAAGTCAATCCTATCAGGCAAGTTATAGTGACAAGAGCCTGAAAAAGCTGCTTACAACATGTCTGCAATCAGAAGAGAGCAATGAAAGCATGTGTTGCATGTAGTTTTTTGTTTGTTTGTTTTATTTTTAAAAGCCACGCTAAATCTGGCTATGCACCAACATCAGCAGTTTTGCCCACCCCCACCCCAGCCCCAGTGGGTAGCTCTATGAAGCTGTCTTGCCCTGGTTCCTGAGGTTAGCTTGCTAAGCTAACCAAACCAGCTTATCCTGAGATGCCCGGAGCTACTACTCCCATTTCTCAGGCGATTCACAACCCTGTGGCTGGCCTGCAGAATGCCAGCTACTGGTCACTTAGCTCCCCTTGGCCCCATGAATTGAACACTAGAGACTTATATCAATCAGATTTATAACAAGAAATCTCCAACCCCAAAATGCCTGTGCAAAGAACACACAAGTCAATAATATAATTGTAAGCCGCACACTTAGCTTAGACAAATATACCACTACACTATTCTCCTGCCCGTCTGTGCAATCCCTAGCTCTTCCAGGCCATGTGGATCTGCTCCATCTTCAATGTCTTCTTCCATCTTCTCCCTCCATCCTCTGTCATTCCTCTCTCTTCTTCCTTCTTTCCCTTCTCGAAAACTTTCAGCTCCACCTTTTCCTTCCACTGCCCAATCATAGGCTCTAGCCTTTTTTTTGAAAATCTACATTAATCATCACTATCATCTTGCATTCAATAAATGCATAGGAATGTGATCTGTCAATCAATATTCAATGTGTTTTTGCTGTTGTTTGTTTAGGGGCTTTGCTTGTTTGTTTCAAAGTCTCACTCTTCACCTCATAGTGATCTAGATTACATTATGAAAGCCAGGCTTACCTCAAACTCATAGAAATTGTTTCTGCAGGTTCTCCAGTGTTTAGTTTATAATAATTAGTGAATTTAAATGAACAATATAAAACATAACTTTGAATTTTCATTTATAAAACATTTTAAAATTTTCTCTTTCCAAATGGCAATCCCATGATGTAAAAACAAAATCACTGTCAATGTGTCTTATCATCAAAGTGGTGAGCAATATAAATATTTCGTTTGGTTTCCAACATGCTCATAAAATGCTGTTATTGTAAGGAGAAGTGCTAATACTAGGTTTGGTTCCCTAATGGTTTCATGATTTTGTCAATAAAGAAGGACAGGAGCCAATTGCTAGGCAGCAGGTACAGGTGGAACTTTCAGGTCCCAGGAAGAAAAGGCAGATGCAGGGAAAGAGAGGGGCTTCTTTGCCATGCTTTGGAAAGAGAAGCATCCAGCAATCATGTAAGATCTCAGGGCAGCAGGGCCTTTCTGGCCACCCGGCAGTTGCCAGAGATATTTGGCAAGGGCTGATTGGAAGAGACAACTGAGTTGGGCCAGAAGAGACAGAGATGGTTGTTTGGTAAGGGCACACATTTCCTATCAGGATATTTTTGCACCCAGCAATTATGCTGAGCCGGCAAGTTTTAAAATAATAAAGCCATCTGTGTGTCCTTTATCCATGGATTGTAGGGTCTCAGGAGGGGGCTCATAACACAACTTCTCCCAGAGCATAGGTGGATAGAGAGAGAAGCCGGGTTAGGCATGATTACTATGGATGCTGAAGGTAAATCAAGTGGGACAAAGGGAGCTAGGAGGGGCCAGAGCAAGGTCGCAGCTCCCAAAGAAAGGCAATAGTGCATTTTATAAAACAACATGCAACATGTTATCTCATAATTTACTGGCTAGATATTTTTAAAACTAAGTAAAGGTAACATCTCCTGCATAGCAGATAGCCAGTCAATCATGACACATTTTATTTCATTAAATATTCATGAAAAGTATATGTGCTATTTATTCTGTATTTCAGTAAATATAAGCAAAGGGAGTACAGTTAATTAAATTTCTGAATATGGCTAAAAGTTACATAGTACATGAGAATGAGTTGGATTAAAGTTTAAAGATTGCTTTCTGAGATTTTTAAGTTAATATGAGAAGAAAGGATATCTATATGCAGGTTGCTTCAGCAAAGATTTTATCACAATAAATATTTGTAAAATGGGGAATTCTATTATATCATTATCTTTCTCAAATATGCCACACTCACATTCCAGTTGAAAAGTCATAATTTAAAAATAGGTTATATAATACACATTGCCTATTCCTTGAGTCCCTAATTAATGTGTGGTTTGCTGAGACTTTAGAAGATAGAGTTTCCAATTGTAGAAACAATCTCATAATTCTTGACATAAGATATCATGTGGGACTTCGTTTCTTATATGGAAATGACATTTTGCCTCTAGTAACATGTAATGTGGTACAGTTAGCATGTTTCTTATAAGGATAAAGTACTTCATATGCACTGCCATGAATCACTTGCTTTCATTTCACATCATTTGCTTGCATGGTATACAAGCATCAAAATGTCATTGCCTTACTTATTCTGTTTCTATGATAAAAGACTTTGACAAAAGTAACTTCAGAGAGAAAGGTTTTATTTAGCTGGGTTACAGTCCAGGTTACAGTCAGTCATGGCAGGGAACTTACAGTGGCAAGAGCTTCAAAGAGCAGCTGACAACATGTCTGCAATCAGAAAAGGGTAGTGTAGGCATGCATGGTTTGTTCTTGAAAATTTCATTGCAATATAGGGTATGTCTTTGGACAATTCCCTTTCTTTTTCTACAAAGATTATGATCATCCTACTATTATAACTCTCTCCCACTCCTCTGCTTGAATTGTCTTAGTCTTCATCCTGGAACAAGGCATACACTTAGACACTTATTAATTCCATTTGGTTTATTATCCCCTTGTGTAACAGACCAAGGAGTTGTTAAGACCAAGGAGTTGTTAACACTAACTTCAGTAACATTTAATTTGAAATTGCTGCAACCCCCTCTTGCTACTCTCTCAGTTATCATTATCTTTTGTTTATGGCACTTCACCTGTTTTTCCTCCATGTGTTAGAGCTCATAATAGACCCAGCTGAAGCAATTTGGTGAGCAAAATTATTTCTGGCATTGTGCGAAATGTGACACAGCTACTCAACACCTCAGCTCATTTCTGTTTCTCATGATCCAACTACTGTAAAAGAAAGGTTAAAAAATGCAACCATTTGCTTAATCATTAAGCAAGACTTAAAGGTACTTCCTAATATTGGCAGATATATCAAACACTGAATGTATATGCAGATGTCTTAGCAACCTTCAAAAAAGGAAAAATTTTATTAGCATTTGTAACCATTTTAACAAGAAGTCATAATTGTCTAGTGTAGAAAGTTAAAGACACTTTGCTAAGTGTTTGAGGGAATTCAAGTAGAGAAATAAAACTACCAGCTCGTGAGACACGCAAATATTTACTTTCTTTTTGTCTTTCATTAAATCAGTCTCTGTCTGTCTCTGCCTCTCTCTGTGTGTCTGCCCCCCAACCTCTCCCTCCCCCCTCTCCCTTCCCCCCATCTCTGCAGTCCATGTGACTATATGTTATTGATGTTGGCTCTCAGAGGTTGAGGGTCTGTCCCCATTGCTGAGGCTACCACACACTACAGATACAAGAAAAACATTACTGATTCCATGACACAGATAGTGAGATACAGATATCATGAGTCTCTCCTCTCTACTTTCTTGACGATTCATCCATTTCTCAATTCTTTCTGTATGTTCCCTTCACTAGACAAGATATGCTTTTTATTTATTTTTTATTTTATCTGTATAGATGTTGGCCTCGATGCATGTCTTTATATCATGTGTGTGTGTGTGTGTGTGTGTGTGTGTGTGTGTGTGTGTGTGTGTGTGTGTGTGTTTGGTATCTGGTACAGCCCCCCTCCCCCCCCGCAAATCCAGAAAATGATGTTTGATCCACTGGAACTGAAGTTATAGGAATGTTTGTGCTGTTTGGATGGTGGTAATTAAACTCTCAACTTTTTAAAGAGCAGCCAGTGGTCTTAGCCATGGAGCCATTAATCTAGTCCTCACTTATTTGACTATTTAATTTGTTTATTCTTTGAATTCTAACATATTTTTCTTTCCCTGTATTTTTATGGTATCAGTTTTATTTTTAAGAATTAAATAAACTAAACTAGTTGGATGGGACTCCACCCTGAAATTACCGTTTCTACTAGCCTAACTCTGCTCTATGCTAGGCGCTCAGGAATCCATCTGCCTTTGTAAGCATAACCAAAACACTTAGCCGGGTGGGTTCACCACTCCCTAAACCTCTTTATTTCCTTGCTCAGTAATTTTTCAAAGGGATTTATTTATTTATTTATTTATTTATTTATTTAATGTATATGACTGTGCTATTTTGCATGAATACAGTTCGTGCTATGGAGCCACTATGGGGAAATTGAACTTGGATCTGAAGAGCAGTTGGGCTCATAACCACAGTTGCTGGCCAAATAACCTCTCAGAATCCCTCTTAGTGGATTTTCTAACAAGTTTGGCTCAATGGTTGATTTTTTTTGTTCATTTAGAGAAGTCCCTCTAATATTGTCTTAATTTTAGTTGATAAATTGACTGGTTCCAGAAGGCTGTTTTATTTTTTCTAGTACAGCCACACCCATTAAGTCCTGAACTCAGTTTGGGTCTAACTGCTAGTACCCCTGATTAACTACGGTAATACACAAAAAAAGATGCCATTGATCAAGGTCATACTGGAGCCTTGTGGGGGGAAACTGTTCCTTTGTCCCACCAAGGCCATACTCAGGCATGGCATTGCAATCACTTGTCATTGAATATACCAACTAGATACTATTGATTACTTCCTTATCTTGGCAGCTGGCATAGTGTTTTCCAAAATGATGAAATCTAGATTGTAGGAAGGAAGCTTATAGATTATATCAAGTTTGATTCTTCAGAGTCTTGGGTCTGTAGTGTGCAGTATTTTCAACAATGGGAAGATATGTTCCACCTCCAAGAGGCAACAGCAATAGCATGTAGTCACATGGACTACCCTGATCAACGTTTCTAATGTCATTTTCTTGTGACTGGTTCAGAAGTTTTATTAGAGACTCTTTGGGTCTAATATAGAGTTAACTACTAAAAAAAGATGATTATCAAGGTATAGTGGAATATACCCATAAGCTTAGGCATAAGTAGGAGGATTAGCAATTTAGTGTGATCTTCAACTACAAAGTAACTTCCAGATCATTCTGGGTTAAGTGACCTGTCTCACAAAAAGAAAAATTAACAAACAATAACAAAAATAATAATGAGTCTGGAGAATTTACTTGGTCCCATCCTTTTAATATTCTTAACTTTCCATCAAAAATAAACAATTAAACTAATATAGAGAAGTCCTACTACCCATTAGTAGGCTACCATGAAAAGGACCTCAACTGCAAATTTCTCAGGTTCATCTAATATTTAATATTCCTCAATGAGGCTGGCATCACTGTGGTAGAGCTTGACTTTCTCAGGTTGTCTAGAGTGCCTGCTTTAACATGTATGGTTTGTTTGTCTTTTTTAAATTACACCCACTTTTTCTTTAGGTATTTCTTATTCTTTCTTTAGAGACTCTGTCAACTTCAACTTATATTTGCTTGTGTTATTTTTTCATTTTTACTAACTTCCTTTCACAACAGTCAGCACATTTTCCTGCACAAAATATCATGATCAAGAAATAAGTTGGGGAGGAAAAGCTTTATCAAGTTGACACTTCCACATTGCTGTTCATTACCAAAGGAAGTTAGGACAGGTACTCACACAGAGCAGGAATTTTGAGGCAGGAGCTGATGCAGAAGAGAGATTGCTTTCCATGGCTTCCTTAGCTTGCTTTTGTACAGAACACAGGATTACCAGACCAGAGATGGCACCACCCACAATGGGCCCTCCCACCCTTGATCACTAATTGAGAAATTTTCTTAAACTTCTAACTTACTTAGGGTTTAACTGCTATGAACTGACATCATTGACCAAGGCCACTCTTCTAAGTACAGCATGTAAATGGGGCTGTCTTACAGGTTCATAGATTCAATACATTATTATGATGGCAGGGTCCAGGCAGGCATGGTACAGGAGGAGCTGAATATTCTATATCTTCATTTGAAGGCCGCTAGCAGAAGACTGGCTTTCAGGCACCTAGGATGAGGTTCTTAAAACCCATACCCACAATTATACACGTATTCCAGCAAGGCCACATCTACTCCAACAGACACATAACTTCTAATAGTGCCATTCCCTGGCCAAGTATATAAAAACCATCACACTATGTTGTTCTTGTACTTCAGAAAAAAAAAAGCACTCTGGACACTTGTCTCATTTTTTTTAATATTAATTTCAGTTTTCTATATGAACTTGAACCCTTAGGCATGGTAATCCATGATTATACTGGCAGTCAGGGGCAGGACCCTTGAGATTTCTGCCTGCTCTGAAAGCTGAAACCCAGTCACCACGAGCACCTACACACCTGAGAGCAGAGGTAAGACCAACGTTTCTGTTCCAAGTGTCCTGCCTGATGGACTCAGGACATACAAAAGCAGAAGTCCTCCGGGACAGGGCACTTCTGGTTTCTGGCTGTGCCCTGAACTGAATTGAACCAATCCCACAGCTCATTGCACCCAAATCTCTTGGAGGAGAGAGCTGAACTCCCACAAGTACAGACAATCCTGAGACTGCAGGACAGACTACAACTTCTGCTCACTTCTACCCACATCCATGGCCCTAGAGGAAATGGCATACAGCCTCTGTATACAGGAATATAGGAGCAATCATCAACAGGAACATGCTGCTTTCTGCCAGTGCCTGGAACTGAGCTGAACCAGCCACACAGCTCTCTGTACCCAAATCTTGCTGGAGAGAGCTGGACCCTCAGATGTGCAGACATTCCTGAGAACTCAGAGGAGACAACTACCTTATGCCCAAATTCCTGACACAAGAGGAAATCACCGAAATCACCTTGTGCAATCTGTGCACCCTGGGCACAGGAATCTAGGAGCAGTCAGGGGCAGGACATTTTGGGTTTCTGACTGTGTCAAGAGCTGAAAGGCAGTTGCAAGGTGTGCGGACACACCTGAGAGCAGAGCTGTGTTCCCGGATCCAGCTGAAAGAAAACAGGTCTACGGGAGTGCTGACACACAGGCCTATAGAAGGGTCGAGGCACTGTCAGAGAAAGCAAGATAAGCTAACACCAGATACAATACAAGAGGCAAGAGCAGGAACCTAAGCAACAGAAACAAAGACTACTTGGCATCACCAGAGTCCAGTTCACACACCAAAGCAAATATTGTATATCCAAACACACCTGAAAAGCAAGATTTAGATTTAAATTCACATTCCATGATGATGATGGAGGACTTTAGGGAGGACATACATAGCTACCTTAAAGAAACACAGTAAAACACAAATAAACAAGTAGAGGCCCTTAAAGAGGAAAGATAAAAATTCCTTAAAGAATTACAGGAAAACAAAACCAAACAGGTGAATGTCCAAGTTTTAAAAATGGAAATAGGAACAATAAAGAAAGCACAAAGGGAGACAATCGTGGAGATAGAAAACCTAGGGTAGAGATCAGGAGTCATAGCATTACCAATAGGATACAAGACATAAAAGAGAGAATCCTAGGAGCAGAAGATACCATAGAAAACACCGACACAACTGCCAAAGATAATGTAAAATGCAAAAGCTTCTAGCCCAAAAGATCCATGAAATCCAGGAAAAATGAGAAGATCAAATCTCAAGCTTATAGGTATTGAAAAGAGTGAAAAATCCCAACTTGAAGAGCCAGTAAATATTTTCAACAAAATTATAGAAGAAAACTTCCCTAACCTGTAGAAAGAGATGCCCATAAACATACAAAAAGCTTACAGAACTATAAATAGATTGGACCAGAAAAGAAAATCCTCCCATCACATTACTAGTCAAAACACCAAATATACAAAACAAAGGATGAATATTAAAAGCAGTAAAGGAAGGAGAGTAACTTAAAGCGGCAGACCTATCAAATTTGCATCACTTCTTAAAGAGACAGTGAAACAAAAAGATCCCAGGAATGTCATACTCAAACCTAAAATGAAGACAAATGCCAAGCTATTATGTCCAGCAAACCTTTCAATTAACATGATGGAGAAACCAAGATTTTGCAGCAAAACCAAATTTGCACAATATCTGTGAACAGATCCAACCCTACAAAGGAAAATAGGAAACTCTAACACAAGGAGGGAAACTACACCCAAGAAAAAGCAGCAAAGTAATCTCCCTGCAACAAAACCAAAGGAAAGATATACAAAAGATAATTCCTCTACTAACAATAACTCAAAGTCAATTCTTTAATATCCCATAACATTAAGACTCAATTAACGAAAAAGGATTTCTAACGGGCTGGATACTTAATCAATGGATAGATTTTGCTGCAAAAAATAAACACACTACAGAGAAAAGGAAACTACCTCAAGCAGAATAAAATGGGAAAGAACTTAAGCAAAATGTCTAAGACACAATTTGGAGTAACATTTTTAATACCAAATAAAATGGATCCCTCAACCAAAAAGTCATTAAAAAAAGGTAGCTTAAAGGCAGGCCTCATATACCATCAAAAGGAAAATCCACAAATGAACTCTTCCAATATCCTGTAAAATGCAAGGGAAACTACCTTAATAGAAGAAACCTTACTAAAACTCAAATCAAACATTGCACCTCATACAGTAGTAATAGAAGATTTCAACACACCACTCTAATCAATGGATAGATCATGGAAACAGAAATTAAACAGAGACATAGGGAAACTAACACAAGTTATGAAGCAAATGGGTTCAACAGATATTTATAGAACACTATATCCTAAACCAAAAGGATATGCCTTCTTCTCACCACCTCATGGTATCCTCTCCAAAGTTGATTATATAATAGGTCACAAAGCAGGCCTCAACAGATGCAAAAAGATACAAATTATTTCAGGCATCCTGTCAGATCACCACCAAGGCTGGTCTTCAATAACAACAAAAATGACAGAAAGCATACATACACATGGAAAATGAACAATGTTCTACTCAAGATACCTTCAACAAGATAGAAAAAATTAAAAGACTTTTAGACTTGAACCAGAAAATGAAGGCACAAATTTTACAAAACACAATGAAAAGGAGATGCTAAAGAGAAAACTCATAGAGTGCCTGCAAAAAATCAGACCATACATTAGCACCTTGACAGCACACCTAAAAGCTCTAGACCAAAACAAGCAAGTAGACCCAGGAGGAGCAGAAGGCAGGAAACAAGTAGAAACAAAAAGGACTATACAAAGAAACAACAAAACCAGGAGCTGGTTCTTTGAGAAAATAAAGAACATAGATAAACACTTAACCAGTCCAACCAGCAAGCACAGAGAGTGTATCCAAATTAACAAAATAAATAAAATGGGAGAAATAACAAAAGAATCTGAGGAAATTCAAGAAATCATCAGATCCTACTACAAAAGACTACACTCAACAAACTGGAAAATCTGGAGGAAATGGACAATTTTCTAGACAAATACCAAGTACCAAAGTTAAATCAGGAACAGATAAGCCATCTAAACAATCCCATAATTCTTAAAGAAATAGAAGCAGTTATTAAAAGTCTCTCAACCAAAAAAAGCCCAGGACTAGATAGGTTTAACACAGAATTCTATCGGACCTTCTTAGAAGACCTCAAACCAATACTGTCCAAACAATTCCACAAAATAGAAACTGATGGAGCACTTCTAAATTCCTTCTATGAACCCACAATCATGCTTATACCTAAACCACACTAAGACCAAACAAAAAAAGATTACTTCAGACCAATTTCCCTTATGAATATTGACACAAAATTACTCAATAAAATTCTTGCAAACCGAATCCAAGAATACATCAAAATGATCATCCATCATGATCAAGTAGACTTCATCCCAGGGATGCAGAGATGGTTCAATATATGGAAATCCATCAATGTAATCCACTGTATAAGCAAACTCAAAGATAGAAAACCACATGATCATTTCATTAGATGCTGAGAAAGCATATGACAAAATTCAACACCCCTTCACGATAAAAGACATGGACAGACAGGAATTCAAAGCAAATACCTAAAACAAATAAACACAATATACAGCAAACTCGTGGGTAACATCAAACTAAATGAGAGAAACTTGAAGCAATCCCATGAAAACCAGGAATTAGACAAGGCTGCCCACTCTCTCCCTACTTATTCAATATAGTACATTAGACCAAGCCAGAGAAATCAGAAAATTAAAGGAGGTCAAAGGAATAAAAATTAAAAGGGAAGAAATCAAAATATCACTATGTGCTGATGATACAATAATATACTTAAGTGATCCCTAAAGTTCCACCAGAGAACTACTAAGCCTGATAACTCAGCAAAGTGTCGGGATATAAAATTAACTCAAACAAATAAGCAGCCTTCTTCTACTCAAAGCATAAACTGGCTGAGAAAGAAATTAGGGAAATGACTCTCTTAACAATAGCCCCAAATCATATGAAATACCTTGGTGTGACTTTAACAAAGCAAGTGAAAGATCTGGATGACAAGAACTTCAAGTCTCTGAAGAAAGAAATTGAAGAAAATCTCAGAAGATAGAAAGATCTCCCATGCTCATGGATTGGCAGGATTAATATAGTAAAGATGACCTTTTTTCCAAAAGCAATCTACAGATTCAATGCAATCCCCATCAAAATTCCTACTTAGTTCTTTATAGAGATAGAAAGAGCAATTTTCAAATTCATTTGGAATAACAAAAAAACTAGAATAGCAAAAACTGTACTGAACGATAAAAGAAAGTCTAGGGGAAACACCATCCCTGACCTCATGCAGTATACAAAGCAATAGTCAGAAAAACTGCATGGTTGACAAGCCAGAAATGAACCCACACACTTATGGTCAGTTGGTCTTTGACAAAGAAGCTAAAACCATCCAAAAGCAAAAAGATAACATGCTCACCAAATGTTGCTAGTTCAACTGGAGGTCAGCATGTAGAGGAATGCAAATCGATCCATCCTTATCACCCTGTACAAAGCTGAAGTCCAAGTAGATCAAGGACCTCCACATCAAACCAGATACATTCAAACTAATAGAAAAGAAGTGTGGAAGAGTCTCAAACATATGGGCATTGAGGAAAAATTCCTGACCAAAACACCAATGGCTTATGCTCTAAGATCAAGAATGGACAAATGGGATCTCATAAGACGGCAAAGCTTCTGTAAGGCAAAGGACACTGTCATTAGGACAAAATAGCAACCAACAGATTGGGAAAAGATCTTTCCCAATCCTACATCTGATAGAGAGCTAATATCCAAAATATATAAACAACTCAAGAAGTTTAACTCCAGAGGGCCAAACAACTCAATTAAAAATAGGGTGCAGAGCTAAACACAAAATTCTCAGCTAAGGAATATCAAATTGGCGAGAAGCACCTAAAGAAATGTTCAATACCCTTAATCATTGGGGAAATGCAAATCAAAAAAAACCCCTGAGGTTCCACCTCACACCAGTCAGAATGGCTAAGATCAAAAACTCAGGTGACAACAGATGCTGGCGAGGATGTGGAGAAAGAGGAACTCTCTTTCATTGTCAGTGCGACTGCAAACTGGTACAACCACTCTGCAAATCAGTTTGGAGGTTCCTCAGAAAATTGGACATTATACTACCTGAGGACCCAGCTATACCTCTCCTGGGCATATACCCAAAAGATGCTCCAATATACAACAAAGACACATGCTCCATTATGTTCATAGCAGCCTTATTTATAATTGCCAGAACCTGGAAACAACCAAGATACCCTTCAACATAGGAATGCAAATATGTGGTACATCTACACTACAGAGTACTACTCATCAGTCAAAGACAATGACTTCATGAAATTCATAGGCAAATGGATTGAACTAGGAAATATCATCCTGAGTGAGGTAACCCAATAACAGAAAAAACCACACATAGTATACATTCACTGATAAGTGGATATTAGCCCAAAAGTCGAATTACCCAAGATGCAATCCACAGACCACAGGAATCTCAAGAAGAAGGATAACCAAAATGCGGATGCTTCCAACCCTTCTTAAAAGGGGGAGGGGGAATATCCATAGGAGTGGATATGGAGGCAAAGTTTAGAGCAGAGACTGAAGCAATGACCATTCAGATTCTTCCCCACATGTGGTTCAAAAATCTGTACAGACACCAAAACTATATAAGATTGATGAAGCAAAGAAGTGCATGCTAAAAGGGACTGGATATAGATGTCCCCTGGGAGACACAACCAGAGCATGTCAAATACAGAAGTGAATGCTAGCAGCAAATCAGTTAAGTGAGAAAGGGACCCCCTTTGGGGGAATTAGAGGAAGAATGGAATGAGCTGAAGGGGCTTGCAAACCCATAAGAACAACAATACCAACCAACCAAAGCTTCCAGGGACTAAACCACTCACTATCCAACCCTTATGGGGGAGAGGAAAGGGATAGGGGCCTTATGGACAGGAAATGAAATAGCATTCAAAATGTAAATGAAGAAATCTATCTAATAATGAAAAAAATCATCAGATCCTAATACAAAAGCCTATATTCAACAAAACTGGAAAATCTGGAGGAAATGGATAATTTTCTAGACAAATACCAGGTACCAAAGTTAAATCAGGAACAGATAAGTCATCTAAACAACCCCATAACTCCTAAAGAAACAGAAGCAGCTATTAAAAGTCTCCCAAACAAAAAGTGCCCAGGACCAGAGGGGTTTAGAGTAGAATTCTATCAGACCTTCATAGAAGACCTCATACCAATATGTCCAAAATATCTCACAAAATAGAAACAGAGGGAGCGCTACCAAATTCCTTCTGTGAAGCCACAATTATGCTTATACCTAAACCAGAAAAACAACCAACAAAAAAAGAGAACTTCAGACCAATTTCCCATATGAATAGTGATTAAAAAATACTCAATAAATTTCTCACAAACATAAACCAAGAGCACATCAAAACAATCATCCAACATGATCAAATAGGCTTCATGCCAGGGATTAATGGATGATTCAATATAGAGAAATTCATGAATGTTATCCACTATATAAACAAACTCAATGAAAGTGAGATCATTTCATTAGATGCTGAAAAATCAAGGCCCATATTAAACGTAGTAAAAGCAATATATAGCAAACAAGTAGCTAACATTAAACTAAATGGAGAGAAACTTGAAGCAATCCCACTAAAATCAAGGACTAGACGAGGCTTCCCACCCTCTCCCTAATTATTCAATATAGTACTCAAATTCCTGGCCAGAGCAATCAAAGAAAGGAGGACAAACAGATACAAATTGGAAGGGAAGAGCACAAAATATCACTATTTGGAGATGATATGATAGTATACTTAAGTAACTCAAAAAGTTCCCCCAGAGAATAACTAAGTCTGATAAACAACTTCAGCAAAGTGGCTGGATACAAAATTAACTCAAAAAAATCAATAGCCTTACTCTACTCAAAGGATAAACTGGCTGAGAAAAAAAATTAGGAAAATGACACCCTTTACAATAGTCCCAAATAACATAAAATACCTTGGTGTGACTCTAACTGCCAAGTGAAAAAAAACTGTGTGACAAGAACTTCAAGTCTCTGAAGAAACAATTTGAAGAAGATCTGAAGATTTTTGAAAGACCTCCTATGCTCATGGATTGGCAGGATTAATATAGGAAAATGGGCCATTTTTGCCAAAAGCAACCCTATAGATTCTGCAATCCCCATCAAAAAGAAAGAGAAATTTGCAACAAAGTGAGGATAGAGTAAACTATCCTCAATAATAAAAGAATATCTTGGGAAATTACCATCACTGACCTCCTGCAGTTTACAGAGTAATAGTGATTTAAAAAAAATACTGTATTGTATTGGTACAGACACAAGCAGGTAAATCAATGGAATAGAATTGAAGACCCAGAAATGAACCTGCACACCTATGGTCACTTGGTCTTTGACAAAGGAGCTAAAACCATCCAATGGAATAAAAGATAGCATTTTCAACAATTGGTACTGGTTCAACTGGAGGTCAGCATGTAGAAGAATGGAAATCAATCCGTTCTCATTACCCTGTACAAAGCTTAAGTCCAGTTGGATCAAGGACCTCCACATCAAACCAGATAGATTCAAACTAGTAGAAGAAAAAGTGGGGAAGTGTCTTGATCATATGACACTGGGGAAATTTTCCTGATGAAAACACCAATTGCTTATGCTCTAAGATGAAGAATCAACAAATGAGACTTCATGAATATGCAAATCTTCTGTAAGGCAAAAGACACTGTCATTAGGACAAAATGACAACCAACAGATTAGGAAAAGGTCTTTACCAATTCTACATCTGCTAGAGGGCTAACATCCAAAATTCACAAACAACTCAAGAAGTTAGACTCTGCAAAGCCAGATAACCCTATTAAAAATGGGGTATAGAGCTAAACAAAGAATTCTTGGCTGAGGAATATCGAATGGCTGCAAATTATGTAAAGCAATGCTCAAACATCTTTAGTCATCAGGGAAATGCAATGCAAAACAACCCTGAGATTCCACCTCACCCCAGGCAGAATGGCTAAGATCAAAACTCAGGTGACAACAGATGCTACCAAGTATGTGGAGAAAGAGGAATACTCCTCCATCGTTGGTATGAGTACAAACAGGTACAACCACTCTGGAAATCAGTCTGGAGGTTCCTCAGAAAATTGGACATTCCACTCCCTGAGGACACTGCTATACCTCTCCTGAGCATGTACCCAAAAGATGCTCCAACATACACCAAAGACTCATGTTCCACTATGTTCATAGCAGCCTTATTTATTATAGCCAAAAGCTGGAAAGCACCCAGATGCCCTTCAACAGAGGAATGGATAGGTAATATGTGGTATATCTACAATATGGAGTACTACTCAACAATTAAAAACAATGACTTCATGAAATTCATAGGCAAATGGATTGAACTAGGAAATATCATCCTGAGTAAAGTAACCCAATAACAGAAAAACACACATAGTATGCACTCACTGATAAGTGAATACTAGCCCAAAAGCTCAAATTACCAAACATACAATCCACAGACCACATAAAGCTCAAGAAGAAGGATAGCCAACGTTTAGATGCTTCACATCTTCTTAAAAGGAGGAACAAAAATATTCATAAGAGTGGATATGGAGTCAAAATTTAGAGCAGAGACTGAAGCAACAGCCATTAAGAGCCTGCTCCACATGTGGCTCATATTTATACAGCCACCAACACTAGATAAGATTGATGAAGTTAAGAAAGTGCATGCTGACAGAAGTTGGATATAGATGTCTCCTGAGAGACACAGCCAGAGCATGTCAAACACAGAGGTGTATGCTTGCTTCAAACTATTGAACTGAGAATGGGACCCCAGTTGGAGGAATTAGAGAAAGGATTGAAAGATCTGAAGGGGTTTGCAGACCCATGAGAACAACAATGCCAACCAACCAGAGGTCCTAGAGACTAGACCACTACCCAAAGACTATACATTGACTGACCCATAGCTCCAGTTGCATATGTAGTAGAAGATGGTTTTGTTAGGCACCAAAGGAAGGAGAAGCCCTTAGTCCAGCCAGGTTGGACCACCAGTGTAAGGGAATATCAGGGGATGGTAGGTGGTTGGATTCATAGGGTTACACCTTTCTAGAAGAAGGGGAGAGGGCTGTGATATGCAGCTTATAGTCTAGGAACCACAAAATAAAATGACATTTGAAATGTAAATGAAAAAATATCCAATAAAAGAAAAAAAATAAATGATTATACCTGCTTGCTGGTCTTCCCTAATTTCAGGAATTCTGAAAAATTTAGTAAAAGTGTGTGTGTGTGTGTGTGTGTGTGTGTGTGTGTGTGTGTGTCATTGGTTAATTGCATATTTGAAATAATCAGGATCCGGCAAAATCTTAAATTCCTCCTATAAAAAAAGTTTTATGCTTTTTATCTCCATTCAATATTATGAAACCTAGAAAAGTAGTTGTAACTTTGAATGTTCCTTGAAAATTTCTACAATTAGTATAAAAATGAACAAAACAGAATAGTTTACATTTAACTGCCAAATAGGGATTCTGATTGCAATAAAATGATTAGCCACATTTCTTGAACATGAATGGTTGACCCATAGACACAAAATTTATTAAAAACCCAACTGAAATTCATGTTATACTTCCAAAAACATTCCAAAAAATGATGATACCCAGTCCCAGTCTCCTGGGAACCCAAAGGCCACTCCAGACAAATAAGCAGAAAGGAGAGTCTCACTGCTTCCTCAGCTACTCCAAAAGCAATTTTCAGTCTTAGCTCTGTAGCAGACCCCCAGTTGCAACCTCCCTTCACCCATTCCAGTGTTTCCATTGGATCACACATTTTCTTCTCCAAATTTTCTTCTTCCAATTCAGTGCTTTTTGCTAGCTTCAAATTCCAGCAGTCATTCTCTAAATATTTGTGCTCACCCTCATCATCAAAACACATAGGCTAACTGCAGAACTTCACTTCTTCCCCCATGTTCAATCCCTTAGTGTCATTCCCAGCTCTCCAGCAAACAACTTGATGGGACCTCTTCTCACTCTCTACCCCCATTCTCAAGAGACTAAGAAAGTCTTCATAGAATACACTGCTCTTCTTATTTCTGCTGACCCCTTCAGCCCCACTCCAAGCCCATTCTTGTTCTAAGACTCAGTTCCCAATACCTATGAACAGTTTTGCCGACAACCTACATGACCACTTATCAGGATCTGGAAATATTTTCCTACCAGGCAATCACAACCACTACACTTTCCTAAAAAAGAGAGGGAAACAGTTACCAATGCAGACAACATCCTCACAGCAGAGACAAGATAAGATATGTCCCATAGACTTAAAATCTTTCCAAATCCAAGCTCCCAGATGTCAGCATAAATACAATCAATAATAGGCAGGACAACATGCCTCCATGAGCTCAGCAACTCCAACATACTAAGCACTAAGAATTAAAATGAAGATGTTAAAATAGCATGTATGAATGTGATAAAAAATTAAAATACATAAAGAATTAAAATACATAAAAATAAAAAATATATAAAAACAGTGGAAGGAAATGGATAAAATAGCTCAAGTCCTTGAAGTTTTAATACAATCAACGAATGAAACCAAAGCTGAGGGAAACTTGGAAGTGAAAATATTTGGAACTCAAACAGGAAACTTAAAGGGATGCTTCACCAACAGACCACAAGAAATGGAAGAAAGATTATTAGGTTTGGAAGACACAATAAAAGGAACAGATAATTCAAGGAAAGTAAAAGTTTTTTAGGTAAAAAACCCTAAATTATTTATTTTTAATTTCTGAATCTAATTTTATATTTTTTATTTACTTTACAACTCACTTACTGCCTTCTTACCAGTCATCCCCTCTCACAATCCTTCCCTCATACCTCTTCCTCTTCTACTTTGAGGGTGTGGGTCACACTGGGTATCCCCCCCACACACCCCGGCACTTCAAATCTCTGCAAGGCTAGTGGCTTTCTCTCTTACTGAGTAATGACAAGGCAGCCCATTAGTAGGACCGTGATCCCCACATACAGGCAAACACTTTTAGGATGAGCCACTACTCAGTTCATTTGGGACCACATGGCCAACCTGCTTTATCATTCACCCATATAGCATGAGTTTAGGTCTTAGTCCATGTATATGTTCTTTTGGTTTAGTGGTTCAGACTCTGAGGCTCTGAGGGACCAGATTAGTTAATCCTGTTTGCCTCATGGTAGAGTCCCAATCCCCTTTGGGCCCACAAATCCTCCTTCCTTTCTTCCATGAATCACCAAGCTCTATCCACTATTTGGCTAT
The DNA here is from genome assembly GCF_011064425.1 of Rattus rattus. NCBI lineage: Eukaryota > Metazoa > Chordata > Mammalia > Rodentia > Muridae > Rattus > Rattus rattus. The sequence goes on from NC_046154.1 coordinate 63,164,498, forward strand.
GGGTGCCTGGATCTGAGTCAGCTGCTGACTGGAAAAACTGACAAGACAATGTGCTCCTCTCTGCAAGCATAACAGAGGATCATTAATGGTGTTAGAGATTGGTGCTAGCCCATGGGATGAGTCTCAAGTGGTGCCAGTTATTGGTTGGCCATTCTGTCAGTCTCCTGCCCTATCTTGTGACCCTAAATTTCTTGTAGACAGAATAAATTTTGAACTGAAAATTTTGTGGGTGTATTGGTGCCCCTATCACTTCACTGGATTTCCTGGCTATGAGAGGGTTCCTCTTTAGATTCTACAGGCCCAATGTAGTAAGTCACAGCTAAGTCATTCTTATTGATTCTTGTGTATCTCCCTTATCCCAGGTCTCTGTCTCATCCTTGAGATGCCCCCTCTTACTCACCACTGTCAGTTACAGATTTCCATTCATGTTTACATCCATCTAGCCATCTCTCCTATCTTTTCCCACACTGGATCCTGAACCACCCATTCTGCTCTCCATCTCCCTTCCTTCCAATTACCTCCCTCCATCTGCCTATTATGGCCATTTTATTCCCCCTCTTAGTAATATTTGAGGTTTCTTGCTTGGGCTTCCTTCCTGGTTTCCTTTCTCTGGGTCTGTGAAATATAACATGGTACCTGTATGTATGGCTATGAATGTACTTTTGGGACTGGGTTTTCTCACTCAGGATGATATCCTTAAGTTCCATCCATTTGTCTGAAAATTCATATCTTGGTTTTTAATAGTTGAGTATTATTCCATTTTGTGGATGAACCACATTTTCTTTATCTATTATTCAATTGAGGGACATCTGGTTTGTTTCCAGTTTCTGCCTATTCCAAATACAGCTGCTATGAACATAGTTGAGCAAATATCTTTGTGGGATATTGGAGCATCTTTTGGGTATATTCCCTGGGGTGGTATGGCTGAATCGAGGTAGAAATATTTCCAATTTTCAGAGAAACACCAAATTAGCTTCCAAAGTGGTTGTATAACTTTCCAGTACCCCAAACAATGAAGAAGTGTTCCCCTTGCTCCACATCCTTGACAGCATGTGCTATCTTTTGAGGTTTGATCTTGGCCATCCTGATGGGTATAAGATAAAACCTCAGAATTGTTTTGCTTTGTATTTCCCTGATGACTAAGTAATTTGAACAGGTCCTTAAGTGCTTCTTAGCCATTCGAGATTCCTGTGTTGAGAGTTTTTTTTTTCTCTCTTTTTTTTTTTTTTTATTAACTTGAATATTTCTTATATACATTTCAAGTGTTATTCCCTTTCCCGGTTTCCGGGCAAACATCCCCCTCCCTCCTCCCCTTCCTTATGGGTGTTCCCCTCCCCACCCTCCCCCCATTGTCGCCCTCCCCCCAACAGTCTAGTTCACTAGGGGTTCAGTCTTAGCAGGACCCAGGGCTTCCCCTTCCACTGGTGCTCTTACTAGGATATTCATTGCTACCTATGAGGTCAGAGTCCAGGGTCAGTCCATGTATAGTCTTTAGGTAGTGGCTTAGTCCCTGGAAGCTCTGGTTGCTTGGCATTGTTGTACATATGGGGTC